>NC_136365.1:13052500-13070000 GCF_037039965.1 Doryrhamphus excisus
TAACCCTAACCCTACCCCTACCCCTACCCCTACCCCTACCCCTACCCCTACCCCTAACCCTAACCCTAAATCTAACCCTAACCCTAGCCCTTCTTCTCTGAGCGAGTGGAGTGCTTTTTTGGACGTGGCACACATGTGCCATATATGGAGAAATTTTTTACCACAAAGCCTATAGGTTGCTTGAAATTCATTATCACAGCGAGAGAAACACATTTTCTCATTTTAGCTGTAACTCCAGAGCAATGCTTCTCAGCCACCTGAAACTGTTGCAGATGGAACGGGATGCGAAGCTGCGTCAGGCACACTTGGAATAATCCTCCTGGCACCTTCCGTTGGCCCACAATGACACGCCGTATCATGCTTGCGCACAATAAGTTTGAGAGCGAATAAAGTGCATTTTCGAACAATGGATGTGTGTGCCAAGCTATAAAGCACATCACACTAAATGTGTTCCATAAGTGCGAAAACGCGCTTCGGAGGCCTTCTCTGAGCGAGTGGAGTGCTTTTTTGGACGTGGCACACATGTGCCATATATGGAGAAAATTTTTACCGCAAAGCCTATAGGTTGCTTGAAATACATTATCACAGCGAGAGAAACACATTTTCTCATTTTAGCTGTAACTCCAAAGCAATGCTTCTCAGCCACCTGAAACTGTTGCAGATAGAACGGGATGCGAAGCTGGGTCAGGCACACTTGGAATAATCCTCACTAAATGTGTTCCATAAGTGCCAAAACCCTAACCCTCAACCTAACCCTAACCCTAACCCTAACCCTAACCCTAACCCTAACCCTACCCCTACCCCTACACCTAACCCTAACCCTAACCCTAACCCTAAGTCTAACCCTAACCCTAACCCTAACCCTAACCCTAACCCTAACCCTAACCCTAACCCTAACCCTAACCCTAACCCTAGCCCTTCTTCTCTGAGCGAGTGGAGTGCTTTTTTGGATGTGGCACACATGTGCCATATATGGAGAAAATTTTTACCACAAAGCCTATAAGTTGCTTGAAATACATTATCAGAGCGAGAGAAACACATTTTCTCATTTTAGCTGTAACTCCACAGCAATGCTTCTCAGCCACCTGAAACTGTTGCAGATAGAACGGTATGCAAAGCTGCGCCAGGCACACTTGGAATGAGCCTCCTGGCACCTTCCGCTGGCCCACAATGACACGCCGTATCATGCGTTGCGCACAATGTGTTTGAGAGCGAATAAAGTGCATTTTCGAACAATGGATGTGTGTGCCAGCAATAAAGCACATCACACTAAATGTGTTCCATAAGTGCCAAAACGTGCTTCGGAGGCCTTCTCTGAGCGAGTGGAGTGCTTTTTTGTTCGTGCCATATATATGGAGAAAATTTTTACCACAAAGCCTATAGGTTGCTTGAAATACATTATCACAGCGAGAGAAACACATTTTCTCATTTTAGTTGTAACTCCACAGCAGTGCTCCTCAGCCACCTGAAACTCTTGCAGATAGAACGGGATGCGAAGCTGCGTCAGGCACATTTGGAATAATCCTCCTGGCACCTTCCGCTGGCCCACAATGACACACCGTATCATGCTTTGCGCACAATGTGTTTGACAGCGAATAAAGTGCATTTTCGAACAATGGATGTGTGTGCCAAGCAATAAAGCACATCACACTAAATGTGTTCCATAAGTGCCAAAACCCTAACCCTTAACCTAACCCTAACCCTAACCCTAACCCTAACCCTAACCCTAACCCTAACCCTAACCCTAACCCTTAACCTAACCCGAACCCTAACCCTAACCCTAACCCTAACCCTAACCCTAACCCTAACCCTAACCCTAACCCTAACCCTAACCCTAACCCTAACCCTAACCCTAACTCTAACCCTAACCCTAACCCTAGCCCTTCTTCTCTGAGCGAGTGGAGTGTTTTTTTGGACGTGGCACACATGTGCCATATATGGAGAAAATTTTTACCTTCCGCTGGCGCACAATGACACGCCGTATCATGCTTTGCGCACAATGTGTTCGAGAGCAAATAAAGTGCATTTTCGAACAATGGATGTGTGTGCCAAGCAATAAAGCACATCACACTAAATGTTTTCCATAAGTGCCAAAACGCGCTTCGGAGGCCTTCTCTGAGCGAGTGGAGTGCTTTTTTGGACGTGGCACACATGTGCCATATATGGAGAAATTTTTTACCACAAAGCCTATAGGTTGCTTGAAATACGTTATCGCGGCGAGAGAAACATATTTTCTCATTTTAGCTGTAACTCCACAGCAATGCTTCTCAGCCACCTGAAACTGTTGCAGACAGAACGGGATGCGAAGCTGCGTCAGGCACACTTGGAATAATCCTCCTGGCACCTTCCGCTGGCCCACAATGACACGCCGTATCATGCTTTGCGCACAATGTGTTTGAGAGCAAATAAAGTGCATTTTCGAACAATGGATGTGTGTGCCAAGCAATAAGCACATCTCACTAAATGTGTTCCATCAGTGCCAAAACCCTAACCCTAACCCTAACCCTAACCCTAACCCTAACCCTAACCCTAACCCTTTTTCTCTGAGCGAGTGGAGTGCTTTTTTGGACGTGGCACACATGTGCCATATATGGAGAAAATTTTTACAGCAAAGCCTATAGGTTGCTTGAAATACATTATCACAGCGAAAGTAACACATTTTCTCATTTTAGTTGTAACTCCAAAGCAATGCTTCTCAGCCACCTGAAACTGTTGCAGATAGAACGGGATGCGAAGCTGCGTCAGGCACACTTGGAATAATCCTCCTGGCACCTTCCGCTGGCCCACAATGACACGCCGTATCATGCTTTGCGCACAATGTGTTTGAGAGCAAATAAAGTGCATTTTCGAACAATGGATGTGTGCCAAGCAATAAGCACATCTCACTAAATGTGTTCCATCAGTGCCAAAACCCTAACCCTAACCCTAACCCTAACCCTTAACCTAACCCTAACCCTAACCCTAACCCTAACCCTAACCCTAACCCTAACCCTAACCCTAACCCTAACCCTAACCCTAACCCTAACCCTAACCCTAACCCTAACCCTAACCCTTAACCTAACCCTAACCCTAACCCTAACCCTAACCCTAACCCTAACCCTAACTCTAACCCTAACCCTAACCCTAGCCCTTCTTCTCTGAGCGAGTGGAGTGTTTTTTTGGACGTGGCACACATGTGCCATATATGGAGAAAATTTTTACCACAAAGCCTATAGGTTGCTTGAAATACATTATCAGAGCGAGAGAAACACATTTTCTCATTTTAGCTGTAACTCCACAGCAGTGCTTCTCAATGACACGCCGTATCATGCTTTGCGCACAATGTGTTTGAGAGCGAATAAAGTGCATTTTCGAACAATGGATGTGTGTGCCAAGCAATGAGCATATCTCACTAAATGTGTTCCATAAGTGCCAAAATCCTAACCCTAACCCTTAACCTAACCCTAACCCCAACCCTAACCCTAACCCTAACCCTAACCCTAACCCTAACCCTAACCCTAACCCTAACCCTAACCCTAACCATAACCCTAACCCTAACCCTAACCCTACCCCTACCCCTACCCCTACCCCTACCCCTACCCCTACCCCTAACCCTAACCCTAAATCTAACCCTAACCCTAGCCCTTCTTCTCTGAGCGAGTGGAGTGCTTTTTTGGACGTGGCACACATGTGCCATATATGGAGAAATTTTTTACCACAAAGCCTATAGGTTGCTTGAAATTCATTATCACAGCGAGAGAAACACATTTTCTCATTTTAGCTGTAACTCCAGAGCAATGCTTCTCAGCCACCTGAAACTGTTGCAGATGGAACGGGATGCGAAGCTGCGTCAGGCACACTTGGAATAATCCTCCTGGCACCTTCCGTTGGCCCACAATGACACGCCGTATCATGCTTGCGCACAATAAGTTTGAGAGCGAATAAAGTGCATTTTCGAACAATGGATGTGTGTGCCAAGCTATAAAGCACATCACACTAAATGTGTTCCATAAGTGCGAAAACGCGCTTCGGAGGCCTTCTCTGAGCGAGTGGAGTGCTTTTTTGGACGTGGCACACATGTGCCATATATGGAGAAAATTTTTACCGCAAAGCCTATAGGTTGCTTGAAATACATTATCACAGCGAGAGAAACACATTTTCTCATTTTAGCTGTAACTCCAAAGCAATGCTTCTCAGCCACCTGAAACTGTTGCAGATAGAACGGGATGCGAAGCTGGGTCAGGCACACTTGGAATAATCCTCACTAAATGTGTTCCATAAGTGCCAAAACCCTAACCCTCAACCTAACCCTAACCCTAACCCTAACCCTAACCCTAACCCTAGCCCTAACCCTAACCCTAACCCTAACCCTAACCCTAACCCTAACCCTACCCCTACACCTAACCCTAACCCTAACCCTAACCCTAACCCTAAGTCTAACCCTAACCCTAACCCTACCCTAACCCTAACCCTAACCCTAACCCTAACCCTAGCCCTTCTTCTCTGAGCGAGTGGAGTGCTTTTTTGGATGTGGCACACATGTGCCATATATGGAGAAAATTTTTACCACAAAGCCTATAAGTTGCTTGAAATACATTATCAGAGCGAGAGAAACACATTTTCTCATTTTAGCTGTAACTCCACAGCAATGCTTCTCAGCCACCTGAAACTGTTGCAGATAGAACGGTATGCAAAGCTGCGCCAGGCACACTTGGAATGAGCCTCCTGGCACCTTCCGCTGGCCCACAATGACACGCCGTATCATGCGTTGCGCACAATGTGTTTGAGAGCGAATAAAGTGCATTTTCGAACAATGGATGTGTGTGCCAGCAATAAAGCACATCACACTAAATGTGTTCCATAAGTGCCAAAACGTGCTTCGGAGGCCTTCTCTGAGCGAGTGGAGTGCTTTTTTGTTCGTGCCATATATATGGAGAAAATTTTTACCACAAAGCCTATAGGTTGCTTGAAATACATTATCACAGCGAGAGAAACACATTTTCTCATTTTAGTTGTAACTCCACAGCAGTGCTCCTCAGCCACCTGAAACTCTTGCAGATAGAACGGGATGCGAAGCTGCGTCAGGCACATTTGGAATAATCCTCCTGGCACCTTCCGCTGGCCCACAATGACAAGCCGTATCATGCTTTGCGCACAATGTGTTTGAGAGCGAATAAAGTGCATTTTCGAACAATGGATGTGTGTGCCAGCAATAAAGCACATCACACTAAATGTGTTCCATAAGTGCCAAAACCCTAACCCTAACCCTAACCCTAACCCTAACCCTAACCCTAACCCTAACCCTTTTTCTCTGAGCGAGTGGAGTGCTTTTTTGGACGTGGCACACATGTGCCATATATGGAGAAAATTTTTACCGCAAAGCCTATAGGTTGCTTGAAATACATTATCACAGCGAAAGAAACACATTTTCTCATTTTAGTTGTAACTCCAAAGCAATGCTTCTCAGCCACCTGAAACTGTTGCAGATAGAACGGGATGCGAAGCTGCGTCAGGCACACTTGGAATAATCCTCCTGGCACCTTCCGCTGGCCCACAATGACACGCCGTATCATGCTTTGCGCACAATGTGTTTGAGAGCAAATAAAGTGCATTTTCGAACAATGGATGTGTGTGCCAAGCAATAAGCACATCCCACTAAATGTGTTCCATCAGTGCCAAAACCCTAACCCTAACCCTAACCCTAACCCTAACCCTAACCCTAACCCTAACCCTAACCCTAACCCTAACCCTAACCCTAACCCTAACCCTAACCCTAACCCTAACTCTAACCCTAACCCTAGCCCTTCTTCTCTGAGCGAGTGGAGTGTTTTTTTGGACGTGGCACACGTGCCATATATGGAGAAAATTTTTACCTTCCGCTGGCGCACAATTACACGCCGTATCATGCTTTGCGCACAATGTGTTCGAGAGCGAATAAAGTGCATTTTCGAACAATGGATGTGTGTGCCAAGCAATAAAGCACATCACACTAAATGTTTTCCATAAGTGCCAAAACGCGCTTCGGAGGCCTTCTCTGAGCGAGTGGAGTGCTTTTTTGGACGTGGCACACATGTGCCATATATGGAGAAATTTTTTACCACAAAGCCTATAGGTTGCTTGAAATACATTATCGCGGCGAGAGAAACATATTTTCTCATTTTAGCTGTAACTCCACAGCAATGCTTCTCAGCCACCTGAAACTATTGCAGACAGAACGGGATGCGAAGCTGCGTCAGGCACACTTGGAATAATCCTCCTGGCACCTTCCGCTGGCCCACAATGACACGCCGTATCATGCTTTGCGCACAATGTGTTTGAGAGCAAATAAAGTGCATTTTCGAACAATGGATGTGTGTGCCAAGCAATAAGCACATCTCACTAAATGTGTTCCATCAGTGCCAAAACCCTAACCCTAACCCTAACCCTAACCCTTAACCTAACCCTAACCCTAACCCTAACCCTAACCCTAACCCTAACCCTAACCCTAACCCTAACCCTAACTCTAACCCTAACCCTAACCCTAGCCCTTCTTCTCTGAGCGAGTGGAGTGTTTTTTTGGACGTGGCACACATGTGCCATATATGGAGAAAATTTTTACCACAAAGCCTATAGGTTGCTTGAAATACATTATCAGAGCGAGAGAAACACATTTTCTCATTTTAGCTGTAACTCCACAGCAGTGCTTCTCAATGACACGCCGTATCATGCTTTGCGCACAATGTGTTTGAGAGCGAATAAAGTGCATTTTCGAACAATGGATGTGTGTGCCAAGCAATGAGCATATCTCACTAAATGTGTTCCATAAGTGCCAAAATCCTAACCCTAACCCTTAACCTAACCCTAACCCCAACCCTAACCCTAACCCTAACCCTAACCCTAACCCTAACCCTAACCCTACCCCTACCCCTACCCCTACCCCTACCCCTACCCCTAACCCTAACCCTAAATCTAACCCTAACCCTAGCCCTTCTTCTCTGAGCGAGTGGAGTGCTTTTTTGGACGTGGCACACATGTGCCATATATGGAGAAATTTTTTACCACAAAGCCTATAGGTTGCTTGAAATTCATTATCACAGCGAGAGAAACACATTTTCTCATTTTAGCTGTAACTCCAGAGCAATGCTTCTCAGCCACCTGAAACTGTTGCAGATGGAACGGGATGCGAAGCTGCGTCAGGCACACTTGGAATAATCCTCCTGGCACCTTCCGTTGGCCCACAATGACACGCCGTATCATGCTTTGCGCACAATAAGTTTGAGAGCGAATAAAGGGCATTTTCGAACAATGGATGTGTGTGCCAGCAATAAAGCACATCACACTAAATGTGTTCCATCAGTGCCAAAACGTGCTTCGGAGGCCTTCTCTGAGCGAGTGGAGTGCTTTTTTGTTCGTGCCATATATATGGAGAAAATTTTTACCACAAAGCCTATAGGTTGCTTGAAATACATTATCACAGCGAGAGAAACACATTTTCTCATTTTAGTTGTAACTCCACAGCAGTGCTCCTCAGCCACCTGAAACTCTTGCAGATAGAACGGGATGCGAAGCTGCGTCAGGCACATTTGGAATAATCCTCCTGGCACCTTCCGCTGGCCCACAATGACAAGCCGTATCATGCTTTGCGCACAATGTGTTTGAGAGCGAATAAAGTGCATTTTCGAACAATGGATGTGTGTGCCAGCAATAAAGCACATCACACTAAATGTGTTCCATAAGTGCCAAAACCCTAACCCTAACCCTAACCCTAACCCTAACCCTAACCCTAACCCTTAACCTAACCCTAACCCTAACCCTAACCCTAACCCTAACCCTAACCCTAACCCTAACCCTAACCCTAACCCTAACCCTTTTTCTCTGAGCGAGTGGAGTGCTTTTTTGGACGTGGCACACATGTGCCATATATGGAGAAAATTTTTACCGCAAAGCCTATAGGTTGCTTGAAATACATTATCACAGCGAGAGAAACACATTTTCTCATTTTAGTTGTAACTCCAAAGCAATGCTTCTCAGCCACCTGAAACTGTTGCAGATAGAACGGTATGCAAAGCTGCGCCAGGCACACTTGGAAAGAGCCTCCTGGCACCTTCCGCTGGCCCACAATGACACGCCGTATCATGCGTTGCGCACAATGTGTTTGAGAGCGAATAAAGTGCATTTTCGAACAATGGATGTGTGTGCCAAGCAATAAGCACATCTCACTAAATGTGTTCCATCAGTGCCAAAACCCTAACCCTAACCCTTAACCTAACCCTAACCCCAACCCTAACCCTAACCCTAACCCTAACCCTAACCCTAACCCTACCCCTACCCCTACCCCTACCCCTACCCCTACCCCTACCCCTAACCCTAACCCTAAATCTAACCCTAACCCTAGCCCTTCTTCTCTGAGCGAGTGGAGTGCTTTTTTGGACGTGGCACACATGTGCCATATATGGAGAAATTTTTTACCACAAAGCCTATAGGTTGCTTGAAATTCATTATCACAGCGAGAGAAACACATTTTCTCATTTTAGCTGTAACTCCAGAGCAATGCTTCTCAGCCACCTGAAACTGTTGCAGATGGAACGGGATGCGAAGCTGCGTCAGGCACACTTGGAATAATCCTCCTGGCACCTTCCGTTGGCCCACAATGACACGCCGTATCATGCTTTGCGCACAATAAGTTTGAGAGCGAATAAAGTGCATTTTCGAACAATGGATGTGTGTGCCAAGCTATAAAGCACATCACACTAAATGTGTTCCATAAGTGCGAAAACGCGCTTCGGAGGCCTTCTCTGAGCGAGTGGAGTGCTTTTTTGGACGTGGCACACATGTGCCATATATGGAGAAAATTTTTACCGCAAAGCCTATAGGTTGCTTGAAATACATTATCACAGCGAGAGAAACACATTTTCTCATTTTAGCTGTAACTCCAAAGCAATGCTTCGCAGCCACCTGAAACTGTTGCAGATAGAACGGGATGCGAAGCTGGGTCAGGCACACTTGGAATAATCCTCACTAAATGTGTTCCATAAGTGCCAAAACCCTAACCCTCAACCTAACCCTAACCCTAACCCTAACCCTAACCCTAACACTAACCCTAACCCTAACCCTAACCCTACCACTAACCCTAACCCTAACCCTAACCCTAACCCTAAGTCTAACCCTAACCCTAACCCTAACCCTAACCCTAACCCTAACCCTAGCCCTTCTTGTCTGAGCGAGTGGAGTGCTTTTTTGGACGTGGCACACATGTGCCATATATGGAGAAAATTTTTACCTTCCGCTGGCGCACAATGACATGCCGTATCATGCTTTGCGCACAATGTGTTCGAGAGCGAATAAAGTGCATTTTCGAACAATGGATGTGTGTGCCAAGCAATAAAGCACATCACACTAAATGTTTTCCATACGTGCCAAAACGCGCTTCGGAGGCCTTCTCTGAGCGAGTGGAGTGCTTTTTTGGACGTGGCACACATGTGCCATATATGGAGAAATTTTTTACCACAAAGCCTATAGGTTGCTTGAAATACATTATCGCGGCGAGAGAAACATATTTTCTCATTTTAGCTGTAACTCCACAGCAATGCTTCTCAGCCACCTGAAACTATTGCAGACAGAACGGGATGCGAAGCTGCGTCAGGCACACTTGGAATAATCCTCCTGGCACCTTCCGCTGGCCCACAATGACACGCCGTATCATGCTTTGCGCACAATGTGTTCGAGAGCAAATAAAGTGCATTTTCAAACAATGGATGTGTGTGCCAAGCAATAAGCACATCTCACTAAATGTGTTCCATCAGTGCCAAAACCCTAACCCTAACCCTAACCCTAACCCTTAACCTAACCCTAACCCTAACCCTAACCCTAACCCTAACCCTAACCCTAACCCTAACCCTAACCCTAACCCTAACCCTAACCCTAACCCTAACTCTAACACTAACCCTAACCCTAGCCCTTCTTCTCTGAGCAAGTGGAGTGTTTTTTTGGACGTGGCACACGTGCCATATATGGAGAAAATTTTTACCACAAAGCCTATAGGTTGCTTGAAATACATTATCAGAGCGAGAGAAACACATTTTCTCATTTTAGCTGTAACTCCACAGCAGTGCTTCTCAATGACACGCCGTATCATGCTTTGCGCACAATGTGTTTGAGAGCGAATAAAGTGCATTTTCGAACAATGGATGTGTGTGCCAAGCAATGAGCATATCTCACTAAATGTGTTCCATAAGTGCCAAAATCCTAACCCTAACCCTTAACCTAACCCTAACCCTAACCCTAACCCTAACCCTAACCCTAACCCTAACCCTAACCCTAACCCTAACCCTAACCCTAACCCTAACCCTACCCCTACCCCTACCCCTACCCCTAACCCTAACCCTAAATCTAACCCTAACCCTAGCCCTTCTTCTCTGAGCGAGTGGAGTGCTTTTTTGGACGTGGCACACATGTGCCATATATGGAGAAAATTTTTACCGCAAAGCCTATAGGTTGCTTGAAATACATTATCACAGCGAGAGAAACACATTTTCTCATTTTAGCTGTAACTCCAAAGCAATGCTTCTCAGCCACCTGAAACTGTTGCAGATAGAACGGGATGCGAAGCTGGGTCAGGCACACTTGGAATAATCCTCACTAAATGTGTTCCATAAGTGCCAAAACCCTAACCCTCAACCTAAACCTAACGCTAACCCTAACCCTAACCCTAACCCTAACCCTAACCCTAACCCTAACCCTAACCCTAACCCTACCCCTACACCTAACCCTAACCCTAACCCTAACCCTAACCCTAACCCTAACCCTAACCCTAACCCTAACCCTAACCCTAACCCTAGCCCTTCTTCTCTGAGCGAGTGGAGTGCTTTTTTGGACGTGGCACACATGTGCCATATATGGAGAAAATTTTTACCACAAAGCCTATAAGTTGCTTGAAATACATTATCAGAGCGAGAGAAACACATTTTCTCATTTTAGCTGTAACTCCACAGCAATGCTTCTCAGCCACCTGAAACTGTTGCAGATAGAACGGTATGCAAAGCTGCGCCAGGCACACTTGGAATGAGCCTCCTGGCACCTTCCGCTGGCCCACAATGACACGCCGTATCATGCGTTGCGCACAATGTGTTTGAGAGCGAATAAAGTGCATTTTCGAACAATGGATGTGTGTGCCAGCAATAAAGCACATCACACTAAATGTGTTCCATAAGTGCCAAAACGTGCTTCGGAGGCCTTCTCTGAGCGAGTGGAGTGCTTTTTTGTTCGTGCCATATATATGGAGAACATTTTTACCACAAAGCCTATAGGTTGCTTGAAATACATTATCACAGCGAGAGAAACACATTTTCTCATTTTAGTTGTAACTCCACAGCAGTGCTCCTCAGCCACCTGAAACTCTTGCAGATAGAACGGGATGCGAAGCTGCGTCAGGCACATTTGGAATAATCCTCCTGGCACCTTCCGCTGGCCCACAATGACAAGCCGTATCATGCTTTGCGCACAATGTGTTTGAGAGCGAATAAAGTGCATTTTCGAACAATGGATGTGTGTGCCAGCAATAAAGCACATCACACTAAATGTGTTCCATAAGTGCCAAAACCCTAACCCTAACCCTAACCCTAACCCTAACCCTAACCCTTAACCTAACCCTAACCCTAACCCTAACCCTAACCCTAACCCTAACCCTAACCCTAACCCTAACCCTAACCCTAACCCTTTTTCTCTGAGCGAGTGGAGTGCTTTTTTGGACGTGGCACACATGTGCCATATATGGAGAAAATTTTTACCGCAAAGCCTATAGGTTGCTTGAAATACATTATCACAGCGAAAGAAACACATTTTCTCATTTTAGTTGTAACTCCAAAGCAATGCTTCTCAGCCACCTGAAACTGTTGCAGATAGAACGGGATGCGAAGCTGCGTCAGGCACACTTGGAATAATCCTCCTGGCACCTTCCGCTGGCCCACAATGACACGCCGTATCATGCTTTGCGCACAATGTGTTTGAGAGCAAATAAAGTGCATTTTCGAACAATGGATGTGTGTGCCAAGCAATAAGCACATCCCACTAAATGTGTTCCATCAGTGCCAAAACCCTAACCCTAACCCTAACCCTAACCCTAACCCTTAACCTAACCCTAACCCTAACCCTAACCCTAACCCTAACCCTAACCCTAACCCTAACCCTAACCCTAACTCTAACCCTAACCCTAGCCCTTCTTCTCTGAGCGAGTGGAGTGTTTTTTTGGACGTGGCACACGTGCCATATATGGAGAAAATTTTTACCTTCCGCTGGCGCACATTTACACGCCGTATCATGCTTTGCGCACAATGTGTTCGAGAGCGAATAAAGTGCATTTTCGAACAATGGATGTGTGTGCCAAGCAATAAAGCACATCACACTAAATGTGTTCCATAAGTGCGAAAACGCGCTTCGGAGGCCTTCTCTGAGCGAGTGGAGTGCTTTTTTGGACGTGGCACACATGTGCCATATATGGAGAAAATTTTTACCGCAAAGCCTATAGGTTGCTTGAAATGCATTATCACAGCGAGAGAAACACATTTTCTCATTTTAGCTGTAACTCCAAAGCAATGCTTCGCAGCCACCTGAAACTGTTGCAGATAGAACGGGATGCGAAGCTGGGTCAGGCACACTTGGAATAATCCTCACTAAATGTGTTCCATAAGTGCCAAAACCCTAACCCTCAACCTAACCCTAACCCTAACGCTAACCCTAACCCTAACCCTAACCCTAACCCTAACCCTAACCCTAACCCTAACCCTACCACTAACCCTAACCCTAACCCTAAGTCTAACCCTAACCCTAACCCTAACCCTAACCCTAACCCTAACCCTAACCCTAGCCCTTCTTCTCTGAGCGAGTGGAGTGCTTTTTTGGACGTGGCACACATGTGCCATATATGGAGAAAATTTTTACCTTCCGCTGGCGCACAATGACATGCCGTATCATGCTTTGCGCACAATGTGTTCGAGAGCGAATAAAGTGCATTTTCGAACAATGGATGTGTGTGCCAAGCAATAAAGCACATCACAGTAAATGTTTTCCATAAGTGCCAAAACGCGCTTCGGAGGCCTTCTCTGAGCGAGTGGAGTGCTTTTTTGGACGTGGCACACATGTGCCATATATGGAGAAATTTTTTACCACAAAGCCTATAGGTTGCTTGAAATACATTATCGCGGCGAGAGAAACATATTTTCTCATTTTAGCTGTAACTCCACAGCAATGCTTCTCAGCCACCTGAAACTATTGCAGACAGAACGGGATGCGAAGCTGCGTCAGGCACACTTGGAATAATCCTCCTGGCACCTTCCGCTGGCCCACAATGACACGCCGTATCATGCTTTGCGCACAATGTGTTTGAGAGCAAATAAAGTGCATTTTCGAACAATGGATGTGTGTGCCAAGCAATAAGCACATCTCACTAAATGTGTTCCATCAGTGCCAAAACCCTAACCCTAACCCTAACCCTAACCCTAACTCTAACCCTAACCCTAACCCTAGCCCTTCTTCTCTGAGCGAGTGGAGTGTTTTTTTGGACGTGGCACACATGTGCCATATATGGAGAAAATTTTTACCACAAAGCCTATAGGTTGCTTGAAATACATTATCAGAGCGAGAGAAACACATTTTCTCATTTTAGCTGTAACTCCACAGCAGTGCTTCTCAATGACACGCCGTATCATGCTTTGCGCACAATGTGTTTGAGAGCGAATAAAGTGCATTTTCGAACAATGGATGTGTGTGCCAAGCAATGAGCATATCTCACTAAATGTGTTCCATAAGTGCCAAAATCCTAACCCTAACCCTTAACCTAACCCTAACCCCAACCCTAACCCTAACCCTAACCCTAACCCTAACCCTAACCCTAACCCTACCCCTACCCCTACCTCTACCCCTGCCCCTACCCCTAACCCTAACCCTAACCCTAAATCTAACCCTAACCCTAGCCCTTCTTCTCTGAGCGAGTGGAGTGCTTTTTTGGACGTGGCACACATGTGCCATATATGGAGAAATTTTTTACCACAAAGCCTATAGGTTGCTTGAAATTCATTATCACAGCGAGAGAAACACATTTTCTCATTTTAGCTGTAACTCCAGAGCAATGCTTCTCAGCCACCTGAAACTGTTGCAGATGGAACGGGATGCGAAGCTGCGTCAGGCACACTTGGAATAATCCTCACTAAATGTGTTCCATAAGTGCCAAAACCCTAACCCTCAACCTAACCCTAACGCTAACCCTAACCCTAACCCTAACCCTAACCCTACCCCTACACCTAACCCTAACCCTAACCCTAACCCTAACCCTAAGTCTAACCCTAACCCTAACCCTAACCCTAACCCTAACCCTAACCCTAACCCTAACCCTAACCCTAACCCTAACCCTAACCCTAGCCCTTCTTCTCTGAGCGAGTGGAGTGCTTTTTTGGACGTGGCACACATGTGCCATATATGGAGAAAATTTTTACCACAAAGCCTATAAGTTGCTTGAAATACATTATCAGAGCGAGAGAAACACATTTTCTCATTTTAGCTGTAACTCCACAGCAATGCTTCTCAGCCACCTGAAACTGTTGCAGATAGAACGGTATGCAAAGCTGCGCCAGGCACACTTGGAATGAGCCTCCTGGCACCTTCCGCTGGCCCACAATGACACGCCGTATCATGCGTTGCGCACAATGTGTTTGAGAGCGAATAAAGGGCATTTTCGAACAATGGATGTGTGTGCCAGCAATAAAGCACATCACACTAAATGTGTTCCATCAGTGCCAAAACGTGCTTCGGAGGCCTTCTCTGAGCGAGTGGAGTGCTTTTTTGTTCGTGCCATATATATGGAGAAAATTTTTACCACAAAGCCTATAGGTTGCTTGAAATACATTATCACAGCGAGAGAAACACATTTTCTCATTTTAGTTGTAACTCCACAGCAGTGCTCCTCAGCCACCTGAAACTCTTGCAGATAGAACGGGATGCGAAGCTGCGTCAGGCACATTTGGAATAATCCTCCTGGCACCTTCCGCTGGCCCACAATGACAAGCCGTATCATGCTTTGCGCACAATGTGTTTGAGAGCGAATAAAGTGCATTTTCGAACAATGGATGTGTGTGCCAGCAATAAAGCACATCACACTAAATGTGTTCCATAAGTGCCAAAACCCTAACCCTAACCCTAACCCTAACCCTAACCCTAACCCTAACCCTAACCCTAACCCTTAACCTAACCCTAACCCTAACCCTAACCCTAACCCTAACCCTAACCCTAACCCTAACCCTAACCCTAACCCTAACCCTAACCCTAACCCTAACCCTTTTTCTCTGAGCGAGTGGAGTGCTTTTTTGGACGTGGCACACATGTGCCATATATGGAGAAAATTTTTACCGCAAAGCCTATAGGTTGCTTGAAATACATTATCACAGCGAGAGAAACACATTTTCTCATTTTAGTTGTAACTCCAAAGCAATGCTTCTCAGCCACCTGAAACTGTTGCAGATAGAACGGTATGCAAAGCTGCGCCAGGCACACTTGGAATGAGCCTCCTGGCACCTTCCGCTGGCCCACAATGACACGCCGTATCATGCGTTGCGCACAATGTGTTTGAGAGCGAATAAAGTGCATTTTCGAACAATGGATGTGTGTGCCAAGCAATAAGCACATCTCACTAAATGTGTTCCATCAGTGCCAAAACCCTAACCCTAACCCTTAACCTAACCCTAACCCTAAATCTAACCCTAACCCTAGCCCTTCTTCTCTGAGCGAGTGGAGTGCTTTTTTGGACGTGGCACACATGTGCCATATATGGAGAAATTTTTTACCACAAAGCCTATGGTTGCTTGAAATTCATTATCACAGCGAGAGAAACACATTTTCTCATTTTAGCTGTAACTCCAGAGCAATGCTTCTCAGCCACCTGAAACTGTTGCAGATGGAACGGGATGCGAAGCTGCGTCAGGCACACTTGGAATAATCCTCCTGGCACCTTCCGTTGGCCCACAATGACACGCCGTATCATGCTTTGCGCACAATAAGTTTGAGAGCGAATAAAGTGCATTTTCGAACAATGGATGTGTGTGCCAAGCTATAAAGCACATCACACTAAATGTGTTCCATAAGTGCGAAAACGCGCTTCGGAGGCCTTCTCTGAGCGAGTGGAGTGCTTTTTTGGACGTGGCACACATGTGCCATATATGGAGAAAATTTTTACCGCAAAGCCTATAGGTTGCTTGAAATACATTATCACAGCGAGAGAAACACATTTTCTCATTTTAGCTGTAACTCCAAAGCAATGCTTCGCAGCCACCTGAAACTGTTGCAGATAGAACGGGATGCGAAGCTGGGTCAGGCACACTTGGAATAATCCTCACTAAATGTGTTCCATAAGTGCCAAAACCCTAACCCTCAACCTAACCCTAACCCTAACCCTAACCCTAACCCTAACCCTAACCCTAACCCTAACCCTAACCCTAACCCTAACCCTAACCCTAACCCTAACCCTAACCCTACCACTAACCCTAACCCTAACCCTAACCCTAACCCTAAGTCTAACCCTAACCCTAACCCTAACCCTAACCCTAGCCCTTCTTGTCTGAGCGAGTGGAGTGCTTTTTTGGACGTGGCACACATGTGCCATATATGGAGAAAATTTTTACCTTCCGCTGGCGCACAATGACATGCCGTATCATGCTTTGCGCACAATGTGTTCGAGAGCGAATAAAGTGCATTTTCGAACAATGGATGTGTGTGCCAAGCAATAAAGCACATCACACTAAATGTTTTCCATACGTGCCAAAACGCGCTTCGGAGGCCTTCTCTGAGCGAGTGGAGTGCTTTTTTGGACGTGGCACACATGTGCCATATATGGAGAAATTTTTTACCACAAAGCCTATAGGTTGCTTGAAATACATCGCGGCGAGAGAAACATATTTTCTCATTTTAGCTGTAACTCCACAGCAATGCTTCTCAGCCACCTGAAACTATTGCAGACAGAACGGGATGCGAAGCTGCGTCAGGCACACTTGGAATAATCCTCCTGGCACCTTCCGCTGGCCCACAATGACACGCCGTATCATGCTTTGCGCACAATGTGTTTGAGAGCAAATAAAGTGCATTTTCAAACAATGGATGTGTGTGCCAAGCAATAAGCACATCTCACTAAATGTGTTCCATCAGTGCCAAAACCCTAACCCTAACCCTAACCCTAACCCTTAACCTAACCCTAACCCTAATCCTAACCCTAACCCTAACCCTAACCCTAACCCTAACCCTAACCCTAACTCTAACACTAACCCTAACCGTAGCCCTTCTTCTCTGAGCGAGTGGAGTGTTTTTTTGGACGTGGCACACATGTGCCATATATGGAGAAAATTTTTACCACAAAGCCTATAGGTTGCTTGAAATACATTATCAGAGCGAGAGAAACACATTTTCTCATTTTAGCTGTAACTCCACAGCAGTGCTTCTCAATGACACGCCGTATCATGCTTTGCGCACAATGTGTTTGAGAGCGAATAAAGTGCATTTTCGAACA
>NC_136365.1:13080000-13110000 GCF_037039965.1 Doryrhamphus excisus
GACACGCCGTATCATGCTTTGCGCACAATGTGTTTGAGAGCAAATAAAGTGCATTTTCGAACAATGGATGTGTGTGCCAAGCAATAAGCACATCTCACTAAATGTGTTCCATCAGTGCCAAAACCCTAACCCTAACCCTAACCCTTAACCTAACCCTAACCCTAACCCTAACCTAACCTAACCCTAACCCTAACCCTAACCCTAACCCTAACCCTAACCCTAACTCTAACCCTAACCCTAACCCTAACCCTAGCCCTTCTTCTCTGAGCGAGTGGAGTGTTTTTTTGGACGTGGCACACATGTGCCATATATGGAGAAAATTTTTACCTTCCGCTGGCGCACAATGACACGCCGTATCATGCTTTGCGCACAATGTGTTCGAGAGCGAATAAAGTGCATTTTCGAACAATGGATGTGTGTGCCAAGCAATAAAGCACATCACACTAAATGTTTTCCATAAGTGCCAAAACGCGCTTCGGAGGCCTTCTCTGAGCGAGTGGAGTGCTTTTTTGGACGTGGCACACATGTGCCATATATGGAGAAATTTTTTACCACAAAGCCTATAGGTTGCTTGAAATACATTATCGCAGCGAGAGAAACATATTTTCTCATTTTAGCTGTAACTCCACAGCAATGCTTCTCAGCCACCTGAAACTATTGCAGACAGAACGGGATGCGAAGCTGCGTCAGGCACACTTGGAATAATCCTCCTGGCACCTTCCGCTGGCCCACAATGACACGCCGTATCATGCTTTGCGCACAATGTGTTTGAGAGCAAATAAAGTGCATTTTCGAACAATGGATGTGTGTGCCAAGCAATAAGCACATCTCACTAAATGTGTTCCATCAGTGCCAAAACCCTAACCCTAACCCTAACCCTTAACCTAACCCTAACCCTAACCCTAACCCTAACCCTAACCCTAACTCTAACCCTAACCCTAACCCTAACCCTAGCCCTTCTTCTCTGAGCGAGTGGAGTGTTTTTTTGGACGTGGCACACATGTGCCATATATGGAGAAAATTTTTACCACAAAGCCTATAGGTTGCTTGAAATACATTATCAGAGCGAGAGAAACACATTTTCTCATTTTAGCTGTAACTCCACAGCAGTGCTTCTCAATGACACGCCGTATCATGCTTTGCGCACAATGTGTTTGAGAGCGAATAAAGTGCATTTTCGAACAATGGATGTGTGTGCCAAGCAATGAGCATATCTCACTAAATGTGTTCCATAAGTGCCAAAATCCTAACCCTAACCCTTAACCTAACCCTAACCCCAACCCTAACCCTAACCCTAACCCTAACCCTAACCCTAACCCTAACCCTACCCCTACCCCTACCCCTACCCCTACCCCTACCCCTACCCCTAACCCTAACCCTAAATCTAACCCTAACCCTAGCCCTTCTTCTCTGAGCGAGTGGAGTGCTTTTTTGGACGTGGCACACATGTGCCATATATGGAGAAATTTTTTACCACAAAGCCTATAGGTTGCTTGAAATTCATTATCACAGCGAGAGAAACACATTTTCTCATTTTAGCTGTAACTCCAGAGCAATGCTTCTCAGCCACCTGAAACTGTTGCAGATGGAACGGGATGCGAAGCTGCGTCAGGCACACTTGGAATAATCCTCCTGGCACCTTCCGTTGGCCCACAATGACACGCCGTATCATGCTTTGCGCACAATAAGTTTGAGAGCGAATAAAGTGCATTTTCGAACAATGGATGTGTGTGCCAAGCTATAAAGCACATCACACTAAATGTGTTCCATAAGTGCGAAAACGCGCTTCGGAGGCCTTCTCTGAGCGAGTGGAGTGCTTTTTTGGACGTGGCACACATGTGCCATATATGGAGAAAATTTTTACCGCAAAGCCTATAGGTTGCTTGAAATACATTATCACAGCGAGAGAAACACATTTTCTCATTTTAGCTGTAACTCCACTGCAGTGCTTATCAACCAACTGAAACTGTTGCAGATAGAACGGGATCCGAAGCTGCGTCAGGCACACTTGAAATAATCCTCCTGGCACCTTCCGCTGGCCCACAATGACAAGCCATATCATGCTTTGCGCAAAATGTGTTTGAGAGCGAATTAAGTGCATTTTCGAAAAATGGATGTGTGTGCCAAGCTATAAAAGCACATCACACTAAATGTGTTCCATAAGTGCGAAAACACGCTTCGGAGGCCTTCTCTGAGCGAGTGGAGTGCTTTTTTGGACGTGGCACACATGTGCCATATATGGAGAAAATTTTTAATACAAAGCCTCTAGGTAGCTTGAAATACATTATCACAGCGAGAGAAACACATTTTCTCATTTTAGCTGTAACTGCACAGCAATGCTTCTCAGCCACCTGAAACTGTTGCAGATAGAACGGGATGCGAAGCTGCGTCAGGCACACTTGGAATAATCCTCCTGGCACCTTCCGCTGGCCCACAATGACACGCCGTATCATGCTTTGCGCACAATGTGTTTGAGAGCGAATAAAGTGCATTTTCGAACAATGGATGTGTGTGCCAAGCAATAAAGCACATCACACTAAATGTTTTCCATAAGTGCCAAAACGCGCTTCGGAGGCCTTCTCTGAGCGAGTGCAGTGCTTTTTTGGAAGTGGCACACATGTGCCATATATGGAGATTTTTTTTTACCACAAAGCCTATAAGGTTGCTTGAAATACATTATCACAGCGAGAGAAACACATTTTCTCGTTTTAGTTGTAACTCCACAGTAGTGCTTCTCAGCCAGCTGAAACTGTTGCAGATAGAACGGGATGAGAAGCTGCGTCAGGCACACTTGGAATAATCCTCCTGGCACCTTCCGCTGGCCCACAATGACAAGCCGTATCATGCTTTGCGCAGAATGTGTTTGAGAGCGAATAAAGTGCATTTTCGAACAATGGATGTGTGTGCCAAGCAATAAAGCACATCACACTAAATGTGTTCCATAAGTGCCAAAACGCGCTTCGGAGGCCTTCTCTGAGCGAGTGGAGTGATTTTATGGACGTGGCACACATGTGCCATATATGGAGAAAATTTTTAATACAAAGCCTCTAGGGAGCTTGAAATACATTATCACAGCGAGAGAAACACATTTTCTCATTTTAGCTGTAACTCCACAGCAATGCTTCTCAGCCACCTGAAACTGTTGCAGATAGAACGGGATGCGAAGCTGCGTCAGCCACACTTGGAATAATCCTCCTGGCACCTTCCGCTGGCCCACAATGACACGCGTATCATGCTTTGCGCACAATGTGTTTGAGAGCGAATCAAGTGCATTTTAGAACAATGGATGTGTGTGCCAAGCTATAAAGCACATCACACTAAATGTGTTCCATAAGTGCCAAAACGCGCTTCGGAGGCCTTCTCTGCGCGAGTGGAGTGCTTTTTTGGACGTGGCACACATGTGCCATATATGGAGAAAATTTTAACTGCAAAACCTATAGGTTGCTTGAAATACATTATCACAGCGAGAGAAACACATTTTCTCATTTTAGCTGTAACTCCACTGCAGTGCTTATCAACCAACTGAAACTGTTGCAGATAGAACGGGATCCGAAGCTGCGTCAGGCACACTTGAAATAATCCTCCTGGCACCTTCCGCTGGCCCACAATGACACGCCGTATCATGCTTTGCGCACAATGTGTTTGAGAGCGAATAAAGTGCATTTTCGAACAATGGATGTGTGTGCCAAGCAATAAAGCACATCACACTAAATGTTTTCCATAAGTGCCAAAACGCGCTTCGGAGGCCTTCTCTGAGCGAGTGCAGTGCTTTTTTGGAAGTGGCACACATGTGCCATATATGGAGATTTTTTTTACCACAAAGCCTATAAGGTTGCTTGAAATACATTATCACAGCGAGAGAAACACATTTTCTCGTTTTAGTTGTAACTCCACAGTAGTGCTCCTCAGCCAGCTGAAACTGTTGCAGATAGAACGGGATGAGAAGCTGCGTCAGGCACACTTGGAATAATCCTCCTGGCACCTTCCGCTGGCCCACAATGACAAGCCGTATCATGCTTTGCGCAGAATGTGTTTGAGAGCGAATAAAGTGCATTTTCGAACAATGGATGTGTGTGCCAAGCAATAAAGCACATCACACTAAATGTGTTCCATAAGTGCCAAAACGCGCTTCGGAGGCCTTCTGTGAGCGAGTGGAGTGATTTTATGGACGTGGCACACATGTGCCATATATGGAGAAAATTTTTAATACAAAGCCTCTAGGGAGCTTGAAATACATTATCACAGCGAGAGAAACACATTTTCTCATTTTAGCTGTAACTGCACAGCAATGCTTCTCAGCCACCTGAAACTGTTGCAGATAGAACGGGATGCGAAGCTGCGTCAGATACACTTGAAATAATCCTCCTGGCACCTTCCGCTGGCCCACAATGACACGCCGTATCATGCTTTGCGCACAATGTGTTTGAGAGCGAATAAAGTGCATTTTCGAACAATGGATGTGTGTGCCAAGCAATAAAGCACATCACACTAAATGTGTTCCATAAGTGCCAAAACGCGCTTCGGCGGCCTTCTCTGAGCGAGTGGAGGCTTTTTTGGACGTAACACACATGTTCCATATATGGAGAAAATTTTTACTACAAAGCCTACGTATAGGTTGCTTGAAATACAATATCACAGCGAGAGAAACACATTTTCTCATTTTAGCTGTAACTCCACAGCAATGCTTCTCAGCCACCTGAAACTGTTGCAGATAGAACGGAATGGGAAGCTGCGTCCGGCACACTTGGAATAATCCTCCTGGCACCTTCCGCTGGCCCACAATGACACGCCGTATCATGCTTTGCGCACAATGTGTTTGAGAGCGAATAAAGTGCATTTTCGAACAATAGATGTGTGTGCCAAGCAATAAAGCACATCACACTGAATGTTTTCCATAAGTGCCAAAACGCGCTTCGGAGGCCTTCTCTGAGCGAGTGGAGTGCTTTTTTGGACGTGGCACACATGTGCCATATATGGAGAATTTTTTTACCACAAAGCCTATAGGTTGCTTGAAATACATTAACGCGGCGAGAGAAACATATTTTCTCATTTTAGCTGTAACTCCACAGCAATGCTTCTCAGCCACCTGAAACTGTTGCAGACAGAACGGGATGCGAAGCTGCGTCAGGCACACTTGGAAAAATCCTCCTGGCACCTTCCGCTGGCCCACAATGACACGCCGTATCATGCTTTGCGCACAATGTGTTTCAGAGCGAATAAAGTGCATTTTCGAACAATGGATGTGTGTGCCAAGCAATAAAGCACAATACACTAAATGTGTTCCATAAGTGCCAAAACCCTAACCCTAACCCTAACCCTAACCCTAACCCTAACCCCTAACCCCTAACCCTAACCCTAACCCTAAGTCTAACCCTAACCCTAACCCTAACCCTAGCCCTTCTTCTCTGAGCGAGTGGAGTGCTTTTTTGGACGTGGCACACATGTGCCATATATGGAGAAATTTTTTACCACAAAGCCTATAAGGTTGCTTGAAATACATTATCAGAGCGAGAGAAACACATTTTCTCATTTTAGCTGTAACTCCACTGCAGTGCTTCTCAGCCAACGGAAACTGTTGCAGATAGAACGGGATACAAAGCTGCGTCAGTCACACTTAGAATAATCCTCCTGGCACCTTCCGCTGACCCACAATGACAAGCCGTATCATGGTTTGCGCACAATGTGTTTGAGAGCGAATGAAGTGCATGTTCGAACAATGGATGTGTGTGCCAAGCAATAAAGCACATCACATTAAATGTGTTCCATAAGTGCCAAAACGCGCTTCGGAAGCCTTCTCATGTGCCATATATGGAGAAAATTTTTACCACAAAGCCTATAGGTTGCTTGAAATACATTATCACAGCGAGAGAAACACATTTTGTCATTTTAGCTGTAACTCCACAGCAATGCTTCTCAACCACCTGAAACTGTTGCAGATAGAACGGTATGCGAAGCTGCGTCAGGCACACTTGGAATAATCCTCCTGGCACCTTCCGCTGGCCCATAATGACAAGCCGTATCAGGCTTTGTGCAAAATGTGTTTGAGAGCGAATAAAGTGCATTTTCGAACAATGGATGTGTGTGCCAAGAAAGAAAGCACATCACACTAAATGTGTTCCATAAGTGCCAAAACCCTAACCCTAACCCTTAACCTAACCCTAACCCTAACCCTAACCCTAACCCTAACCCTAACCCTAACCCTAACCCTAACCCTAACCCTAGCCCTTCTTCTCTGAGCGAGTGGAGTGCTTTTTTGGACGTGGCACACATGTGCCATATATGGAGAATTTTTTTACCACAAAGCCTATAAGGTTGCTTGAAATACATTATCACAGTGACAGAAACACATTTTCTCATTTTAGTTGTAACTCCACAGCAGTGCTCCTCAGCGAACTGAAACTGTTGCAGATAGAACGGGATCCGAAGCTGCGTCAGGCACACTTGAAATAATCCTCCTGGCACCTTCCGCTGGCCCACAATGACAAGCCGTATCATGCTTTGCGCAAAATGTGTTTGAGAGCGAATAAACTGCATTTTCGAACAATGGATGTGTTTGCCAAGCAATAAAGCACATCACACTAAATGTGTTCCATAATTGCCAAAACACGCTTCGGAAGCCTTCTCTGAGCGAGTGGAGTGCTTTTTTGGTCGTGGCACATATGTGCCATATATGGAGAAAATTTTTACCACAAAGCCTATAGGTTGCTTGAAATACATTATCACAGCGAGAGAAAGACATTTTGTCATTTTAGCTGTAACTCCACAGCAATGCTTCTCAGCCACCTGAAACTGTTGCAGATAGAACGGTATGCGAAGCTGCGTCAGGCACACTTGGAATAATCCTCCTGGCACCTTCCGCTGGTCCACAATGACAAGCCGTATCATGCTTTGTGCAAAATGTGTTTGAGAGCGAATAAAGTGCATTTTCGAACAATGGATGTGTGTGCCAAGAAAGAAAGCACATCACGCTATATGTGTTCCATAAGTGCCAAAACGCGCTTCAGAGGCCTTCTCTGAGCGAGTGGAGTGCTTTTTTGGACGTGGCACACATGTGCCATATATGGAGAAAAATTTTACCACAAATCCTACGTATAAGTAGCTTGAAATACATAATCACAGCGAGAGAAACACATTTTCTCATTTTAGCTGTAACTCCACAGCAATGCTTCTCAGCCACTTGAAACTGTTGCAGATAGAACGGTATGCGAAGCTGCGTCAGGCACACTTCGAATAATCCTCCTGGCACCTTCCGCTGGCCCACAATGACACACCGTATCATGCTTTGCGCACAATGTGTTTGAGAGCAAATAAAGTGCATTTTCGAACAATGGATGTGTGTGCCAAGCAATAAGCACATCTCACTAAATGTGTTCCATAAGTGCCAAAACCCTAACCCTAACCCTTAACCTAACCCTAACCCTAACCCTAACCCTAAGCCTAACCCTAACCCTAACCCTAACCCTAACAATAACCCTAACCCTAACCCTAACCCTAACCCTAGCCCTTCTTCTCTGAGCGAGTGGAGTGCTTTTTTGGACATGGCACACATGTGCCATATATGGAGAAAATGTTTACCACAAAGCCTATAGGTAGCTTGAAATACATTATCACAGCGAGAGAAACACATTTTCTCATTTTAGCTGTAACTCCACAGCAATGCTTCTGAGCCACATGACACTGTTGCAGATAGAACGGGATGCGAAGCTGCGTGAGTCACACTTGGAATAATCCTCCTGGCACCTTCCGCTGGCCCACAATGACACGCCGTATCATGCTTTGCGCACAATGTGTTTGAGAGCAAATAAAGTGCATTTTCGAACAATGGATGTGTGTGCCAAGCTATAAAGCGCATCACACTAAATGTGTTCCATAAGTGCCAAAACGCGCTTCGGAGGCCTTCTCTGAGCGAGAGGAGTGCTTTTTTGGACGTGGCACACATGTGCCATATATGGAGAAATTTTTTACCACAAAGCCTATAAGGTTGCTTGAAATACATTATCACAGTGAGAGAAACACATTTTCTCATTTTAGTTGTAACTCCACAGCAGTGCTCCTCAGCCAACTGAAACTGTTGCAGATAGAACGGGATCCGAAGCTGCGTCAGGCACACTTGAAATAATCCTCCTGGCACCTTCCGCTGGCCCACAATGACAAGCCGTATCATGCTTTGCGGAAAATGTGTTTGAGAGCGAATAAACTGCATTTTCGAACAATGGATGTGTTTGCCAAGCAATAAAGCACATCACACTAAATGTGTTCCATAATTGCCAAAACACGCTTCGGAAGCCTTCTCTGAGCGAGTGGAGTGCTTTTTTGGTCGTGGCACACATGTGCCATATATGGAGAAAATTTTTACCACAAAGCCTATAGGTTGCTTGAAATACATTATCACAGCGAGAGAAAGACATTTTGTCATTTTAGCTGTAACTCCACAGCAATGCTTCTCAGCCACCTGAAACTGTTGCAGATAGAACGGTATGCGAACCTGCGTCAGGCACACTTGGAATAATCCTCCTGGCACCTTCCGCTGGTCCACAATGACAAGCCGTATCATGCTTTGTGCAAAATGTGTTTGAGAGCGAATAAAGTGCATTTTCGAACAATGAATGTGTGTGCCAAGAAAGAAAGCACATCACGCTATATGTGTTCCATAAGTGCCAAAACGCGCTTCAGAGGCCTTCTCTGAGCGAGTGGAGTGCTTTTTTGGACGTGGCACACATGTGCCATATATGGAATTTTTTTTACCACAAAGCCTATAGGTTGCTTGAAATACATTATCACAGCGAGAGAAACACGTTTTCTCATTTTAGTTGTAACTCCACAGCAGTGCTCTTCAGCCAACTGAAACTGTTGCAGATAGAACGGGATGCGAAGCTTCGTGAGTCACACTTAGAATAATCCTCCTGGCACCTTCCGCTGGCCCACAATGACAAGCCGTATCATGCTTTGCGCACAATGTGTTTGAGAGCGAATAAAGTGCATTTTCGAACAATGGATGTGTGTGCCAAGCAATAAAGCACATCACACTAAATGTGTTCCATAAGTGCCAAAACGCGCTTCGGAGGTCTTTTCTGAGCGAGTGGAGTGCTTTTTTGGACGTGGCACACATGTGCCATATATGGAGAAAAATTTTACCACAAATCCTACGTATAAGTAGCTTGAAATACATAATCACAGCGAGAGAAACACATTTTCTCATTTTAGCTGTAACTCCACAGCAATGCTTCTCAGCCACTTGAAACTGTTGCAGATAGAACGGTATGCGAAGCTGCGTCAGGCACACTTCGAATAATCCTCCTGGCACCTTCCGCTGGCCCACAATGACACGCCGTATCATGCTTTGCGCACAATGTGTTTGAGAGCAAATAAAGTGCATTTTCGAACAATGGATGTGTGTGCCAAGCAATAAGCACATCTCACTAAATGTGTTCCATAAGTGCCAAAACCCTAACCCTAACCCTTAACCTAACCCTAACCCTAACCCTAACCCTAACCCTAACCCTAACCCTAAGCCTAACCCTAACCCTAACCCTAACCCTAACAATAACCCTAACCCTAAGCCTAACCCTAGCCCTTCTTCTCTGAGCGAGTGGAGTGCTTTTTTGGGCGTGGCACACATGTGCCATATATGGAGAAAATGTTTACCACAAAGCCTATAGGTAGCTTGAAATACATTATCACAGCGAGAGAAACACATTTTCTCATTTTAGCTGTAACTCCACAGCAATGCTTCTGAGCCACATGACACTGTTGCAGATAGAACGGGATGCGAAGCTGCGTGAGTCACACTTGGAATAATCCTCCTGGCACCTTCCGCTGGCCCACAATGACACGCCGTATCATGCTTTGCGCACAATGTGTTTGAGAGCAAATAAAGTGCATTTTCGAACAATGGATGTGTGTGCCAAGCTATAAAGCGCATCACACTAAATGTGTTCCATAAGTGCCAAAACGCGCTTCGGAGGCCTTCTCTGAGCGAGAGGAGTGCTTTTTTGGACGTGGCACACATGTGCCATATATGGAGAAATTTTTTACCACAAAGCCTATAAGGTTGCTTGAAATACATTATCACAGTGAGAGAAACACATTTTCTCATTTTAGTTGTAACTCCACAGCAGTGCTCCTCAGCCAACTGAAACTGTTGCAGATAGAACGGGATCCGAAGCTGCGTCAGGCACACTTGAAATAATCCTCCTGGCACCTTCCGCTGGCCCACAATGACAAGCCGTATCATGCTTTGCGGAAAATGTGTTTGAGAGCGAATAAACTGCATTTTCGAACAATGGATGTGTTTGCCAAGCAATAAAGCACATCACACTAAATGTGTTCCATAATTGCCAAAACACGCTTCGGAAGCCTTCTCTGAGCGAGTGGAGTGCTTTTTTGGTCGTGGCACACATGTGCCATATATGGAGAAAATTTTTACCACAAAGCCTATAGGTTGCTTGAAATACATTATCACAGCGAGAGAAAGACATTTTGTCATTTTAGCTGTAACTCCACAGCAATGCTTCTCAGCCACCTGAAACTGTTGCAGATAGAACGGTATGCGAACCTGCGTCAGGCACACTTGGAATAATCCTCCTGGCACCTTCCGCTGGTCCACAATGACAAGCCGTATCATGCTTTGTGCAAAATGTGTTTGAGAGCGAATAAAGTGCATTTTCGAACAATGAATGTGTGTGCCAAGAAAGAAAGCACATCACGCTATATGTGTTCCATAAGTGCCAAAACGCGCTTCAGAGGCCTTCTCTGAGCGAGTGGAGTGCTTTTTTCGACGTGGCACACATGTTCTATATATGGAGAAAATTTTTACCACAAAGCCTATAGGTTGCTTGAAATACATTATCACAGCGAGAGAAACACATTTTCTCATTTTAGTTGTAACTCCACAGCAGTGCTCTTCAGCCAACTGAAACTGTTGCAGATAGAACGGGATGCGAAGCTTCGTGAGTCACACTTAGAATAATCCTCCTGGCACCTTCCGCTGGCCCACAATGACAAGCCGTATCATGCTTTGCGCACAATGTGTTTGAGAGCGAATAAAGTGCATTTTCAAACAATGGATGTGTGTGCCAAGCAATAAGCACATCTCACTAAATGTGTTCCATAAGTGCCAAAACCCTAACCCTAACCCTTAACCTAACCCTAACCCTAACCCTAACCCTAAGCCTAACCCTAACCCTAACCCTAACCCTAACCCTAACCCTAACAATAACCCTAACCCTAACCCTAACCCTAACCCTAACCCTAACCCTAACCCTAACCATAACCCTAACCCTAACCCTAACCCTAACCCTAACCCTAACCCTAACCCTAACCCTAGCCCTTCTTCTCTGAGCGAGTGGAGTGCTTTTTTGGACGTGGCACACATGTGCCATATATGGAATTTTTTTTACCACAAAGCCTATAGGTTGCTTGACATACATTATCACAGCGAGAGAAGCACATTTTCTCATTTTAGTTGTAACTCCACAGCAGTGCTCCTCAGCCAACTGAAACTGTTGCAGATAGAACGGGATGCGAAGCTGCGTGAGTCACACTTAGAATAATCCTCCTGGAACCTTCCGCTGGCCCACAATGACAAGCCGTATCATGCCTTGCGCACAATGTGTTTGAGAGCGAATAAAGTGCATTTTCGAACAATGGATGTGTGTGCCAAATAATAAAGCACATCACACTAAATGTGTTCCATAAGTGCCAAAACGCGCTTCGGAGGCCTTCTCTGAGCGAGTGGAGTGCTTTTTTCGACGTGGCACACATGTTCTATATATGGAGAAAATTTTTACCACAAAGCCTATAGGTTGCTTGAAATACATTATCACAGCGAGAGAAACACGTTTTCTCATTTTAGTTGTAACTCCACAGCAGTGCTCTTCAGCCAACTGAAACTGTTGCAGATAGAACGGGATGCGAAGCTTCGTGAGTCACACTTAGAATAATCCTCCTGGCACCTTCCGCTGGCCCACAATGACAAGCCGTATCATGCTTTGCGCACAATGTGTTTGAGAGCGAATAAAGTGCATTTTCGAACAATGGATGTGTGTGCCAAGCAATAAAGCACATCACACTAAATGTGTTCCATAAGTGCCAAAACGCGCTTCGGAGGTCTTTTCTGAGCGAGTGGAGTGCTTTTTTGGACGTGGCACACATGTGCCATATATGGAGAAAAATTTTACCACAAATCCTACGTATAAGTAGCTTGAAATACATAATCACAGCGAGAGAAACACATTTTCTCATTTTAGCTGTAACTCCACAGCAATGCTTCTCAGCCACTTGAAACTGTTGCAGATAGAACGGTATGCGAAGCTGCGTCAGGCACACTTCGAATAATCCTCCTGGCACCTTCCGCTGGCCCACAATGACACGCCGTATCATGCTTTGCGCACAATGTGTTTGAGAGCAAATAAAGTGCATTTTCGAACAATGGATGTGTGTGCCAAGCAATAAGCACATCTCACTAAATGTGTTCCATAAGTGCCAAAACCCTAACCCTAACCCTTAACCTAACCCTAACCCTAACCCTACCCTAACCCTAAGCCTAACCCTAATCCTAACCCTAACCCTAACAATAACCCTAACCCTAACCCTAACCCTAGCCCTTCTTCTCTGAGCGAGTGGAGTGCTTTTTTGGACGTGGCACACATGTGCCATATATGGAGAAAATGTTTACCACAAAGCCTATAGGTAGCTTGAAATACATTATCACAGCGAGAGAAACACATTTTCTCATTTTAGCTGTAACTCCATAGCAATGCTTCTCAGCCACCTGAAACTGTTGTTGAGAGAACGGGATGCGAAGCTGCGTCAGGCACACTTGGAATAATCCTTCTGGCACCTTCCGCTGGCCCAAAATGACACGCCGTATCATGCTTTGCGCACAATGTGTTTGAGAGCGAATAAAGTGCATTTTCGAACAATGGATGTGTGTGCCAAGCAATAAGCACATCTCACTAAATGTGTTCCATAAGTGCCAAAACCCTAACCCTTAACCTAACCCTAATCCTAACCCTAACCCTAACCCTAACCCTAACCCTAACCCTAACCCTAACTCTAACCGTAACCCTAACCCTAACCCTAGCCCTTCTTCTCTGAGCGAGTAAAGTGCTTTTTTGGACACTTTTTTGGACACTTGGAATAATCCTCCTGGCACCTTCCGCTGGCCCACAATGACACGCCGTATCATGCTTTGCGCACAATGTGTTTGAGAGCAAATAAAGTGCATTTTCGAACAATGGATGTGTGTGCCAAGCAATAAGCACATCTCACTAAATGTGTTCCATAAGTGCCAAAACCCTAACCCTAACCCTTAACCTAACCCTAACCCTAACCATAACCCTAGCATTAACCCTAACCCTAACCCTAACCCTAACCCTAACCCTAACTCTAACCGTAACCCTAACCCTAACCCAAGCCCTTCTTCTCTGAGCGAGTAAAGTGCTTTTTTGGACGTGGCACACGTGTGCCATATATGGAGAAATTTATTACCACAAAGCCTATAGGTTGCTTGAAATACATTATCACAGCGAGAGAAACACATTTTCTCATTTTAGCTATAACTCCACAGCAATGCTTCTCAGCCACCTGAAACTGTTGCAGATAGAACGGGATGCAAAGCTGCGTCAGGCACACTTGGAATAATCCTCCTGGCACCTTCCGCTGGCCCACAATGACACGCCGTATCATGCATTGCGCACAATGTGTTTGAGAGCGAATAAAGTGCATTTTCGAACAATGGACTGGTGTGCCAAGCAATAAGCACATCTCACTAAATGTGTTCCATAAGTGCCAAAACCCTAACCCTTAACCTAACCCTAACCCTAACCCTAACCCTAACCCTAACCCTAACCCTAACCCTAACCCTAACCCTAACCCTAACCCTAACCCTAGCCCTTCTTCTCTGAGCGAGTGGAGTGCTTTTTTGGACGTCGCACACATGTGCCATATATGGAGAAAATGTTTACCACAAAGCCTATAGGTAGCTTGAAATACATTATCACAGCGAGAGAAACACATTTTCTCATTTTAGCTGTAACTCCACAGCAATGCTTCTCAGCCACCTGAAACTGTTGCAGATAGCACGGGATGCGAAGCTGCGTCAGGCACACTTGGAATAATCCCTCTGGCACCTTCCGCTGGCCCAAAATGACACGCCGTATCATGCTTTGCGCACAATGTGTTTGAGAGCGAATAAAGTGCATTTTTGAACAATGGATGTGTGTGCCAAGCAAAAAGCACATCTCACTAAATGTGTTCCATAAGTGCCAAAACCCTAACCCTAACCCTTAACCTAACCCTAACCCTAACCCTTAACCTAACCCTAACCCTAACCCTAACCCTAACCCTAACCCTAACCCTAACCCTAACCCTAACCCTAACCCTAACCCTAACTAACCCTAACCCTAACCCTAACCCTAACCCTAACTCTAACTCTAACTCTAACTCTAACCGTAACCCTAACCCTAACCCTAACCCTAACCCTAACCCTAACCCTAACCCTAACTCTAACCCTAACCCTAAACCCTAACCCTAGCCCTTCTTCTCTGAGCGAGTGGAGTGCTTTTTTGGACGTGGCACACATGTGCCATATATGGAGAAAATGTTTACCACAAAGCCTATAGGTAACTTGAAATACATTATCACAGCGAGAGAAACACATTTTCTCATTTTAGCTCTAACTCCACAGCAATGCTTCTCAGCCACCTGAAACTGTTGCAGATAGAACGGGATGCGAAGCTGCGTCAGGCACACTTGGAATAATCCTCCTGGCACCTTCCGCTGGCCCACAATGACACGCCGTATCATGCTTTGCGCACAATGTGTTTGAGAGCAAATAAAGTGCATTTTCGAACAATGGATGTGTGTGCCAAGCAATAAGCACATCTCACTAAATGTGTTCCATAAGTGCCAAAACCCTAACCCTAACCCTTAACCTAACCCTAACCCTTAACCTAACCCTAACCCTAACCCTAACCCTAACCCTAACCTAACCCTAACCCCAACCCTATTCCTAACCCTAACCCTAACCCTAACCCTAACCCTAACCCTAACCCTAACCTAACCCTAAACCTAACCCTAACCCTAACCTTAACCCTAACCCTAACCCTAACCCTAACCCTAACCCTAACCCTAACCCTAAGCAATAAGCACATCTCACTAAATGTGTTCCATAAGTGCCAAAACCCTAACCCTAACCCTTAACCTAACCCTAACCCTTAACCTAACCCTAACCCTAACACTAACCCTAACCCTAACCTTAACCCTAACCCTAACCCTAACCTAACCCTAACCCTAACCCTAACCCTAACCCTAACCCCAACCCTAACCCTAACCCTAACCCTAACCCTAACCCTAACCCTAACCCTAGCCCTTCTTCTCTGAGCGAGTGGAGTGCTTTTTTGGACGTGGCACACATGTGCCATATATGGAGACATTTTTTACCACAAAGCCTATAGGTTGCTTGAAATACATTATCACAGCGAGAGAAACACATTTTCTCATTTTAGCTGTAACTCCACAGCAATGCTTCTCAGCCACCTGAAACTGTTGCAGATAGAACGGGATGCGAAGCTGCGTCAGGCACACTTGGAATAATCCTCCTGGCACCTTCCGCTGGCCCACAATGACACGCCGTATCATGCTTTGCGCACAATGTGTTTGAGAGCGAATAAAGTGCATTTTCGAACAATGGATGTGTGTGTCAAGCTATAAAGCACATCATACTAAATGTGTTCCATAAGTGCGAAAACGCGCTTCGGAGGCCTTCTCTGAGCGAGTGGAGTGCTTTTTTGGACGTGGCACACATGTGCCATATATGGAGAAAATTTTTACCGCAAAGCCTATAGGTTGCTTGAAATACATGATCACAGCGAGAGAAACACATTTTCTCATTTTAGCTGTAACTCCATAGCAATGCTTCTCAGCCACCTGAAACTGTTGCTGATACAACGGGATGCGAAGCTGCGTCAGGCACACTTGGAATAATCCTCCTGGCACCTTCCGCTGGCCCACAATGACACGCCGCATCATGCTTTGCGCACAATGTGTTTGAGAGCAAATAAAGTGCATTTTCGAACAATGGATGTGTGTGCCAAGCAATAAGCACATCTCACTAAATGTGTTCCATAAGTGCCAAAACCCTAACCCTAACCCTAACCCTTAACCTAACCCTAACCCTTAACCTAACCCTAACCCTAACCCTAAACCTAAACCTAACCCTAACCCTAACCCTAACCCTAACCCTAACCCTAACCCTAACCCTAACCCTAACCCTAACCCTAACCTAACCCTAACCCTAACCCTAACCCTAGCCCTTCTTCTCTGAGCGAGTGGAGTGCTTTTTTGGACGTGGCACACATGTGCCATATATGGAGACATTTCTTACCACAAAGCCTATAGGTTGCTTGAAATACATTATCACAGCGAGAGAAACACATTTTCTCATTTTAGCTGTAACTCCACAGCAATGCTTCTCAGCCACCTGAAACTGTTGCAGATAGAACGGGATGCGAAGCTGCGTCAGGCACACTTAGAATAATCCTCCTGGCACCTTCCGCTGGCCCACAATGACACGCCGTATCATGCTTTGCGCACAATGTGTTTGAGAGCGAATAAAGTGCATTTTCGAACAAAGGATGTGTGTGCCAAGCAATAAGCACATCTCACTAAATGTGTTCCATAAGTGCCAAAACCCTAACCCTTAACCTAACCCTAACCCTAACCCTAACCCTAACCCTAACCCTAACCCTAACCCTAAGCAATAAGCACATCTCACTAAATGTGTTCCATAAGTGCCAAAACCCTAACCCTAACCCTTAACCTAACCCTAACCCTAACCCTTAACCTAACCCTAACCCTAACACTAACCCTAACCTTAACCTTAACCCTAACCCTAACCTAACCCTAACCCTAACCCCAACCCTAACCCTAACCCTAACCCTAACCCTAACCCTAACCCTAACCCTAGCCCTTCTTCTCTGAGCGAGTGGAGTGCTTTTTTGGACGTGGCACACATGTGCCATATATGGAGACATTTTTTACCACAAAGCCTATAGGTTGCTTGAAATACATTATCACAGCGAGAGAAACACATTTTCTCATTTTAGCTGTAACTCCACAGCAATGCTTCTCAGCCACCTGAAACTGTTGCAGATAGAACGGGATGCGAAGCTGCGTCAGGCACACTTGGAATAATCCTCCTGGCACCTTCCGCTGGCCCACAATGACACGCCGTATCATGCTTTGCGCACAATGTGTTTGAGAGCGAATAAAGTGCATTTTCGAACAATGGATGTGTGTGTCAAGCTATAAAGCACATCATACTAAATGTGTTCCATAAGTGCGAAAACGCGCTTCGGAGGCCTTCTCTGAGCGAGTGGAGTGCTTTTTTGGACGTGGCACACATGTGCCATATATGGAGAAAATTTTTACCGCAAAGCCTATAGGTTGCTTGAAATACATGATCACAGCGAGAGAAACACATTTTCTCATTTTAGCTGTAACTCCATAGCAATGCTTCTCAGCCACCTGAAACTGTTGCTGATACAACGGGATGCGAAGCTGCGTCAGGCACACTTGGAATAATCCTCCTGGCACCTTCTGCTGGCCCACAATGACACGCCGTATCATGCTTTGCGCACAATGTGTTTGAGAGCAAATAAAGTGCATTTTCGAACAATGGATGTGTGTGCCAAGCAATAAGCACATCTCACTAAATGTGTTCCATAAGTGCCAAAACCCTAACCCTAACCCTTAACCTAACCCTAACCCTAACCCTAGCCCTAACCCTAACCCTAACCCTAACCCTAACCCTAACCCTAACCCTAACCCTAACCCTAACTCTAACCGTAACCCTAACCCTAACCCTAGCCCTTCTTCTCTGAGCGAGTAAAGTGCTTTTTTGGACGTGGCACACGTGTGCCATATATGGAGAAATTTATTACCACAAAGCCTATAGGTTGCTTGAAATACATTATCACAGCGAGAGAAACACATTTTCTCATTTTAGCTATAACTCCACAGCAATGCTTCTCAGCCACCTGAAACTGTTGCTGATACAACGGGATGCGAAGCTGCGTCAGGCACACTTGGAATAATCCTCCTGGCACCTTCTGCTGGCCCACAATGACACGCCGTATCATGCTTTGCGCACAATGTGTTTGAGAGCAAATAAAGTGCATTTTCGAACAATGGATGTGTGTGCCAAGCAATAAGCACATCTCACTAAATGTGTTCCATAAGTGCCAAAACCCTAACCCTAACCCTTAACCTAACCCTAACCCTAACCCTAGCCCTAACCCTAACCCTAACCCTAACCCTAACCCTAACCCTAACCCTAACTCTAACCGTAACCCTAACCCTAACCCTAGCCCTTCTTCTCTGAGCGAGTAAAGTGCTTTTTTGGACGTGGCACACGTGTGCCATATATGGAGAAATTTATTACCACAAAGCCTATAGGTTGCTTGAAATACATTATCACAGCGAGAGAAACACATTTTCTCATTTTAGCTATAACTCCACAGCAATGCTTCTCAGCCACCTGAAACTGTTGCAGATAGAACGGGATGCCAAGCTGCGTCAGGCACACTTGGAATAATCCTCCTGGCACCTTCCGCTGGCCCACAATGACACGCCGTATCATGCATTGCGCACAATGTGTTTGAGAGCGAATAAAGTGCATTTTCGAACAATGGACTGGTGTGCCAAGCAATAAGCACATCTCACTAAATGTGTTCCATAAGTGCCAAAACCCTAACCCTTAACCTAACCCTAACCCTAACCCTAACCCTAACCCTAACCCTAACCCTAACCCTAACCCTAACCCTAACCCTAACCCTAACCCTAACCCTAACTCTAACCGTAACCCTAACCCTAGCCCTTCTTCTCTGAGCGAGTGGAGTGCTTTTTTGGACGTCGCACACATGTGCCATATATGGAGAAAATGTTTACCACAAAGCCTATAGGTAGCTTGAAATACATTATCACAGCGAGAGAAACACATTTTCTCATTTTAGCTGTAACTCCACAGCAATGCTTCTCAGCCACCTGAAACTGTTGCAGATAGCACGGGATGCGAAGCTGCATCAGGCACACTTGGAATAATCCCTCTGGCACCTTCCGCTGGCCCAAAATGACACGCCGTATCATGCTTTGCGCACAATGTGTTTGAGAGCGAATAAAGTGCATTTTTGAACAATGGATGTGTGTGCCAAGCAAAAAGCACATCTCACTAAATGTGTTCCATAAGTGCCAAAACCCTAACCCTAACCCTTAAACTAACCCTAACCCTAACCCTTAACCTAACCCTAACCCTAACCCTAACCCTAACCCTAACCCTAACCCCAACCCTAACCCTAACCCTAACCCTAACCCTAACCCTAACCCTAACCCTAACTCTAACCGTAACCCTAACCCTAACCCTAGCCCTTCTTCTCTGAGCGAGTAAAGTGCTTTTTTGGACGTGGCACACGTGTGCCATATATGGAGAAATTTATTACCACAAAGCCTATAGGTTGCTTGAAATACATTATCACAGCGAGAGAAACACATTTTCTCATTTTAGCTATAACTCCACAGCAATGCTTCTCAGCCACCTGAAACTGTTGCAGATAGAACGGGATGCCAAGCTGCGTCAGGCACACTTGGAATAATCCTCCTGGCACCTTCCGCTGGCCCACAATGACACGCCGTATCATGCATTGCGCACAATGTGTTTGAGAGCGAATAAAGTGCATTTTCGAACAATGGACTGGTGTGCCAAGCAATAAGCACATCTCACTAAATGTGTTCCATAAGTGCCAAAACCCTAACCCTTAACCTAACCCTAACCCTAACCCTAACCCTAACCCTAACCCTAACCCTAACCCTAACCCTAACCCTAACCCTAACCCTAACCCTAACTCTAACCGTAACCCTAACCCTAGCCCTTCTTCTCTGAGCGAGTGGAGTGCTTTTTTGGACGTCGCACACATGTGCCATATATGGAGAAAATGTTTACCACAAAGCCTATAGGTAGCTTGAAATACATTATCACAGCGAGAGAAACACATTTTCTCATTTTAGCTGTAACTCCACAGCAATGCTTCTCAGCCACCTGAAACTGTTGCAGATAGCACGGGATGCGAAGCTGCATCAGGCACACTTGGAATAATCCCTCTGGCACCTTCCGCTGGCCCAAAATGACACGCCGTATCATGCTTTGCGCACAATGTGTTTGAGAGCGAATAAAGTGCATTTTTGAACAATGGATGTGTGTGCCAAGCAAAAAGCACATCTCACTAAATGTGTTCCATAAGTGCCAAAACCCTAACCCTAACCCTTAAACTAACCCTAACCCTAACCCTTAACCTAACCCTAACCCTAACCCTAACCCTAACCCTAACCCCAACCCTAACCCTAACCCTAACCCTAACCCTAACCCTAACCCTAACCCTAACCCTAACTCTAACCGTAACCCTAACCCTAACCCTAGCCCTTCTTCTCTGAGCGAGTAAAGTGCTTTTTTGGACGTGGCACACGTGTGCCATATATGGAGAAATTTATTACCACAAAGCCTATAGGTTGCTTGAAATACATTATCACAGCGAGAGAAACACATTTTCTCATTTTAGCTATAACTCCACAGCAATGCTTCTCAGCCACCTGAAACTGTTGCAGATAGAACGGGATGCCAAGCTGCGTCAGGCACACTTGGAATAATCCTCCTGGCACCTTCCGCTGGCCCACAATGACACGCCGTATCATGCATTGCGCACAATGTGTTTGAGAGCGAATAAAGTGCATTTTCGAACAATGGACTGGTGTGCCAAGCAATAAGCACATCTCACTAAATGTGTTCCATAAGTGCCAAAACCCTAACCCTTAACCTAACCCTAACCCTAACCCTAACCCTAACCCTAACCCTAACCCTAACTCTAACCGTAACCCTAACCCTAGCCCTTCTTCTCTGAGCGAGTGGAGTGCTTTTTTGGACGTCGCACACATGTGCCATATATGGAGAAAATGTTTACCACAAAGCCTATAGGTAGCTTGAAATACATTATCACAGCGAGAGAAACACATTTTCTCATTTTAGCTGTAACTCCACAGCAATGCTTCTCAGCCACCTGAAACTGTTGCAGATAGCACGGGATGCGAAGCTGCGTCAGGCACACTTGGAATAATCCCTCTGGCACCTTCCGCTGGCCCAAAATGACACGCCGTATCATGCTTTGCGCACAATGTGTTTGAGAGCGAATAAAGTGCATTTTTGAACAATGGATGTGTGTGCCAAGCAAAAAGCACATCTCACTAAATGTGTTCCATAAGTGCCAAAACCCTAACCCTAACCCTTAAACTAACCCTAACCCTAACCCTTAACCTAACCCTAACCCTAACCCTAACCCTAACCCTAACCCTAACCCTAACCCTAACCCTAACCCCAACCCTAACCCTAACCCTAACCCTAACCCTAACCCTAACTCTAACCGTAACCCTAACCCTAACCCTAGCCCTTCTTCTCTGAGCGAGTAAAGTGCTTTTTTGGACGTGGCACACGTGTGCCATATATGGAGAAATTTATTACCACAAAGCCTATAGGTTGCTTGAAATACATTATCACAGCGAGAGAAACACATTTTCTCATTTTAGCTGTAACTCCACAGCAATGCTTCTCAGCCACCTGAAACTGTTGCAGATAGAACGGGATGCGAAGCTGCGTCAGGCACACTTGGAATAATCCTCCTGGCACCTTCCGCTGGCCCACAATGACACGCCGTATCATGCTTTGCGCACAATGTGTTTGAGAACGAATAAAGTGCATTTTCGAACAATGGATGTGTGTGCCAAGCTATAAAGCACATCACACTAAATGTGTTCCATAAGTGCCAAAACCCTAACCCTTAACCTAACCCTAACCCTAACCCTAACCCTAACCCTAACCCTAACCCTAACCCTAACCCTAACCCTAACCCTAACCCTAACCCTAACCCTAACCCTAACCCTAACCCTAACCCTAGCCCTTCTTCTCTGAGCGAGAGGAGTGCTTTTTTGGACGTGGCACACATGTGCCATATATGGAGAACATTTTTAATACAAAGCCTATAGGTAGCTTGAAATACATTATCACAGCGAGAGAAACACATTTTCTCATTTTAGCTGTAACTCCACAACAATGCTTCTCAGCCACCTGAAACTGTTGCAGATAGAACGGGATGCAATGGATGGGTGTGCCAAGCAATAAGCACATCTCACTAAATGTGTTCCATAAGTGCCAAAACCCTAACCCTTAACCTAACCCTAACCCTAACCCTTAACCCTAACCCTAACCCTAACCCTAGCCCTTCTTCTCTGAGCGAGTGGAGTGCTTTTTTGGACGTGGCACACATGTGCCATATATGGAGAAAATGTTTACCACAAAGCCTATAGGTAGCTTGAAATACATTATCACAGCGAGAGAAACACATTTTCTCATTTTAGCTGTAACTCCACAGCAATGCTTCTCAGCCACCTGAAACTGTTGCAGATAGAACGGGATGCGAAGCTGCGTCAGGCACACTTGGAATAATCCTCCTGGCACCTTCCGCTGGCCCACAATGACACGCCGTATCATGCTTTGCGCACAATGTGTTTGAGAACGAATAAAGTGCATTTTCGAACAATGGATGTGTGTGCCAAGCTATAAAGCACATCACACTAAATGTGTTCCATAAGTGCCAAAACCCTAACCCTTAACCTAACCCTAACCCTAACCCTAGCCCTTCTTCTCTGAGCGAGAGGAGTGCTTTTTTGGACGTGGCACACATGTGCCATATATGGAGAACATTTTTAATACAAAGCCTATAGGTAGCTTGAAATACATTATCACAGCGAGAGAAACACATTTTCTCATTTTAGCTGTAACTCCACAACAATGCTTCTCAGCCACCTGAAACTGTTGCAGATAGAACGGGATGCAATGGATGGGTGTGCCAAGCAATAAGCACATCTCACTAAATGTGTTCCATAAGTGCCAAAACCCTAACCCTTAACCTAACCCTAACCCTAACCCTAACCCTAACCCTAACCCTAACCCTAACCCTAACCCTAACCCTAACCCTAACCCTAACCCTAACCCTAACCCTAACCCTAACCCTAGCCCTTCTTCTCTGAGCGAGAGGAGTGCTTTTTTGGACGTGGCACACATGTGCCATATATGGAGAACATTTTTAATACAAAGCCTATAGGTAGCTTGAAATACATTATCACAGCGAGAGAAACACATTTTCTCATTTTAGCTGTAACTCCACAACAATGCTTCTCAGCCACCTGAAACTGTTGCAGATAGAACGGGATGCAATGGATGGGTGTGCCAAGCAATAAGCACATCTCACTAAATGTGTTCCATAAGTGCCAAAACCCTAACCCTTAACCTAACCCTAACCCTAACCCTAACCCTAACCCTAACCCTAACCCTAACCCTAACCCTAACCCTAACCCTAACCCTAACCCTAACCCTAACCCTAACCCTAACCCTAACCCTAACCCTTAACCCTAACCCTAACCCTAACCCTAGCCCTTCTTCTCTGAGCGAGTGGAGTGCTTTTTTGGACGTGGCACACATGTGCCATATATGGAGACATTTTTTACCACAAAGCCTATAGGTTGCTTGAAATACATTATCACAGCGAGAGAAACACATTTTCTCATTTTAGCTGTAACTCCACAGCAATGCTTCTCAGCCACCTGAAACTGTTGCAGATAGAACGGTATGCGAATCTGCATCAGGCACACTTGCAATAATCCTCCTGGCACCTTCCGCTGGCCCACAATGACACGCCGTATCATGCTTTGCGCACAATGTGTTTGAGAGCGAATAAAGTGCATTTTCGAACAATGGATGTGTGTGCCAGCAATAAAGCACATCACACTAAATGTGTTCCATAAGTGCCAAAATGTGCTTCGGAGGCCTTCTCTGACCGAGTGGAGTGCTTTTTTGGACGTGGCACACATGTGCCATATATGGAGAAAATTTTTACCTCAAAGCCTATAGGTTGCTTGAAATACATTATCACAGCGAGAGAAACACATTTTCTAATTTTAGCTGTAACTCCATAGCAGTGCTCCTCAGCCAACTGAAACTGTTGCAAATAGAACGGGATGCGAAGCTGCGTCAGGCACACTTGCATTGAGCCTCCTGGCACCTTCCGCTGGCTCACAATGACACGCCGTATCATGCTTTGCGCACAATGTGTTTGAGAACGAATAAGTGCATTTTCGAACAATAGATGTGTGTGCCAAGCAATAAAGCACATCACACTAAATGTGTTCCATAAGTGCGAAAACGCGCTTCGGAGTCCTTCTCTGAGCGAGTGGAGTGCTTTTTTGGACGTGGCACACATGTGCCATATATGGAGAAAATTTTAACCGCAAAGCCTATAGGTTGCTTGAAATACATTATCACAGCGAGAGAAACACATTTTCTCATTTTAGCTGTAACTCCACAGCAATGCTTCTCAGCCACCTGAAACTGTTGCAGATAGAACGGGATGCGAAGCTGCGTCAGGCACACTTGGAATAATCCTCCTGGCACCTTCCGCTGGCCCACAATGACACGCCGTATCATGCTTTGCGCACAATGTGTTTGAGAGCGAATAAAGTGCATTTTCGAACAATGGATGTGTGTGTCAAGCTATAAAGCACATCATACTAAATGTGTTCCATAAGTGCGAAAACGCGCTTCGGAGGCCTTCTCTGAGCGAGTGGAGTGCTTTTTTGGACGTGGCACACATGTGCCATATATGGAGAAAATTTTTACCGCAAAGCCTATAGGTTGCTTGAAATACATGATCACAGCGAGAGAAACACATTTTCTCATTTTAGCTGTAACTCCATAGCAATGCTTCTCAGCCACCTGAAACTGTTGCTGATACAACGGGATGCGAAGCTGCGTCAGGCACACTTGGAATAATCCTCCTGGCACCTTCCGCTGGCCCACAATGACACGCCGCATCATGCTTTGCGCACAATGTGTTTGAGAGCAAATAAAGTGCATTTTCGAACAATGGATGTGTGTGCCAAGCAATAAGCACATCTCACTAAATGTGTTCCATAAGTGCCAAAACCCTAACCCTTAACCTAACCCTAACCCTAACCCTAACCCTAACCCTAACCCTAACCCTAAGCAATAAGCACATCTCACTAAATGTGTTCCATAAGTGCCAAAACCCTAACCCTAACCCTTAACCTAACCCTAACCCTTAACCTAACCCTAACCCTAACACTAACCCTAACCTTAACCCTAACCCTAACCCTAACCCTAACCTAACCCTAACCCTAACCCCAACCCTAACCCTAACCCTAACCCTAACCCTAACCCTAACCCTAACCCTAACCCTAACCCTAACCCTAACCCTAACCCTAACCCTAACCCTAGCCCTTCTTCTCTGAGCGAGTGGAGTGCTTTTTTGGACGTGGCACACATGTGCCATATATGGAGACATTTTTTACCACAAAGCCTATAGGTTGCTTGAAATACATTATCACAGCGAGAGAAACACATTTTCTCATTTTAGCTGTAACTCCACAGCAATGCTTCTCAGCCACCTGAAACTGTTGCAGATAGAACGGGATGCGAAGCTGCGTCAGGCACACTTGGAATAATCCTCCTGGCACCTTCCGCTGGCCCACAATGACACGCCGTATCATGCTTTGCGCACAATGTGTTTGAGAGCGAATAAAGTGCATTTTCGAACAATGGATGTGTGTGTCAAGCTATAAAGCACATCATACTAAATGTGTTCCATAAGTGCGAAAACGCGCTTCGGAGGCCTTCTCTGAGCGAGTGGAGTGCTTTTTTGGACGTGGCACACATGTGCCATATATGGAGAAAAATTTTACCGCAAAGCCTATAGGTTGCTTGAAATACATGATCACAGCGAGAGAAACACATTTTCTCATTTTAGCTGTAACTCCATAGCAATGCTTCTCAGCCACCTGAAACTGTTGCTGATACAACGGGATGCGAAGCTGCGTCAGGCACACTTGGAATAATCCTCCTGGCACCTTCTGCTGGCCCACAATGACACGCCGTATCATGCTTTGCGCACAATGTGTTTGAGAGCAAATAAAGTGCATTTTCGAACAATGGATGTGTGTGCCAAGCAATAAGCACATCTCACTAAATGTGTTCCATAAGTGCCAAAACCCTAACCCTAACCCTTAACCTAACCCTAACCCTAACCCTAACCCTAGCCCTAACCCTAACCCTAACTTTAACCCTAACCCTAACCCTAACCCTAACCCTAACCCTAACCCTAACCCTAACCCTAACCCCAACCCTAACCCTAACCCTAACCCTAACCCTAACCCTAACCCTAACCCTAACCCTAACCCTAACCCTAACCCTAACCCTAACCCTAACCCTAACTCTAACCGTAACCCTAACCCTAACCCTAGCCCTTCTTCTCTGAGCGAGTAAAGTGCTTTTTTGGACGTGGCACACGTGTGCCATATATGGAGAAATTTATTACCACAAAGCCTATAGGTTGCTTGAAATACATTATCACAGCGAGAGAAACACATTTTCTCATTTTAGCTATAACTCCACAGCAATGCTTCTCAGCCACCTGAAACTGTTGCAGATAGAACGGGATGCCAAGCTGCGTCAGGCACACTTGGAATAATCCTCCTGGCACCTTCCGCTGGCCCACAATGACACGCCGTATCATGCATTGCGCACAATGTGTTTGAGAGCGAATAAAGTGCATTTTCGAACAATGGACTGGTGTGCCAAGCAATAAGCACATCTCACTAAATGTGTTCCATAAGTGCCAAAACCCTAACCCTTAACCTAACCCTAACCCTAACCCTAACCCTAACCCTAACCCTAACCCTAACCCTAACCCTAACCCTAACCCTAACCCTAACCCTAACCCTAACTCTAACCGTAACCCTAACCCTAGCCCTTCTTCTCTGAGCGAGTGGAGTGCTTTTTTGGACGTCGCACACATGTGCCATATATGGAGAAAATGTTTACCACAAAGCCTATAGGTAGCTTGAAATACATTATCACAGCGAGAGAAACACATTTTCTCATTTTAGCTGTAACTCCACAGCAATGCTTCTCAGCCACCTGAAACTGTTGCAGATAGCACGGGATGCGAAGCTGCATCAGGCACACTTGGAATAATCCCTCTGGCACCTTCCGCTGGCCCAAAATGACACGCCGTATCATGCTTTGCGCACAATGTGTTTGAGAGCGAATAAAGTGCATTTTTGAACAATGGATGTGTGTGCCAAGCAAAAAGCACATCTCACTAAATGTGTTCCATAAGTGCCAAAACCCTAACCCTAACCCTTAAACTAACCCTAACCCTAACCCTTAACCTAACCCTAACCCTAACCCTAACCCTAACCCTAACCCTAACCCCAACCCTAACCCTAACCCTAACCCTAACCCTAACCCTAACCCTAACTCTAACCGTAACCCTAACCCTAACCCTAGCCCTTCTTCTCTGAGCGAGTAAAGTGCCTTTTTGGACGTGGCACACGTGTGCCATATATGGAGAAATTTATTACCACAAAGCCTATAGGTTGCTTGAAATACATTATCACAGCGAGAGAAACACATTTTCTCATTTTAGCTATAACTCCACAGCAATGCTTCTCAGCCACCTGAAACTGTTGCAGATAGAACGGGATGCCAAGCTGCGTCAGGCACACTTGGAATAATCCTCCTGGCACCTTCCGCTGGCCCACAATGACACGCCGTATCATGCATTGCGCACAATGTGTTTGAGAGTGAATAAAGTGCATTTTCGAACAATGGACTGGTGTGCCAAGCAATAAGCACATCTCACTAAATGTGTTCCATAAGTGCCAAAACCCTAACCCTTAACCTAACCCTAACCCTAACCCTAACCCTAACCCTAACCCTAACCCTAACCCTAACTCTAACCGTAACCCTAACCCTAGCCCTTCTTCTCTGAGCGAGTGGAGTGCTTTTTTGGACGTCGCACACATGTGCCATATATGGAGAAAATGTTTACCACAAAGCCTATAGGTAGCTTGAAATACATTATCACAGCGAGAGAAACACATTTTCTCATTTTAGCTGTAACTCCACAGCAATGCTTCTCAGCCACCTGAAACTGTTGCAGATAGCACGGGATGCGAAGCTGCGTCAGGCACACTTGGAATAATCCCTCTGGCACCTTCCGCTGGCCCAAAATGACACGCCGTATCATGCTTTGCGCACAATGTGTTTGAGAGCGAATAAAGTGCATTTTTGAACAATGGATGTGTGTGCCAAGCAAAAAGCACATCTCACTAAATGTGTTCCATAAGTGCCAAAACCCTAACCCTAACCCTTAAACTAACCCTAACCCTAACCCTTAACCTAACCCTAACCCTAACCCTAACCCTAACCCTAACCCTAACCCTAACCCTAACCCTAACCCTAACCCTAACCCCAACCCTAACCCTAACCCTAACCCTAACCCTAACCCTAACCCTAACCCTAACCCTAACCCTAACCCTAACTCTAACCGTAACCCTAACCCTAACCCTAGCCCTTCTTCTCTGAGCGAGTAAAGTGCTTTTTTGGACGTGGCACACGTGTGCCATATATGGAGAAATTTATTACCACAAAGCCTATAGGTTGCTTGAAATACATTATCACAGCGAGAGAAACACATTTTCTCATTTTAGCTGTAACTCCACAGCAATGCTTCTCAGCCACCTGAAACTGTTGCAGATAGAACGGGATGCGAAGCTGCGTCAGGCACACTTGGAATAATCCTCCTGGCACATTCCGCTGGCCCACAATGACACGCCGTATCATGCTTTGCGCACAATGTGTTTGAGAACGAATAAAGTGCATTTTCGAACAATGGATGTGTGTGCCAAGCTATAAAGCACATCACACTAAATGTGTTCCATAAGTGCCAAAACCCTAACCCTTAACCTAACCCTAACCCTAACCCTAACCCTAACCCTAACCCTAACCCTAACCCTAACCCTAACCCTAACCCTAACCCTAACCCTAACCCTAACCCTAGCCCTTCTTCTCTGAGCGAGAGGAGTGCTTTTTTGGACGTGGCACACATGTGCCATATATGGAGAACATTTTTAATACAAAGCCTATAGGTAGCTTGAAATACATTATCACAGCGAGAGAAACACATTTTCTCATTTTAGCTGTAACTCCACAACAATGCTTCTCAGCCACCTGAAACTGTTGCAGATAGAACGGGATGCAATGGATGGGTGTGCCAAGCAATAAGCACATCTCACTAAATGTGTTCCATAAGTGCCAAAACCCTAACCCTTAACCTAACCCTAACCCTAACCCTTAACCCTAACCCTAACCCTAACCCTAGCCCTTCTTCTCTGAGCGAGTGGAGTGCTTTTTTGGACGTGGCACACATGTGCCATATATGGAGAAAATGTTTACCACAAAGCCTATAGGTAGCTTGAAATACATTATCACAGCGAGAGAAACACATTTTCTCATTTTAGCTGTAACTCCACAGCAATGCTTCTCAGCCACCTGAAACTGTTGCAGATAGAACGGGATGCGAAGCTGCGTCAGGCACACTTGGAATAATCCTCCTGGCACCTTCCGCTGACCCACAATGACACGCCGTATCATGCTTTGCGCACAATGTGTTTGAGAACGAATAAAGTGCATTTTCGAACAATGGATGTGTGTGCCAAGCTATAAAGCACATCACACTAAATGTGTTCCATAAGTGCCAAAACCCTAACCCTTAACCTAACCCTAACCCTAACCCTAGCCCTTCTTCTCTGAGCGAGAGGAGTGCTTTTTTGGACGTGGCACACATGTGCCATATATGGAGAACATTTTTAATACAAAGCCTATAGGTAGCTTGAAGTACATTATCACAGCGAGAGAAACACATTTTCTCATTTTAGCTGTAACTCCACAACAATGCTTCTCAGCCACCTGAAACTGTTGCAGATAGAACGGGATGCAATGGATGGGTGTGCCAAGCAATAAGCACATCTCACTAAATGTGT
>NC_136365.1:13112500-13197500 GCF_037039965.1 Doryrhamphus excisus
ATGCGAAGCTGCGTAAGGCACACTTGGAGTAATCCTTCTGGCACCTTCCGCTGGCCCACAATGACACGCCGTATCATGCTTTGCGCACAATGTGTTTGAGAGCGAATAAAGTTCATTTTCGAACAATGGATGTGTGTGCCAAGTAATAAGCACATCTCACTAAATGTGTTCAATAAGTGCCAAAACCCTAACCCTTAACCTAACCCTAACCCTAACCCTAACCCTAACCCTAACCCTAACCCTAACCCTAACCCTAACCCTAACTCTAACCGTAACCCTAACCCTAGCCCTTCTTCTCTGAGCGAGTGGAGAGCTTTTTTGGACGTGGCACACATGTGCCATATATGGAGAAAATTTTAACCGCAAAGCCTATAGGTTGCTTGAAATACATTATCACAGCGAGAGAAACACATTTTCTCATTTTAGCTGTAACTCCACAGCAATGCTTCTCAGCCACCTGAAACTGTTGCAGATAGAACGGGATGCGAAGCTGCGTCAGGCACACTTGGAATAATCCTTCTGGCACCTTCCGCTGGCCCACAATGACAAGCCGTATCATGCTTTGCGCAAAATGTGTTTGAGAGCGAATAAAGTGCATTTTCGAACAATGGATGTGTGTGCCAAGCAACAAGCACATCTCACTAAATGTGTTCCATAAGTGCCAAAACCCTAACCCTAACCCTTAACCTAACCCTAATCCTTAACCTAACCCTAACCCTAACCCTAACGCTAACCCTAACCCTAACCCTAACCCTAACCCTAACCCTAACCCTAGCCCTAACCCTAACTCTAACCCTAACCCTAACCCTCGCCCTTCTTCTCTGAGCGAGTGGAGTGCTTTTTTGGACGTGGCACACATGTGCCATATATGGAGAAAATTTTTACCACAAAGCCTACGTATAGGTAGGTTGAAATACATTATCACAGCGAGAGAAACACATTTTCTCATTTTAGCTGTAACTCCACAGCAATGCTTCTCAGCCACCTGAGACTGTTGCAGCTGGAACAGGATGCGAAGCTGCATCAGACACACTTGGAATAATCCTCCTGGCACCTTTCGCTGGCCCACAATGACACGCCGTATCATGCTTTGCGCACAATGTGTCTGAGAGCGAATAAAGTGCATTTTCGAACAATGGATGTGTGTGCCAAGCAATAAAGCACATCACACTAAATGTGTTCCATAAGTGCCAAAACGCGCTTCGGAGGCCTTGTCTGAGCGAGTGGAGTGCTTTTTTGGACGTGGCACACATGTGCCATATATGGAGAAAATTTTAACCGCAAAGCCTATAGGTTGCTTGAAATTCATTATCACAGCGAGAGAAACACATTTTCTCATTTTAGCTGTAACTCCACAGTAATGCTTCTCAGCCACCTGAAACTGTTGCAGATAGAACGGGATGCGAAGCTGCGTCAGGCACACTTGGAATAATCCTTCTGGCACCTTCCGCTGGCCCACAATGACACGCCGTATCATGCTTTGCGCACAATGTGTTTGACAGCAAATAAAGTGCATTTTCGAACAATGGATGTGTGTGCCAAGCAATAAGCACATCTCACTAAATGTGTTCCATAAGTGCCAAAACCCTAACCCTAACCCTAACCCTAACCCTAACCCTAACCCTAACCCTAACCTAACCCTAACCCTAACTCTAACCGTAACCCTAACCCTAACCCTAGCCCTTCTTCTCTGAGCGAGTGAAGTGCTTTTTTGGTCGTGGCACACATGTGCCATATATGGAGAAAATTTTTACCGCAAAGCCTATAGGTTGCTTGAAATACATGATCACAGCGAGGGAAACACATTTTCTCATTTTAGCTGTAACTCCATAGCAATGCTTCTCAGCCACCTGAACCTGTTGCTGATAGAAGGGGATGCGAAGCTGCGTCAGGCACACTTGGAATAATCCTCCTGGCACCTTCCGCTGGCCCACAATGACACGCCGTATCATGCTTTGCGCACAATGTGTTTGAGAGCAAATAAAGTGCATTTTCGAACAATGGATGTGTGTGCCAAGCAATAAGCACATCTCACTAAATGTGTTCCATAAGTGCCAAAACCCTAACCCTTAACCTAACCCTAACCCTAACCCTAACCCTAACCCTAACCCTAACCCTAACCCTAACCCTAACCCTAACTCTAACCGTAACCCTAACCCTAACCCTAACCCTAACCCTAACCCTAACCCTAACCCTAACCCTAACCCTAGCCCTTCTTCTCTGAGCGAGTGGAGTGCTTTTTTGGACGTGGCACACATGTGCCATATATGGAGAAAATGTTTACCACAAAGCCTATAGGTAGCTTGAAATACATTCTCACAGCGAGAAAAACACATTTTCTCATTTTAGCTGTAACTCCACAGCAATGCTTCTCAGCCACCTGAAACTGTTGCAGATAGAACGGGATGCGAAGCTGCGTCAGGCACACTTGGAATAATCCTCCTGGCACCTTCCGCTGGCCCACAATGACACGCCGTATCATGCTTTGCGCACAATGTGTTTGAGAGCAAATAAAGTGCATTTTCGAACAATGGATGTGTGTGCCAAGCAATAAGCACATCTCACTAAATGTGTTCCATAAGTGCCAAAACCCTAACCCTAACCCTTAACCTAACCCTAACCCTAACCCTAACCCTAACCCTAAGTCTAACCGTAACCCTAACCCTAACCCTAACCCTAACCCTAACCCTAACCCTAACCCTAACCCTAACCCTAGCCCTTCTTCTCTGAGCGAGTGGAGTGCTTTTTTGGACGTGGCACACATGTGCCATATATGGAGAAAATGTTTACCACAAAGCCTATAGGTAGCTTGAAATACATTATCACAGCGAGAGAAACACATTTTCTCATTTTAGCTGTAACTCCACAGCAATGCTTCTCAGCCACCTGAAACTGTTGCAGATAGAACGGGATGCGAAGCTGCGTCAGGCACACTTGGAATAATCCTCCTGGCACCTTCCGCTGGCCCACAATGACACGCCGTATCATGCTTTGCGCACAATGTGTTTGAGAACGAATAAAGTGCATTTTCGAACAATGGATATGTGTGCCAAGCTATAAAGCACATCACACTAAATGTGTTCCATAAGTGCCAAAACCCTAACCCTAACCCTTAACCTAACCCTAACCCTAACCCTAACCCTAACCCTAACCCTAACCCTAACCCTAACCCTAACCCTAACCCTAACCCTAACCCTAACCCTAGCCCTTCTTCTCTGAGCGAGAGGAGTGCTTTTTTGGACGTGGCACACATGTGCCATATATGGAGAACATTTTTAATACAAAGCCTATAGGTAGCTTGAAATACATTATCACAGCGAGAGAAACACATTTTCTCATTTTAGCTGTAACTCCACAACAATGCTTCTCAGCCACCTGAAACTGTTGCAGATAGAACGGGATGCGAAGCTGCGTCAGGCACACTTGGAATAATCCTCCTGGCACCTTTCGCTGGCCCACAATGACACGCCGTATCATGCTTTGCGCACAATGTGTTTGAGAGCGAATAAAGTGCATTTTCAAACAATGGATGTGTGTGCCAAGCAATAAGCACATCTCACTAAATGTGTTCCATAAGTGCCAAAACCCTAACCCTAACCCTTAACCTAACCCTAACCCTAACCCTAACCCTAACCCTAACCCTAACCCTAACCCTAACCCTACCCCTAACCCTAACCCTAACCCTACCCCTAACCCTAACCCTAACTCTAACCGTAACCCTAACCCTAACCCTAACCCTAACCCTAGCCCTTCTTCTCTGAGCGAGTGGAGTGCTTTTTTGGACGTGGCACACATGTGCCATATATGGGGAAAATGTTTACCACAAAGCCTATAGGTAGCTTGAAATACATTATCACAGCGAGAGAAACACATTTTCTCATTTTAGCTGTAACTCCACAGCAATGCTTCTCAGCAACCTGAAACTGTTGCAGATAGAACGGGATGCGAAGCTGCGTAAGGCACACTTGGAGTAATCCTTCTGGCACCTTCCGCTGGCCCACAATGACACGCCGTATCATGCTTTGCGCACAATGTGTTTGAGAACGAATAAGTGCATTTTCGAACAATGGATGTGTGTGCCAAGCAATAAGCACATCTCACTAAATGTGTTCCATAAGTGCCAAAACCCTAACCCTAACCCTTAACCTAACCCTAACCCTAACCCTAACCCTAACCCTAACCCCAACCCTAACCCTAACCCTAACCCTAACCCTAACCCTAACCCTAACCCTAACCCTAACTCTAACCCTAACCCTAACCCTAACCCTAACCCTAGCCCTTCTTCTCTGAGCGAGTGGAGTGCTTTTTTGGACGTGGCACACATGTGCAATATATGGGGAAAATGTTTACCACAAAGCCTATAGGTAGCTTGAAATACATTATCACAGCGAGAGAAACACATTTTCTCATCATATGTAACTCCACAGCAATGCTTCTCAGCAACCTGAAACTGTTGCAGATAGAACGGGATGCGAAGCTGCGTAAGGCACACTTGGAGTAATCCTTCTGGCACCTTCCGCTGGCCCACAATGACACGCCGTATCATGCTTTGCACACAATGTGTTTGAGAGCGAATAAAGTTCATTTTCGAACAATGGATGTGTGTGCCAAGCAATAAGCACATCTCACTAAATGTGTTCAATAAGTGCCAAAACCCTAACCCTTAACCTAACCCTAACCCTAACCCTAACCCTAACCCTAACCCTAACCCTAACCCTAACCCTAACCCTAACCCTAACTCTAACCGTAACCCTAACCCTAGCCCTTCTTCTCTGAGCGAGTGGAGAGCTTTTTTGGACGTGGCACACATGTGCCATATATGGAGAAAATTTTAACCGCAAAGCCTATAGGTTGCTTGAAATACATTATCACAGCGAGAGAAACACATTTTCTCATTTTAGCTGTAACTCCACAGCAATGCTTCTCAGCCACCTGAAACTGTTGCAGATAGAACGGGATGCGAAGCTGCGTCAGGCACACTTGGAATAATCCTTCTGGCACCTTCCGCTGGCCCACAATGACAAGCCGTATCATGCTTTGCGCAAAATGTGTTTGAGAGCGAATAAAGTACATTTTCGAACAATGGATGTGTGTGCCAAGCAACAAGCACATCTCACTAAATGTGTTCCATAAGTGCCAAAACCCTAACCCTAACCCTTAACCTAACCCTAATCCTTAACCTAACCCTAACCCTAACGCTAACCCTAACCCTAACCCTAACCCTAACCCTAACCCTAACCCTAACCCTAACCCTAGCCCTAACCCTAACTCTAACCCTAACCCTAACCCTCGCCCTTCTTCTCTGAGCGAGTGGAGTGCTTTTTTGGACGTGGCACACATGTGCCATATATGGAGAAAATTTTTACCACAAAGCCTACGTATAGGTAGGTTGAAATACATTATCACAGCGAGAGAAACACATTTTCTCATTTTAGCTGTAACTCCACAGCAATGCTTCTCAGCCACCTGAGACTGTTGCAGCTGGAACAGGATGCGAAGCTGCATCAGACACACTTGGAATAATCCTCCTGGCACCTTTCGCTGGCCCACAATGACACGCCGTATCATGCTTTGCGCACAATGTGTCTGAGAGCGAATAAAGTGCATTTTCGAACAATGGATGTGTGTGCCAAGCAATAAAGCACATCACACTAAATGTGTTCCATAAGTGCCAAAACGCGCTTCGGAGGCCTTGTCTGAGCGAGTGGAGTGCTTTTTGGACGTGGCACACATGTGCCATATATGGAGAAAATTTTAACCGCAAAGCCTATAGGTTGCTTGAAATTCATTATCACAGCGAGAGAAACACATTTTCTCATTTTAGCTGTAACTCCACAGTAATGCTTCTCAGCCACCTGAAACTGTTGCAGATAGAACGGGATGCGAAGCTGCGTCAGGCACACTTGGAATAATCCTTCTGGCACCTTCCGCTGGCCCACAATGACACGCCGTATCATGCTTTGCGCACAATGTGTTTGACAGCAAATAAAGTGCATTTTCGAACAATGGATGTGTGTGCCAAGCAATAAGCACATCTCACTAAATGTGTTCCATAAGTGCCAAAACCCTAACCCTAACCCTAACCCTAACCCTAACCCTAACCCTAACCTAACCCTAACCCTAACTCTAACCGTAACCCTAACCCTAACCCTAGCCCTTCTTCTCTGAGCGAGTGAAGTGCTTTTTTGGACGTGGCACACATGTGCCATATATGGAGAAAATTTTTACCGCAAAGCCTATAGGTTGCTTGAAATACATGATCACAGCGAGGGAAACACATTTTCTCATTTTAGCTGTAACTCCATAGCAATGCTTCTCAGCCACCTGAACCTGTTGCTGATAGAAGGGGATGCGAAGCTGCGTCAGGCACACTTGGAATAATCCTCCTGGCACCTTCCGCTGGCCCACAATGACACGCCGTATCATGCTTTGCGCACAATGTGTTTGAGAGCAAATAAAGTGCATTTTCGAACAATGGATGTGTGTGCCAAGCAATAAGCACATCTCACTAAATGTGTTCCATAAGTGCCAAAACCCTAACCCTTAACCTAACCCTAACCCTAACCCTAACCCTAACCCTAACCCTAACTCTAACCGTAACCCTAACCCTAACCCTAACCCTAACCCTAACCCTAACCCTAACCCTAACCCTTCTTCTCTGAGCGAGTGGAGTGCTTTTTTGGACGTGGCACACATGTGCCATATATGGAGAAAATGTTTACCACAAAGCCTATAGGTAGCTTGAAATACATTCTCACAGCGAGAGAAACACATTTTCTCATTTTAGCTGTAACTCCACAGCAATGCTTCTCAGCCACCTGAAACTGTTGCAGATAGAACGGGATGCAATGGATGGGTGTGCCAAGCAATAAGCACATCTCACTAAATGTGTTCCATAAGTGCCAAAACCCTAACCCTTAACCTAACCCTAACCCTAACCCTAACCCTAACCCTAACCCTAACCCTAACCCTAACCCTAACCCTAACCCTAACCCTAACCCTAACCCTAACCCTAACCCTAGCCCTTCTTCTCTGAGCGAGAGGAGTGCTTTTTTGGACGTGGCACACATGTGCCATATATGGAGAACATTTTTAATACAAAGCCTATAGGTAGCTTGAAATACATTATCACAGCGAGAGAAACACATTTTCTCATTTTAGCTGTAACTCCACAACAATGCTTCTCAGCCACCTGAAACTGTTGCAGATAGAACGGGATGCAATGGATGGGTGTGCCAAGCAATAAGCACATCTCACTAAATGTGTTCCATAAGTGCCAAAACCCTAACCCTTAACCTAACCCTAACCCTAACCCTAACCCTAACCCTAACCCTAACCCTAACCCTAACCCTTAACCCTAACCCTAACCCTAACCCTAGCCCTTCTTCTCTGAGCGAGTGGAGTGCTTTTTTGGACGTGGCACACATGTGCCATATATGGAGACATTTTTTACCACAAAGCCTATAGGTTGCTTGAAATACATTATCACAGCGAGAGAAACACATTTTCTCATTTTAGCTGTAACTCCACAGCAATGCTTCTCAGCCACCTGAAACTGTTGCAGATAGAACGGTATGCGAATCTGCATCAGGCACACTTGCAATAATCCTCCTGGCACCTTCCGCTGGCCCACAATGACACGCCGTATCATGCTTTGCGCACAATGTGTTTGAGAGCGAATAAAGTGCATTTTCGAACAATGGATGTGTGTGCCAGCAATAAAGCACATCACACTAAATGTGTTCCATAAGTGCCAAAATGTGCTTCGGAGGCCTTCTCTGACCGAGTGGAGTGCTTTTTTGGACGTGGCACACATGTGCCATATATGGAGAAAATTTTTACCTCAAAGCCTATAGGTTGCTTGAAATACATTATCACAGCGAGAGAAACACATTTTCTAATTTTAGCTGTAACTCCATAGCAGTGCTCCTCAGCCACCTGAAACTGTTGCAGATAGAACGGGATGCGAAGCTGCGTCAGGCACACTTGGAATAATCCTTCTGGCACCTTCCGCTGGCCCACAATGACACGCCGTATCATGCTTTGCGCACAATGTGTTTGACAGCAAATAAAGTGCATTTTCGAACAATGGATGTGTGTGCCAAGCAATAAGCACATCTCACTAAATGTGTTCCATAAGTGCCAAAACCCTAACCCTAACCCTAACCCTAACCCTAACCCTAACCCTAACCCTAACCCTAACCCTAACCTAACCCTAACCCTAACTCTAACCGTAACCCTAACCCTAACCCTAGCCCTTCTTCTCTGAGCGAGTGAAGTACTTTTTTGGACGTGGCACACATGTGCCATATATGGAGAAAATTTTTACCGCAAAGCCTATAGGTTGCTTGAAATACATGATCACAGCGAGGGAAACACATTTTCTCATTTTAGCTGTAACTCCATAGCAATGCTTCTCAGCCACCTGAACCTGTTGCTGATAGAAGGGGATGCGAAGCTGCGTCAGGCACACTTGCAATAATCCTCCTGGCACCTTCCGCTGGCCCACAATGACACGCCGTATCATGCTTTGCGCACAATGTGTTTGAGAGCGAATAAAGTGCATTTTCGAACAATGGATGTGTGTGCCAGCAATATAGCACATCACACTAAATAGGTTCCATAAGTGCCAAAACGTGCTTCGGAGGCCTTCTCTGACCGAGTGGACTGCTTTTTTGGACGTGGCACACATGTGCCATATATGGAGAAAATTTTTACCTCAAAGCCTATAGGTTGCTTGAAATACATTATCACAGCGAGAGAAACACATTTTCTCATTTTGTTGTAACTATACAGCAGTGCTTCTCAGCCAACTGAAACTGTTGCAGATAGAACGGAATGCGAAGCTGCGTCAGGCACACTTGAAATAATCCTCCTGGCACCTTCCGCTGGCCCACAATGACACGCCGTATCATGCTTTGCGCAAAATGTGTTTGAGAGCAAATAAAGTGATTTTCGAAGAATGGATGTGTGTGCCAAGCAATGAAGCACATCACACTAAATGTGTTCCAAAAGTGCCAAAACACGCTTCGGAGGTCTTCTCTGAGCGAGTGGAGTGCTTTTTTGGTCGTGGCACACATGTGCCATATATGGAGAAAATTTTTACCACAAAGCCTATAGGTTGCTTGAAATACATTATCACAGCGAGAAACTCATTTTGTCATTTTAGCTGTAACTCCACAGCAATGCTTCTCAGCCACCTGAAACTGTTGCAGATAGAACGGGATGCGAAGCTGCGTCAGTCACACTTGGAATAATCCTCCTGGCACCTTCCGCTGGCCCACAATGACAAGACGTATCATGCTTTGCGCAAAATGTGTTTGAGAGCGAATAAAGTGCATTTTCGAACAATGGATGTGTGTGCCAAGAAAGAAAGCACATCCCTCAAATGTGTTCCATAATTGCCAAAACGCGCTTCGGAGGCATTCTCTGAGCGAGTGGAGTGCTTTTTTGGTCGTGGCACACATGTGCCATATATGGAGAAAATTTTTACCACAAAGCCTATAGGTTGCTTGAAATACATTATCACAGCGAGAGAAACACATTTTCTCATTTTAGTTGTAACTCCACAGCAGTGCTTCTCAGCCAACTGAAACTGTTGCAGATAGAACGGGATGCGAAGCTGCGTCAGGCACACTTGCAATAATCCTCCGGGCACCTTCCGCTGGCCCACAATGACACGCCGTATCATGCTTTGCGCACAATGTGTTTGAGAGCGAATAAAGTGCATTTTCGAACAATGGATGTGTGTGCCAAGCAATGAAGCACATCACACTAAATGTGTTCCATAAGTGCCAAAACGCGCTTCGGAGGCCTTCTCTGAGCGAGTGGAGTGCTTTTTTGGTAGTGGCACACATGTGCCATATATGGAGAAAATGTTTACCACAAAGCCTATAAGTTGCTTGAAATACATTATCAGAGCGAGAGAAACACATTTTCTCATTTTAGCTGTAACTATACAGCAGTGCTTCTCAGCCAACTGAAACTGTTGCAGATAGAACGGAATGCGAAGCTGCGTCAGGCACACTTGAAATAATCTTCCTGACACCTTTCGCTGGCCCACAATGACAAGCCGTATCATGCTTTGCGCAAAATGTGTTTGAGAGCAAATAAAGTGCATTTTCGAAGAATGGATGTGTGTGCCAAGCAATAAAGCACGTCACACTAAATGTGTTCCATAAGTGCCAAAACGCGCTTCGGAGGTCTTCTCTGAGCGAGTGGAGTGCTTTTTTGGTCGTGGCACACATGTGCCATATATGGAGAAAATTTTTACCACAAAGCCTATAGGTTGCTTGAAATACATTATCACAGCGAGAAACTCATTTTGTCATTTTAGCTGTAACTCCACAGCAATGCTTCTCAGCCACCTGAAATTGTTGCAGATGGAACGGGATGCGAAGCTGCGTCAGTCACACTTGGAATAATCCTCCTGGCACCTTCCGCTGGCCCACAATGACAAGACGTATCATGCTTTGCGCAAAATGTGTTTGAGAGCGAATAAAGTGCATTTTCGAACAATGGATGTGTGTGCCAAGCAATGAAGCACATCACACTAAATGTGTTCCATAAGTGCCAAAACGCGCTTCGGAGGCCTTCTCTGAGCGAGTGGAGTGCTTTTTTGGTAGTGGCACACATGTGCCATATATGGAGAAAATTTTTACCGCAAAGCCTATAGGTTGCTTGAAATACATTATCACAGCGAGAGAAACACATTTTCTCATTTTAGCTGTAACTCCACAGCAATGCTTCTCAGCCAACTGAAACTGTTGCAGATAGAACGGGATGCGAAGCTGCGTCAGGCACACTTGGAATAATCCTTCTGGCACCTTCCGCTGGCCCACAATGACAAGCCGTATCATGCTTTGCGCAAAATGTGTTTGAGAGCGAATAAAGTACATTTTCGAACAATGGATGTGTGTGCCAAGCAACAAGCACATCTCACTAAATGTGTTCCATAAGTGCCAAAACCCTAACCCTAACCCTTAACCTAACCCTAATCCTTAACCTAACCCTAACCCTAACGCTAACCCTAACCCTAACCCTAACCCTAACCCTAACCCTAACCCTAACCCTAACCCTAACCCTAGCCCTAACCCTAACTCTAACCCTAACCCTAACCCTCGCCCTTCTTCTCTGAGCGAGTGGAGTGCTTTTTTGGACGTGGCACACATGTGCCATATATGGAGAAAATTTTTACCACAAAGCCTACGTATAGGTAGGTTGAAATACATTATCACAGCGAGAGAAACACATTTTCTCATTTTAGCTGTAACTCCACAGCAATGCTTCTCAGCCACCTGAGACTGTTGCAGCTGGAACAGGATGCGAAGCTGCATCAGACACACTTGGAATAATCCTCCTGGCACCTTTCGCTGGCCCACAATGACACGCCGTATCATGCTTTGCGCACAATGTGTCTGAGAGCGAATAAAGTGCATTTTCGAACAATGGATGTGTGTGCCAAGCAATAAAGCACATCACACTAAATGTGTTCCATAAGTGCCAAAACGCGCTTCGGAGGCCTTGTCTGAGCGAGTGGAGTGCTTTTTTGGACGTGGCACACATGTGCCATATATGGAGAAAATTTTAACTGCAAAGCCTATAGGTTGCTTGAAATTCATTATCACAGCGAGAGAAACACATTTTCTCATTTTAGCTGTAACTCCACAGTAATGCTTCTCAGCCACCTGAAACTGTTGCAGATAGAACGGGATGCGAAGCTGCGTCAGGCACACTTGGAATAATCCTTCTGGCACCTTCCGCTGGCCCACAATGACACGCCGTATCATGCTTTGCGCACAATGTGTTTGACAGCAAATAAAGTGCATTTTCGAACAATGGATGTGTGTGCCAAGCAATAAGCACATCTCACTAAATGTGTTCCATAAGTGCCAAAACCCTAACCCTAACCCTAACCCTAACCCTAACCCTAACCCTAACCCTAACCTAACCCTAACCCTAACTCTAACCGTAACCCTAACCCTAACCCTAGCCCTTCTTCTCTGAGCGAGTGAAGTGCTTTTTTGGACGTGGCACACATGTGCCATATATGGAGAAAATTTTTACCGCAAAGCCTATAGGTTGCTTGAAATACATGATCACAGCGAGGGAAACACATTTTCTCATTTTAGCTGTAACTCCATAGCAATGCTTCTCAGCCACCTGAACCTGTTGCTGATAGAAGGGGATGCGAAGCTGCGTCAGGCACACTTGGAATAATCCTCCTGGCACCTTCCGCTGGCCCACAATGACACGCCGTATCATGCTTTGCGCACAATGTGTTTGAGAGCAAATAAAGTGCATTTTCGAACAATGGATGTGTGTGCCAAGCAATAAGCACATCTCACTAAATGTGTTCCATAAGTGCCAAAACCCTAACCCTTAACCTAACCCTAACCCTAACCCTAACCCTAACCCTAACCCTAACCCTAACTCTAACCGTAACCCTAACCCTAACCCTAACCCTAACCCTAACCCTAACCCTAACCCTTCTTCTCTGAGCGAGTGGAGTGCTTTTTTGGACGTGGCACACATGTGCCATATATGGAGAAAATGTTTACCACAAAGCCTATAGGTAGCTTGAAATACATTCTCACAGCGAGAGAAACACATTTTCTCATTTTAGCTGTAACTCCACAGCAATGCTTCTCAGCCACCTGAAACTGTTGCAGATAGAACGGGATGCAATGGATGGGTGTGCCAAGCAATAAGCACATCTCACTAAATGTGTTCCATAAGTGCCAAAACCCTAACCCTTAACCTAACCCTAACCCTAACCCTAACCCTAACCCTAACCCTAACCCTAACCCTAACCCTAACCCTAACCCTAACCCTAACCCTAGCCCTTCTTCTCTGAGCGAGAGGAGTGCTTTTTTGGACGTGGCACACATGTGCCATATATGGAGAACATTTTTAATACAAAGCCTATAGGTAGCTTGAAATACATTATCACAGCGAGAGAAACACATTTTCTCATTTTAGCTGTAACTCCACAACAATGCTTCTCAGCCACCTGAAACTGTTGCAGATAGAACGGGATGCAATGGATGGGTGTGCCAAGCAATAAGCACATCTCACTAAATGTGTTCCATAAGTGCCAAAACCCTAACCCTTAACCTAACCCTAACCCTAACCCTAACCCTAACCCTAACCCTAACCCTAACCCTAACCCTTAACCCTAACCCTAACCCTAACCCTAGCCCTTCTTCTCTGAGCGAGTGGAGTGCTTTTTTGGACGTGGCACACATGTGCCATATATGGAGACATTTTTTACCACAAAGCCTATAGGTTGCTTGAAATACATTATCACAGCGAGAGAAACACATTTTCTCATTTTAGCTGTAACTCCACAGCAATGCTTCTCAGCCACCTGAAACTGTTGCAGATAGAACGGTATGCGAATCTGCATCAGGCACACTTGCAATAATCCTCCTGGCACCTTCCGCTGGCCCACAATGACACGCCGTATCATGCTTTGCGCACAATGTGTTTGAGAGCGAATAAAGTGCATTTTCGAACAATGGATGTGTGTGCCAGCAATAAAGCACATCACACTAAATGTGTTCCATAAGTGCCAAAATGTGCTTCGGAGGCCTTCTCTGACCGAGTGGAGTGCTTTTTTGGACGTGGCACACATGTGCCATATATGGAGAAAATTTTTACCTCAAAGCCTATAGGTTGCTTGAAATACATTATCACAGCGAGAGAAACACATTTTCTAATTTTAGCTGTAACTCCATAGCAGTGCTCCTCAGCCACCTGAAACTGTTGCAGATAGAACGGGATGCGAAGCTGCGTCAGGCACACTTGGAATAATCCTTCTGGCACCTTCCGCTGGCCCACAATGACACGCCGTATCATGCTTTGCGCACAATGTGTTTGACAGCAAATAAAGTGCATTTTCGAACAATGGATGTGTGTGCCAAGCAATAAGCACATCTCACTAAATGTGTTCCATAAGTGCCAAAACCCTAACCCTAACCCTAACCCTAACCCTAACCCTAACCCTAACCCTAACCCTAACCTAACCCTAACCCTAACTCTAACCGTAACCCTAACCCTAACCCTAGCCCTTCTTCTCTGAGCGAGTGAAGTACTTTTTTGGACGTGGCACACATGTGCCATATATGGAGAAAATTTTTACCGCAAAGCCTATAGGTTGCTTGAAATACATGATCACAGCGAGGGAAACACATTTTCTCATTTTAGCTGTAACTCCATAGCAATGCTTCTCAGCCACCTGAACCTGTTGCTGATAGAAGGGGATGCGAAGCTGCGTCAGGCACACTTGCAATAATCCTCCTGGCACCTTCCGCTGGCCCACAATGACACGCCGTATCATGCTTTGCGCACAATGTGTTTGAGAGCGAATAAAGTGCATTTTCGAACAATGGATGTGTGTGCCAGCAATATAGCACATCACACTAAATAGGTTCCATAAGTGCCAAAACGTGCTTCGGAGGCCTTCTCTGACCGAGTGGACTGCTTTTTTGGACGTGGCACACATGTGCCATATATGGAGAAAATTTTTACCTCAAAGCCTATAGGTTGCTTGAAATACATTATCACAGCGAGAGAAACACATTTTCTCATTTTGTTGTAACTATACAGCAGTGCTTCTCAGCCAACTGAAACTGTTGCAGATAGAACGGAATGCGAAGCTGCGTCAGGCACACTTGAAATAATCCTCCTGGCACCTTCCGCTGGCCCACAATGACACGCCGTATCATGCTTTGCGCACAATGTGTTTGAGAGCGAATAAAGTGCATTTTCGAACAATGGATGTGTGTGCCAAGCAATGAAGCACATCACACTAAATGTGTTCCATAAGTGCCAAAACGCGCTTCAGAGGCCTTCTCTGAGCGAGTGGAGTGCTTTTTTGGTAGTGGCACACATGTGCCATATATGGAGAAAATGTTTACCACAAAGCCTATAAGTTGCTTGAAATACATTATCAGAGCGAGAGAAACACATTTTCTCATTTTAGCTGTAACTATACAGCAGTGCTTCTCAGCCAACTGAAACTGTTGCAGATAGAACGGAATGCGAAGCTGCGTCAGGCACACTTGAAATAATCTTCCTGACACCTTTCGCTGGCCCACAATGACAAGCCGTATCATGCTTTGCGCAAAATGTGTTTGAGAGCAAATAAAGTGATTTTCGAAGAATGGATGTGTGTGCCAAGCAATAAAGCACGTCACACTAAATGTGTTCCAAAAGTGCCAAAACACGCTTCGGAGGTCTTCTCTGAGCGAGTGGAGTGCTTTTTTGGTCGTGGCACACATGTGCCATATATGGAGAAAATTTTTACCACAAAGCCTATAGGTTGCTTGAAATACATTATCACAGCGAGAAACTCATTTTGTCATTTTAGCTGTAACTCCACAGCAATGCTTCTCAGCCACCTGAAACTGTTGCAGATAGAACGGGATGCGAAGCTGCGTCAGTCACACTTGGAATAATCCTCCTGGCACCTTCCGCTGGCCCACAATGACAAGACGTATCATGCTTTGCGCAAAATGTGTTTGAGAGCGAATAAAGTGCATTTTCGAACAATGGATGTGTGTGCCAAGAAAGAAAGCACATCCCTCAAATGTGTTCCATAATTGCCAAAACGCGCTTCGGAGGCATTCTCTGAGCGAGTGGAGTGCTTTTTTGGTCGTGGCACACATGTGCCATATATGGAGAAAATTTTTACCACAAAGCCTATAGGTTGCTTGAAATACATTATCACAGCGAGAGAAACACATTTTCTCATTTTAGTTGTAACTCCACAGCAATGCTTCTCAGCCAACTGAAACTGTTGCAGATAGAACGGGATGCGAAGCTGCGTCAGGCACACTTGCAATAATCCTCCGGGCACCTTCCGCTGGCCCACAATGACACGCCGTATCATGCTTTGCGCACAATGTGTTTGAGAGCGAATAAAGTGCATTTTCGAACAATGGATGTGTGTGCCAAGCAATGAAGCACATCACACTAAATGTGTTCCATAAGTGCCAAAACGCGCTTCGGAGGCCTTCTCTGAGCGAGTGGAGTGCTTTTTTGGTAGTGGCACACATGTGCCATATATGGAGAAAATGTTTACCACAAAGCCTATAAGTTGCTTGAAATACATTATCAGAGCGAGAGAAACACATTTTCTCATTTTAGCTGTAACTATACAGCAGTGCTTCTCAGCCAACTGAAACTGTTGCAGATAGAACGGAATGCGAAGCTGCGTCAGGCACACTTGAAATAATCTTCCTGACACCTTTCGCTGGCCCACAATGACAAGCCGTATCATGCTTTGCGCAAAATGTGTTTGAGAGCAAATAAAGTGCATTTTCGAAGAATGGATGTGTGTGCCAAGAAAGAAAGCACATCACACTAAATGTGTTCCATAAGTGCCAAAACGCGCTTCGGAGGCATTCTCTGAGCGAGTGGAGTGCTTTTTTGGTCGTGGCACACATGTGCCTTCTTGCTCAGAGGCCTTCTCTGAGCAAGTGGAGTGCCTTTTTGGTCGTGGCACACATGTGCCATATATGGAGAAAATATTTACCACAAAGCCTATAGGTTGCTTGAAATACATTATCACAGCGAGAGAAACACATTTTCTCATTTTAGTTGTAACTCCACAGCAGTGCTTCTCAGCCAACTGAAACTGTTGCAGATAGAACGGGATGCGAAGCTGCGTCAGTCACACTTGGAATAATCCTCCTGGCTCCTTCCGCTGGCCCACAATGACAAGCCGTATCATGCTTTGCGCAAAATGTGTTTGTAGCGAATAAAGTGCATTTTCGAACAATGGATGTGTGTGCCAAGCAATGAAGCACATCACACTAAATGTGTTCCATAAGTGCCAAAACGCGCTTCGGAGGCCTTCTCTGAGCGAGTGGAGTGCTTTTTTGGTAGTGGCACACATGTGCCATATATGGAGAAAATTTTTACCACAAAGCCTATAAGTTGCTTGAAATACATTATCAGAGCGAGAGAAATACATTTTCTCATTTTAGCTGTAACTCCACAGCACTGCTTCTCAGCCAACTGAAACTTTTGCAGAAAGAACGGGATACGAAGCTGCGTCAGGCACACTTGCAATCATCCTACTGGCACCTTCCGCTGGCCCACAATGATACGCCGTATCATGCTTTGCGCACAATGTGTTTGAGAGCGAATAAAGTGCATTTTCGAACAATGGATGTGTGTGCCAAGCAATGAAGCACATCACACTAAATGTGTTCCATGAGTGCAAAAACGCGCTTCGGAGGCCTTCTCTGAGCGAGTGGAGTGCTTTTTTGGTAGTGGCACACATGTGCCATATATGGAGAAAATTTTTACCACAAAGCCTATAGGTTGCTTGAAATACATTATCACAGCGAGAGAAACTCATTTTGTCATTTTAGCTGTAACTCCACAGTAATGCTTCTCAGCCACCTGAAACTGTTGCAGATAGAACGGGATACGAAGCTGCGTCAGTCACACTTGGAATAATCCTCCTGGCACCTTCCGCTGGCCCACAATGACAAGACGTATCATGCTTTGCGCAAAATGTGTTTGAGAGCGAATAAAGTGCATTTTCGAACAATGGATGTGTGTGCCAAGAAAGAAAGCACATCACACTAAATGTGTTCCATAAGTGCCAAAACGCGCTTCGGAGGCATTCTCTGAGCGAGTGGAGTGCTTTTTTGGTCGTGGCACACATGTGCCATATATGGAGAAAATTTTTACCGCAAGGCCTATAGGTTGCTTGAAATACATTATCAGAGCGAGAGAAACACATTTTCTCATTTTAGCTGTAACTCCACAGCAGTGCTTTTCAGCCAACTGAAACTGTTGCAGATAGAACGGGATGCGATGCTGCGTCAGGCACACTTGCAATAATCCTCCTGGCACCTTCCGCTGGCCCACAATGACAAGCCGTATCATGCGTTGCGCACAATGTGTTTGAGAGCGAATAAAGTGCATTTTCGAACAATGGATGTGTGTGCCAAGCAATAAAGCACATCACACTAAATGTGTTCCATAAGTGCCAAAACGCGCTTCGGAGGCCTTCTCTGAGCAAGTGGAGTGCCTTTTTTGTCGTGGCACACATGTGCCATATATGGAGAAAATATTTACCACAAAGCCTATAGGTTGCTTGAAATACATTATCACAGCGAGAGAAACACATTTTCTCATTTTAGTTGTAACTCCACAGCAATGCTTCTCAGCCACCTGAAACTGTTGCAGATGGAACGGGATGCGAACCTGCGTCAGGCACACTTGCAATAATCCTCCGGGCACCTTCCGCTGGCCCACAATGACACGCCGTATCATGCTTTGCGCACAATGTGTTTGAGAGCGAATAAAGTGCATTTTCGAACAATGGATGTGTGTGCCAAGCAATGAAGCACATCACACTAAATGTGTTCCATGAGTGCAAAAACGCGCTTCGGAGGCCTTCTCTGAGCGAGTGGAGTGCTTTTTTGGCCGTGCCATATATGGAGAAAATTTTTACCACAAAGCCTATAGGTTGCTTGAAATACATTATCACAGCAAGAGAATCACATTTTCTCATTTTAGCTGTAACTCCACAGCAATGCTTCTCAGCCACCTGAAACTGTTGCAGATGGAACGGGATGCGAAGCTGCGTCAGGCACACTTGCAATAATCCTCCGGGCACCTTCCGCTGGCCCACAATGGACACGCCGTATCATGCTTTGCGCACAATGTGTTTGAGAGCGAATAAAGTGCATTTTCGAACAATGGATGTGTGTGCCAAGCAATGAAGCACATCACACTAAATGTGTTCCATGAGTGCAAAAACGCGCTTCGGAGGCCTTCTCTGAGCGAGTGGAGTGCTTTTTTGGTAGTGGCACACGTGCCATATATGGAGAAAATTTTTACCACAAAGCCTATAGGTTGCTTGAAATACATTATCACAGCGAGAGAAACTCATTTTGTCATTTTAGCTGTAACTCCACAGTAATGCTTCTCAGCCACCTGAAACTGTTGCAGATAGAACGGGATGCGAAGCTGCGTCAGTCACACTTGGAATAATCCTCCTGGCACCTTCCGCTGGCCCACAATGACAAGACGTATCATGCTTTGCGCAAAATGTGTTTGAGAGCGAATAAAGTGCATTTTCGAACAATGGATGTGTGTGCCAAGAAAGAAAGCACATCACACTAAATGTGTTCCATAAGTGCCAAAACGCGCTTCGGAGGCCTTCTCTGAGCAAGTGGAGTGCCTTTTTGGTCGTGGCACACATGTGCCATATATGGAGAAAATATTTACCACAAAGCCTATAGGTTGCTTGAAATACATTATCACAGCGAGAGAAACACATTTTCTCATTTTAGTTGTAACTCCACAGCAGTGCTTCTCAGCCAACTGAAACTGTTGCAGATAGAACGGGATGCGAAGCTGCGTCAGTCACACTTGGAATAATCCTCCTGGCTCCTTCCGCTGGCCCACAATGACAAGCCGTATCATGCTTTGCGCAAAATGTGTTTGTAGCGAATAAAGTGCATTTTCGAACAATGGATGTGTGTGCCAAGCAATGAAGCACATCACACTAAATGTGTTCCATAAGTGCCAAAACGCGCTTCGCAGGCCTTCTCTGAGCGAGTGGAGTGCTTTTTTGGTAGTGGCACACATGTGCCATATATGGAGAAAATTTATACCACAAAGATTATACGTTGCTTGGAATACATTATCAGAGCGAGAGAAACACATTTTCTCATTTTAGCTGTAACTCCACAGCAGTGCTTCTCAGCCACCTGCAACTGTTGCAGATAGAACGGGATGCGAAGCTGCGTCAGGCACATTTGGAATAATCCTGCTGGCACCTTCCGCTGGCCCACAATGACAAGCCGTATCATGCTTTGCGCAAAATGTGTTTGAGAGCAAATAAAGTGCATTTTCGAAGAATGGATGTGTGTGCCAAGCAATAAAGCACGTCACACTAAATGTGTTCCATAAGTGCCAAAACGCGCTTCGGAGGTCTTCTCTGAGCGAGTGGAGTGCTTTTTTGGTCGTGGCACACATGTGCCATATATGGAGAAAATTTTTACCACAAAGCCTATAGGTTGCTTGAAATACATTATCACAGCGAGAAACTCATTTTGTCATTTTAGCTGTAACTCCACAGCAATGCTTCTCAGCCACCTGAAATTGTTGCAGATGGAACGGGATGCGAAGCTGCGTCAGTCACACTTGGAATAATCCTCCTGGCACCTTCCGCTGGCCCACAATGACAAGACGTATCATGCTTTGCGCAAAATGTGTTTGAGAGCGAATAAAGTGCATTTTCGAACAATGGATGTGTGTGCCAAGCAATGAAGCACATCACACTAAATGTGTTCCATAAGTGCCAAAACGCGCTTCGGAGGCCTTCTCTGAGCGAGTGGAGTGCTTTTTTGGTAGTGGCACACATGTGCCATATATGGAGAAAATTTTTACCGCAAAGCCTATAGGTTGCTTGAAATACATTATCACAGCGAGAGAAACACATTTTCTCATTTTAGCTGTAACTCCACAGCAATGCTTCTCAGCCAACTGAAACTGTTGCAGATAGAACGGGATGCGAAGCTGCGTCAGGCACACTTGGAATAATCCTTCTGGCACCTTCCGCTGGCCCACAATGACAAGCCGTATCATGCTTTGCGCAAAATGTGTTTGAGAGCGAATAAAGTACATTTTCGAACAATGGATGTGTGTGCCAAGCAACAAGCACATCTCACTAAATGTGTTCCATAAGTGCCAAAACCCTAACCCTAACCCTTAACCTAACCCTAATCCTTAACCTAACCCTAACCCTAACGCTAACCCTAACCCTAACCCTAACCCTAACCCTAACCCTAACCCTAACCCTAACCCTAACCCTAACCCTAGCCCTAACCCTAACTCTAACCCTAACCCTAACCCTCGCCCTTCTTCTCTGAGCGAGTGGAGTGCTTTTTTGGACGTGGCACACATGTGCCATATATGGAGAAAATTTTTACCACAAAGCCTACGTATAGGTAGGTTGAAATACATTATCACAGCGAGAGAAACACATTTTCTCATTTTAGCTGTAACTCCACAGCAATGCTTCTCAGCCACCTGAGACTGTTGCAGCTGGAACAGGATGCGAAGCTGCATCAGACACACTTGGAATAATCCTCCTGGCACCTTTCGCTGGCCCACAATGACACGCCGTATCATGCTTTGCGCACAATGTGTCTGAGAGCGAATAAAGTGCATTTTCGAACAATGGATGTGTGTGCCAAGCAATAAAGCACATCACACTAAATGTGTTCCATAAGTGCCAAAACGCGCTTCGGAGGCCTTGTCTGAGCGAGTGGAGTGCTTTTTTGGACGTGGCACACATGTGCCATATATGGAGAAAATTTTAACCGCAAAGCCTATAGGTTGCTTGAAATTCATTATCACAGCGAGAGAAACACATTTTCTCATTTTAGCTGTAACTCCACAGTAATGCTTCTCAGCCACCTGAAACTGTTGCAGATAGAACGGGATGCGAAGCTGCGTCAGGCACACTTAGAATAATCCTTCTGGCACCTTCCGCTGGCCCACAATGACACGCCGTATCATGCTTTGCGCACAATGTGTTTGACAGCAAATAAAGTGCATTTTCGAACAATGGATGTGTGTGCCAAGCAATAAGCACATCTCACTAAATGTGTTCCATAAGTGCCAAAACCCTAACCCTAACCCTAACCCTAACCCTAACCCTAACCCTAACCTAACCCTAACCCTAACTCTAACCGTAACCCTAACCCTAACCCTAGCCCTTCTTCTCTGAGCGAGTGAAGTGCTTTTTTGGACGTGGCACACATGTGCCATATATGGAGAAAATTTTTACCGCAAAGCCTATAGGTTGCTTGAAATACATGATCACAGCGAGGGAAACACATTTTCTCATTTTAGCTGTAACTCCATAGCAATGCTTCTCAGCCACCTGAACCTGTTGCTGATAGAAGGGGATGCGAAGCTGCGTCAGGCACACTTGGAATAATCCTCCTGGCACCTTCCGCTGGCCCACAATGACACGCCGTATCATGCTTTGCGCACAATGTGTTTGAGAGCAAATAAAGTGCATTTTCGAACAATGGATGTGTGTGCCAAGCAATAAGCACATCTCACTAAATGTGTTCCATAAGTGCCAAAACCCTAACCCTTAACCTAACCCTAACCCTAACCCTAACCCTAACCCTAACCCTAACCCTAACTCTAACCGTAACCCTAACCCTAACCCTAACCCTAACCCTAACCCTAACCCTAACCCTTCTTCTCTGAGCGAGTGGAGTGCTTTTTTGGACGTGGCACACATGTGCCATATATGGAGAAAATGTTTACCACAAAGCCTATAGGTAGCTTGAAATACATTCTCACAGCGAGAGAAACACATTTTCTCATTTTAGCTGTAACTCCACAGCAATGCTTCTCAGCCACCTGAAACTGTTGCAGATAGAACGGGATGCAATGGATGGGTGTGCCAAGCAATAAGCACATCTCACTAAATGTGTTCCATAAGTGCCAAAACCCTAACCCTTAACCTAACCCTAACCCTAACCCTAACCCTAACCCTAACCCTAACCCTAACCCTAACCCTAACCCTAACCCTAACCCTAGCCCTTCTTCTCTGAGCGAGAGGAGTGCTTTTTTGGACGTGGCACACATGTGCCATATATGGAGAACATTTTTAATACAAAGCCTATAGGTAGCTTGAAATACATTATCACAGCGAGAGAAACACATTTTCTCATTTTAGCTGTAACTCCACAACAATGCTTCTCAGCCACCTGAAACTGTTGCAGATAGAACGGGATGCAATGGATGGGTGTGCCAAGCAATAAGCACATCTCACTAAATGTGTTCCATAAGTGCCAAAACCCTAACCCTTAACCTAACCCTAACCCTAACCCTAACCCTAACCCTAACCCTAACCCTAACCCTAACCCTTAACCCTAACCCTAACCCTAACCCTAGCCCTTCTTCTCTGAGCGAGTGGAGTGCTTTTTTGGACGTGGCACACATGTGCCATATATGGAGACATTTTTTACCACAAAGCCTATAGGTTGCTTGAAATACATTATCACAGCGAGAGAAACACATTTTCTCATTTTAGCTGTAACTCCACAGCAATGCTTCTCAGCCACCTGAAACTGTTGCAGATAGAACGGTATGCGAATCTGCATCAGGCACACTTGCAATAATCCTCCTGGCACCTTCCGCTGGCCCACAATGACACGCCGTATCATGCTTTGCGCACAATGTGTTTGAGAGCGAATAAAGTGCATTTTCGAACAATGGATGTGTGTGCCAGCAATAAAGCACATCACACTAAATGTGTTCCATAAGTGCCAAAATGTGCTTCGGAGGCCTTCTCTGACCGAGTGGAGTGCTTTTTTGGACGTGGCACACATGTGCCATATATGGAGAAAATTTTTACCTCAAAGCCTATAGGTTGCTTGAAATACATTATCACAGCGAGAGAAACACATTTTCTAATTTTAGCTGTAACTCCATAGCAGTGCTCCTCAGCCACCTGAAACTGTTGCAGATAGAACGGGATGCGAAGCTGCGTCAGGCACACTTGGAAAAATCCTTCTGGCACCTTCCGCTGGCCCACAATGACACGCCGTATCATGCTTTGCGCACAATGTGTTTGACAGCAAATAAAGTGCATTTTCGAACAATGGATGTGTGTGCCAAGCAATAAGCACATCTCACTAAATGTGTTCCATAAGTGCCAAAACCCTAACCCTAACCCTAACCCTAACCCTAACCCTAACCCTAACCCTAACCTAACCCTAACCCTAACTCTAACCGTAACCCTAACCCTAACCCTAGCCCTTCTTCTCTGAGCGAGTGAAGTACTTTTTTGGACGTGGCACACATGTGCCATATATGGAGAAAATTTTTACCGCAAAGCCTATAGGTTGCTTGAAATACATGATCACAGCGAGGGAAACACATTTTCTCATTTTAGCTGTAACTCCATAGCAATGCTTCTCAGCCACCTGAACCTGTTGCTGATAGAAGGGGATGCGAAGCTGCGTCAGGCACACTTGCAATAATCCTCCTGGCACCTTCCGCTGGCCCACAATGACACGCCGTATCATGCTTTGCGCACAATGTGTTTGAGAGCGAATAAAGTGCATTTTCGAACAATGGATGTGTGTGCCAGCAATATAGCACATCACACTAAATAGGTTCCATAAGTGCCAAAACGTGCTTCGGAGGCCTTCTCTGACCGAGTGGACTGCTTTTTTGGACGTGGCACACATGTGCCATATATGGAGAAAATTTTTACCTCAAAGCCTATAGGTTGCTTGAAATACATTATCACAGCGAGAGAAACACATTTTCTCATTTTGTTGTAACTATACAGCAGTGCTTCTCAGCCAACTGAAACTGTTGCAGATAGAACGGAATGCGAAGCTGCGTCAGGCACACTTGAAATAATCCTCCTGGCACCTTCCGCTGGCCCACAATGACACGCCGTATCATGCTTTGCGCACAATGTGTTTGAGAGCGAATAAAGTGCATTTTCGAACAATGGATGTGTGTGCCAAGCAATGAAGCACATCACACTAAATGTGTTCCATAAGTGCCAAAACGCGCTTCAGAGGCCTTCTCTGAGCGAGTGGAGTGCTTTTTTGGTAGTGGCACACATGTGCCATATATGGAGAAAATGTTTACCACAAAGCCTATAAGTTGCTTGAAATACATTATCAGAGCGAGAGAAACACATTTTCTCATTTTAGCTGTAACTATACAGCAGTGCTTCTCAGCCAACTGAAACTGTTGCAGATAGAACGGAATGCGAAGCTGCGTCAGGCACACTTGAAATAATCTTCCTGACACCTTTCGCTGGCCCACAATGACAAGCCGTATCATGCTTTGCGCAAAATGTGTTTGAGAGCAAATAAAGTGATTTTCGAAGAATGGATGTGTGTGCCAAGCAATAAAGCACGTCACACTAAATGTGTTCCAAAAGTGCCAAAACACGCTTCGGAGGTCTTCTCTGAGCGAGTGGAGTGCTTTTTTGGTCGTGGCACACATGTGCCATATATGGAGAAAATTTTTACCACAAAGCCTATAGGTTGCTTGAAATACATTATCACAGCGAGAAACTCATTTTGTCATTTTAGCTGTAACTCCACAGCAATGCTTCTCAGCCACCTGAAACTGTTGCAGATAGAACGGGATGCGAAGCTGCGTCAGTCACACTTGGAATAATCCTCCTGGCACCTTCCGCTGGCCCACAATGACAAGACGTATCATGCTTTGCGCAAAATGTGTTTGAGAGCGAATAAAGTGCATTTTCGAACAATGGATGTGTGTGCCAAGAAAGAAAGCACATCCCTCAAATGTGTTCCATAATTGCCAAAACGCGCTTCGGAGGCATTCTCTGAGCGAGTGGAGTGCTTTTTTGGTCGTGGCACACATGTGCCATATATGGAGAAAATTTTTACCACAAAGCCTATAGGTTGCTTGAAATACATTATCACAGCGAGAGAAACACATTTTCTCATCATATGTAACTCCACAGCAATGCTTCTCAGCAACCTGAAACTGTTGCAGATAGAACGGGATGCGAAGCTGCGTAAGGCACACTTGGAGTAATCCTTCTGGCACCTTCCGCTGGCCCACAATGACACGCCGTATCATGCTTTGCACACAATGTGTTTGAGAGCGAATAAAGTTCATTTTCGAACAATGGATGTGTGTGCCAAGCAATAAGCACATCTCACTAAATGTGTTCAATAAGTGCCAAAACCCTAACCCTTAACCTAACCCTAACCCTAACCCTAACCCTAACCCTAACCCTAACCCTAACCCTAACCCTAACCCTAACCCTAACCCTAACTCTAACCGTAACCCTAACCCTAGCCCTTCTTCTCTGAGCGAGTGGAGAGCTTTTTTGGACGTGGCACACATGTGCCATATATGGAGAAAATTTTAACCGCAAAGCCTATAGGTTGCTTGAAATACATTATCACAGCGAGAGAAACACATTTTCTCATTTTAGCTGTAACTCCACAGCAATGCTTCTCAGCCACCTGAAACTGTTGCAGATAGAACGGGATGCGAAGCTGCGTCAGGCACACTTGGAATAATCCTTCTGGCACCTTCCGCTGGCCCACAATGACAAGCCGTATCATGCTTTGCGCAAAATGTGTTTGAGAGCGAATAAAGTACATTTTCGAACAATGGATGTGTGTGCCAAGCAACAAGCACATCTCACTAAATGTGTTCCATAAGTGCCAAAACCCTAACCCTAACCCTTAACCTAACCCTAATCCTTAACCTAACCCTAACCCTAACGCTAACCCTAACCCTAACCCTAACCCTAACCCTAACCCTAACCCTAACCCTAACCCTAGCCCTAACCCTAACTCTAACCCTAACCCTAACCCTCGCCCTTCTTCTCTGAGCGAGTGGAGTGCTTTTTTGGACGTGGCACACATGTGCCATATATGGAGAAAATTTTTACCACAAAGCCTACGTATAGGTAGGTTGAAATACATTATCACAGCGAGAGAAACACATTTTCTCATTTTAGCTGTAACTCCACAGCAATGCTTCTCAGCCACCTGAGACTGTTGCAGCTGGAACAGGATGCGAAGCTGCATCAGACACACTTGGAATAATCCTCCTGGCACCTTTCGCTGGCCCACAATGACACGCCGTATCATGCTTTGCGCACAATGTGTCTGAGAGCGAATAAAGTGCATTTTCGAACAATGGATGTGTGTGCCAAGCAATAAAGCACATCACACTAAATGTGTTCCATAAGTGCCAAAACGCGCTTCGGAGGCCTTGTCTGAGCGAGTGGAGTGCTTTTTGGACGTGGCACACATGTGCCATATATGGAGAAAATTTTAACCGCAAAGCCTATAGGTTGCTTGAAATTCATTATCACAGCGAGAGAAACACATTTTCTCATTTTAGCTGTAACTCCACAGTAATGCTTCTCAGCCACCTGAAACTGTTGCAGATAGAACGGGATGCGAAGCTGCGTCAGGCACACTTGGAATAATCCTTCTGGCACCTTCCGCTGGCCCACAATGACACGCCGTATCATGCTTTGCGCACAATGTGTTTGACAGCAAATAAAGTGCATTTTCGAACAATGGATGTGTGTGCCAAGCAATAAGCACATCTCACTAAATGTGTTCCATAAGTGCCAAAACCCTAACCCTAACCCTAACCCTAACCCTAACCCTAACCCTAACCTAACCCTAACCCTAACTCTAACCGTAACCCTAACCCTAACCCTAGCCCTTCTTCTCTGAGCGAGTGAAGTGCTTTTTTGGACGTGGCACACATGTGCCATATATGGAGAAAATTTTTACCGCAAAGCCTATAGGTTGCTTGAAATACATGATCACAGCGAGGGAAACACATTTTCTCATTTTAGCTGTAACTCCATAGCAATGCTTCTCAGCCACCTGAACCTGTTGCTGATAGAAGGGGATGCGAAGCTGCGTCAGGCACACTTGGAATAATCCTCCTGGCACCTTCCGCTGGCCCACAATGACACGCCGTATCATGCTTTGCGCACAATGTGTTTGAGAGCAAATAAAGTGCATTTTCGAACAATGGATGTGTGTGCCAAGCAATAAGCACATCTCACTAAATGTGTTCCATAAGTGCCAAAACCCTAACCCTTAACCTAACCCTAACCCTAACCCTAACCCTAACCCTAACCCTAACCCTAACCCTAACCCTAACCCTAACCCTAACCCTAACCCTAACCCTAACCCTAACCCTAGCCCTTCTTCTCTGAGCGAGAGGAGTGCTTTTTTGGACGTGGCACACATGTGCCATATATGGAGAACATTTTTAATACAAAGCCTATAGGTAGCTTGAAATACATTATCACAGCGAGAGAAACACATTTTCTCATTTTAGCTGTAACTCCACAACAATGCTTCTCAGCCACCTGAAACTGTTGCAGATAGAACGGGATGCAATGGATGGGTGTGCCAAGCAATAAGCACATCTCACTAAATGTGTTCCATAAGTGCCAAAACCCTAACCCTTAACCTAACCCTAACCCTAACCCTAACCCTAACCCTAACCCTAACCCTAACCCTAACCCTTAACCCTAACCCTAACCCTAACCCTAGCCCTTCTTCTCTGAGCGAGTGGAGTGCTTTTTTGGACGTGGCACACATGTGCCATATATGGAGACATTTTTTACCACAAAGCCTATAGGTTGCTTGAAATACATTATCACAGCGAGAGAAACACATTTTCTCATTTTAGCTGTAACTCCACAGCAATGCTTCTCAGCCACCTGAAACTGTTGCAGATAGAACGGTATGCGAATCTGCATCAGGCACACTTGCAATAATCCTCCTGGCACCTTCCGCTGGCCCACAATGACACGCCGTATCATGCTTTGCGCACAATGTGTTTGAGAGCGAATAAAGTGCATTTTCGAACAATGGATGTGTGTGCCAGCAATAAAGCACATCACACTAAATGTGTTCCATAAGTGCCAAAATGTGCTTCGGAGGCCTTCTCTGACCGAGTGGAGTGCTTTTTTGGACGTGGCACACATGTGCCATATATGGAGAAAATTTTTACCTCAAAGCCTATAGGTTGCTTGAAATACATTATCACAGCGAGAGAAACACATTTTCTAATTTTAGCTGTAACTCCATAGCAGTGCTCCTCAGCCACCTGAAACTGTTGCAGATAGAACGGGATGCGAAGCTGCGTCAGGCACACTTGGAATAATCCTTCTGGCACCTTCCGCTGGCCCACAATGACACGCCGTATCATGCTTTGCGCACAATGTGTTTGACAGCAAATAAAGTGCATTTTCGAACAATGGATGTGTGTGCCAAGCAATAAGCACATCTCACTAAATGTGTTCCATAAGTGCCAAAACCCTAACCCTAACCCTAACCCTAACCCTAACCCTAACCCTAACCCTAACCCTAACCTAACCCTAACCCTAACTCTAACCGTAACCCTAACCCTAACCCTAGCCCTTCTTCTCTGAGCGAGTGAAGTACTTTTTTGGACGTGGCACACATGTGCCATATATGGAGAAAATTTTTACCGCAAAGCCTATAGGTTGCTTGAAATACATGATCACAGCGAGGGAAACACATTTTCTCATTTTAGCTGTAACTCCATAGCAATGCTTCTCAGCCACCTGAACCTGTTGCTGATAGAAGGGGATGCGAAGCTGCGTCAGGCACACTTGCAATAATCCTCCTGGCACCTTCCGCTGGCCCACAATGACACGCCGTATCATGCTTTGCGCACAATGTGTTTGAGAGCGAATAAAGTGCATTTTCGAACAATGGATGTGTGTGCCAGCAATATAGCACATCACACTAAATAGGTTCCATAAGTGCCAAAACGTGCTTCGGAGGCCTTCTCTGACCGAGTGGACTGCTTTTTTGGACGTGGCACACATGTGCCATATATGGAGAAAATTTTTACCTCAAAGCCTATAGGTTGCTTGAAATACATTATCACAGCGAGAGAAACACATTTTCTCATTTTGTTGTAACTATACAGCAGTGCTTCTCAGCCAACTGAAACTGTTGCAGATAGAACGGAATGCGAAGCTGCGTCAGGCACACTTGAAATAATCCTCCTGGCACCTTCCGCTGGCCCACAATGACACGCCGTATCATGCTTTGCGCAAAATGTGTTTGAGAGCAAATAAAGTGATTTTCGAAGAATGGATGTGTGTGCCAAGCAAATGAAGCACATCACACTAAATGTGTTCCAAAAGTGCCAAAACACGCTTCGGAGGTCTTCTCTGAGCGAGTGGAGTGCTTTTTTGGTCGTGGCACACATGTGCCATATATGGAGAAAATTTTTACCACAAAGCCTATAGGTTGCTTGAAATACATTATCACAGCGAGAAACTCATTTTGTCATTTTAGCTGTAACTCCACAGCAATGCTTCTCAGCCACCTGAAACTGTTGCAGATAGAACGGGATGCGAAGCTGCGTCAGTCACACTTGGAATAATCCTCCTGGCACCTTCCGCTGGCCCACAATGACAAGACGTATCATGCTTTGCGCAAAATGTGTTTGAGAGCGAATAAAGTGCATTTTCGAACAATGGATGTGTGTGCCAAGAAAGAAAGCACATCCCTCAAATGTGTTCCATAATTGCCAAAACGCGCTTCGGAGGCATTCTCTGAGCGAGTGGAGTGCTTTTTTGGTCGTGGCACACATGTGCCATATATGGAGAAAATTTTTACCACAAAGCCTATAGGTTGCTTGAAATACATTATCACAGCGAGAGAAACACATTTTCTCATTTTAGTTGTAACTCCACAGCAGTGCTTCTCAGCCAACTGAAACTGTTGCAGATAGAACGGGATGCGAAGCTGCGTCAGGCACACTTGCAATAATCCTCCGGGCACCTTCCGCTGGCCCACAATGACACGCCGTATCATGCTTTGCGCACAATGTGTTTGAGAGCGAATAAAGTGCATTTTCGAACAATGGATGTGTGTGCCAAGCAATGAAGCACATCACACTAAATGTGTTCCATAAGTGCCAAAACGCGCTTCGGAGGCCTTCTCTGAGCGAGTGGAGTGCTTTTTTGGTAGTGGCACACATGTGCCATATATGGAGAAAATGTTTACCACAAAGCCTATAAGTTGCTTGAAATACATTATCAGAGCGAGAGAAACACATTTTCTCATTTTAGCTGTAACTATACAGCAGTGCTTCTCAGCCAACTGAAACTGTTGCAGATAGAACGGAATGCGAAGCTGCGTCAGGCACACTTGAAATAATCTTCCTGACACCTTTCGCTGGCCCACAATGACAAGCCGTATCATGCTTTGCGCAAAATGTGTTTGAGAGCAAATAAAGTGCATTTTCGAAGAATGGATGTGTGTGCCAAGCAATAAAGCACGTCACACTAAATGTGTTCCATAAGTGCCAAAACGCGCTTCGGAGGTCTTCTCTGAGCGAGTGGAGTGCTTTTTTGGTCGTGGCACACATGTGCCATATATGGAGAAAATTTTTACCACAAAGCCTATAGGTTGCTTGAAATACATTATCACAGCGAGAAACTCATTTTGTCATTTTAGCTGTAACTCCACAGCAATGCTTCTCAGCCACCTGAAATTGTTGCAGATGGAACGGGATGCGAAGCTGCGTCAGTCACACTTGGAATAATCCTCCTGGCACCTTCCGCTGGCCCACAATGACAAGACGTATCATGCTTTGCGCAAAATGTGTTTGAGAGCGAATAAAGTGCATTTTCGAACAATGGATGTGTGTGCCAAGCAATGAAGCACATCACACTAAATGTGTTCCATAAGTGCCAAAACGCGCTTCGGAGGCCTTCTCTGAGCGAGTGGAGTGCTTTTTTGGTAGTGGCACACATGTGCCATATATGGAGAAAATTTTTACCGCAAAGCCTATAGGTTGCTTGAAATACATTATCACAGCGAGAGAAACACATTTTCTCATTTTAGCTGTAACTCCACAGCAATGCTTCTCAGCCAACTGAAACTGTTGCAGATAGAACGGGATGCGAAGCTGCGTCAGGCACACTTGGAATAATCCTTCTGGCACCTTCCGCTGGCCCACAATGACAAGCCGTATCATGCTTTGCGCAAAATGTGTTTGAGAGCGAATAAAGTACATTTTCGAACAATGGATGTGTGTGCCAAGCAACAAGCACATCTCACTAAATGTGTTCCATAAGTGCCAAAACCCTAACCCTAACCCTTAACCTAACCCTAATCCTTAACCTAACCCTAACCCTAACGCTAACCCTAACCCTAACCCTAACCCTAACCCTAACCCTAACCCTAACCCTAACCCTAACCCTAACCCTAGCCCTAACCCTAACTCTAACCCTAACCCTAACCCTCGCCCTTCTTCTCTGAGCGAGTGGAGTGCTTTTTTGGACGTGGCACACATGTGCCATATATGGAGAAAATTTTTACCACAAAGCCTACGTATAGGTAGGTTGAAATACATTATCACAGCGAGAGAAACACATTTTCTCATTTTAGCTGTAACTCCACAGCAATGCTTCTCAGCCACCTGAGACTGTTGCAGCTGGAACAGGATGCGAAGCTGCATCAGACACACTTGGAATAATCCTCCTGGCACCTTTCGCTGGCCCACAATGACACGCCGTATCATGCTTTGCGCACAATGTGTCTGAGAGCGAATAAAGTGCATTTTCGAACAATGGATGTGTGTGCCAAGCAATAAAGCACATCACACTAAATGTGTTCCATAAGTGCCAAAACGCGCTTCGGAGGCCTTGTCTGAGCGAGTGGAGTGCTTTTTTGGACGTGGCACACATGTGCCATATATGGAGAAAATTTTAACTGCAAAGCCTATAGGTTGCTTGAAATTCATTATCACAGCGAGAGAAACACATTTTCTCATTTTAGCTGTAACTCCACAGTAATGCTTCTCAGCCACCTGAAACTGTTGCAGATAGAACGGGATGCGAAGCTGCGTCAGGCACACTTGGAATAATCCTTCTGGCACCTTCCGCTGGCCCACAATGACACGCCGTATCATGCTTTGCGCACAATGTGTTTGACAGCAAATAAAGTGCATTTTCGAACAATGGATGTGTGTGCCAAGCAATAAGCACATCTCACTAAATGTGTTCCATAAGTGCCAAAACCCTAACCCTAACCCTAACCCTAACCCTAACCCTAACCCTAACCCTAACCTAACCCTAACCCTAACTCTAACCGTAACCCTAACCCTAACCCTAGCCCTTCTTCTCTGAGCGAGTGAAGTGCTTTTTTGGACGTGGCACACATGTGCCATATATGGAGAAAATTTTTACCGCAAAGCCTATAGGTTGCTTGAAATACATGATCACAGCGAGGGAAACACATTTTCTCATTTTAGCTGTAACTCCATAGCAATGCTTCTCAGCCACCTGAACCTGTTGCTGATAGAAGGGGATGCGAAGCTGCGTCAGGCACACTTGGAATAATCCTCCTGGCACCTTCCGCTGGCCCACAATGACACGCCGTATCATGCTTTGCGCACAATGTGTTTGAGAGCAAATAAAGTGCATTTTCGAACAATGGATGTGTGTGCCAAGCAATAAGCACATCTCACTAAATGTGTTCCATAAGTGCCAAAACCCTAACCCTTAACCTAACCCTAACCCTAACCCTAACCCTAACCCTAACCCTAACCCTAACTCTAACCGTAACCCTAACCCTAACCCTAACCCTAACCCTAACCCTAACCCTAACCCTTCTTCTCTGAGCGAGTGGAGTGCTTTTTTGGACGTGGCACACATGTGCCATATATGGAGAAAATGTTTACCACAAAGCCTATAGGTAGCTTGAAATACATTCTCACAGCGAGAGAAACACATTTTCTCATTTTAGCTGTAACTCCACAGCAATGCTTCTCAGCCACCTGAAACTGTTGCAGATAGAACGGGATGCAATGGATGGGTGTGCCAAGCAATAAGCACATCTCACTAAATGTGTTCCATAAGTGCCAAAACCCTAACCCTTAACCTAACCCTAACCCTAACCCTAACCCTAACCCTAACCCTAACCCTAACCCTAACCCTAACCCTAACCCTAACCCTAACCCTAACCCTAGCCCTTCTTCTCTGAGCGAGAGGAGTGCTTTTTTGGACGTGGCACACATGTGCCATATATGGAGAACATTTTTAATACAAAGCCTATAGGTAGCTTGAAATACATTATCACAGCGAGAGAAACACATTTTCTCATTTTAGCTGTAACTCCACAACAATGCTTCTCAGCCACCTGAAACTGTTGCAGATAGAACGGGATGCAATGGATGGGTGTGCCAAGCAATAAGCACATCTCACTAAATGTGTTCCATAAGTGCCAAAACCCTAACCCTTAACCTAACCCTAACCCTAACCCTAACCCTAACCCTAACCCTAACCCTAACCCTAACCCTTAACCCTAACCCTAACCCTAACCCTAGCCCTTCTTCTCTGAGCGAGTGGAGTGCTTTTTTGGACGTGGCACACATGTGCCATATATGGAGACATTTTTTACCACAAAGCCTATAGGTTGCTTGAAATACATTATCACAGCGAGAGAAACACATTTTCTCATTTTAGCTGTAACTCCACAGCAATGCTTCTCAGCCACCTGAAACTGTTGCAGATAGAACGGTATGCGAATCTGCATCAGGCACACTTGCAATAATCCTCCTGGCACCTTCCGCTGGCCCACAATGACACGCCGTATCATGCTTTGCGCACAATGTGTTTGAGAGCGAATAAAGTGCATTTTCGAACAATGGATGTGTGTGCCAGCAATAAAGCACATCACACTAAATGTGTTCCATAAGTGCCAAAATGTGCTTCGGAGGCCTTCTCTGACCGAGTGGAGTGCTTTTTTGGACGTGGCACACATGTGCCATATATGGAGAAAATTTTTACCTCAAAGCCTATAGGTTGCTTGAAATACATTATCACAGCGAGAGAAACACATTTTCTAATTTTAGCTGTAACTCCATAGCAGTGCTCCTCAGCCACCTGAAACTGTTGCAGATAGAACGGGATGCGAAGCTGCGTCAGGCACACTTGGAATAATCCTTCTGGCACCTTCCGCTGGCCCACAATGACACGCCGTATCATGCTTTGCGCACAATGTGTTTGACAGCAAATAAAGTGCATTTTCGAACAATGGATGTGTGTGCCAAGCAATAAGCACATCTCACTAAATGTGTTCCATAAGTGCCAAAACCCTAACCCTAACCCTAACCCTAACCCTAACCCTAACCCTAACCCTAACCCTAACCTAACCCTAACCCTAACTCTAACCGTAACCCTAACCCTAACCCTAGCCCTTCTTCTCTGAGCGAGTGAAGTACTTTTTTGGACGTGGCACACATGTGCCATATATGGAGAAAATTTTTACCGCAAAGCCTATAGGTTGCTTGAAATACATGATCACAGCGAGGGAAACACATTTTCTCATTTTAGCTGTAACTCCATAGCAATGCTTCTCAGCCACCTGAACCTGTTGCTGATAGAAGGGGATGCGAAGCTGCGTCAGGCACACTTGCAATAATCCTCCTGGCACCTTCCGCTGGCCCACAATGACACGCCGTATCATGCTTTGCGCACAATGTGTTTGAGAGCGAATAAAGTGCATTTTCGAACAATGGATGTGTGTGCCAGCAATATAGCACATCACACTAAATAGGTTCCATAAGTGCCAAAACGTGCTTCGGAGGCCTTCTCTGACCGAGTGGACTGCTTTTTTGGACGTGGCACACATGTGCCATATATGGAGAAAATTTTTACCTCAAAGCCTATAGGTTGCTTGAAATACATTATCACAGCGAGAGAAACACATTTTCTCATTTTGTTGTAACTATACAGCAGTGCTTCTCAGCCAACTGAAACTGTTGCAGATAGAACGGAATGCGAAGCTGCGTCAGGCACACTTGAAATAATCCTCCTGGCACCTTCCGCTGGCCCACAATGACACGCCGTATCATGCTTTGCGCACAATGTGTTTGAGAGCGAATAAAGTGCATTTTCGAACAATGGATGTGTGTGCCAAGCAATGAAGCACATCACACTAAATGTGTTCCATAAGTGCCAAAACGCGCTTCAGAGGCCTTCTCTGAGCGAGTGGAGTGCTTTTTTGGTAGTGGCACACATGTGCCATATATGGAGAAAATGTTTACCACAAAGCCTATAAGTTGCTTGAAATACATTATCAGAGCGAGAGAAACACATTTTCTCATTTTAGCTGTAACTATACAGCAGTGCTTCTCAGCCAACTGAAACTGTTGCAGATAGAACGGAATGCGAAGCTGCGTCAGGCACACTTGAAATAATCTTCCTGACACCTTTCGCTGGCCCACAATGACAAGCCGTATCATGCTTTGCGCAAAATGTGTTTGAGAGCAAATAAAGTGATTTTCGAAGAATGGATGTGTGTGCCAAGCAATAAAGCACGTCACACTAAATGTGTTCCAAAAGTGCCAAAACACGCTTCGGAGGTCTTCTCTGAGCGAGTGGAGTGCTTTTTTGGTCGTGGCACACATGTGCCATATATGGAGAAAATTTTTACCACAAAGCCTATAGGTTGCTTGAAATACATTATCACAGCGAGAAACTCATTTTGTCATTTTAGCTGTAACTCCACAGCAATGCTTCTCAGCCACCTGAAACTGTTGCAGATAGAACGGGATGCGAAGCTGCGTCAGTCACACTTGGAATAATCCTCCTGGCACCTTCCGCTGGCCCACAATGACAAGACGTATCATGCTTTGCGCAAAATGTGTTTGAGAGCGAATAAAGTGCATTTTCGAACAATGGATGTGTGTGCCAAGAAAGAAAGCACATCCCTCAAATGTGTTCCATAATTGCCAAAACGCGCTTCGGAGGCATTCTCTGAGCGAGTGGAGTGCTTTTTTGGTCGTGGCACACATGTGCCATATATGGAGAAAATTTTTACCACAAAGCCTATAGGTTGCTTGAAATACATTATCACAGCGAGAGAAACACATTTTCTCATTTTAGTTGTAACTCCACAGCAATGCTTCTCAGCCAACTGAAACTGTTGCAGATAGAACGGGATGCGAAGCTGCGTCAGGCACACTTGCAATAATCCTCCGGGCACCTTCCGCTGGCCCACAATGACACGCCGTATCATGCTTTGCGCACAATGTGTTTGAGAGCGAATAAAGTGCATTTTCGAACAATGGATGTGTGTGCCAAGCAATGAAGCACATCACACTAAATGTGTTCCATAAGTGCCAAAACGCGCTTCGGAGGCCTTCTCTGAGCGAGTGGAGTGCTTTTTTGGTAGTGGCACACATGTGCCATATATGGAGAAAATGTTTACCACAAAGCCTATAAGTTGCTTGAAATACATTATCAGAGCGAGAGAAACACATTTTCTCATTTTAGCTGTAACTATACAGCAGTGCTTCTCAGCCAACTGAAACTGTTGCAGATAGAACGGAATGCGAAGCTGCGTCAGGCACACTTGAAATAATCTTCCTGACACCTTTCGCTGGCCCACAATGACAAGCCGTATCATGCTTTGCGCAAAATGTGTTTGAGAGCAAATAAAGTGCATTTTCGAAGAATGGATGTGTGTGCCAAGAAAGAAAGCACATCACACTAAATGTGTTCCATAAGTGCCAAAACGCGCTTCGGAGGCATTCTCTGAGCGAGTGGAGTGCTTTTTTGGTCGTGGCACACATGTGCCTTCTTGCTCAGAGGCCTTCTCTGAGCAAGTGGAGTGCCTTTTTGGTCGTGGCACACATGTGCCATATATGGAGAAAATATTTACCACAAAGCCTATAGGTTGCTTGAAATACATTATCACAGCGAGAGAAACACATTTTCTCATTTTAGTTGTAACTCCACAGCAGTGCTTCTCAGCCAACTGAAACTGTTGCAGATAGAACGGGATGCGAAGCTGCGTCAGTCACACTTGGAATAATCCTCCTGGCTCCTTCCGCTGGCCCACAATGACAAGCCGTATCATGCTTTGCGCAAAATGTGTTTGTAGCGAATAAAGTGCATTTTCGAACAATGGATGTGTGTGCCAAGCAATGAAGCACATCACACTAAATGTGTTCCATAAGTGCCAAAACGCGCTTCGGAGGCCTTCTCTGAGCGAGTGGAGTGCTTTTTTGGTAGTGGCACACATGTGCCATATATGGAGAAAATTTTTACCACAAAGCCTATAAGTTGCTTGAAATACATTATCAGAGCGAGAGAAATACATTTTCTCATTTTAGCTGTAACTCCACAGCACTGCTTCTCAGCCAACTGAAACTTTTGCAGAAAGAACGGGATACGAAGCTGCGTCAGGCACACTTGCAATCATCCTACTGGCACCTTCCGCTGGCCCACAATGATACGCCGTATCATGCTTTGCGCACAATGTGTTTGAGAGCGAATAAAGTGCATTTTCGAACAATGGATGTGTGTGCCAAGCAATGAAGCACATCACACTAAATGTGTTCCATGAGTGCAAAAACGCGCTTCGGAGGCCTTCTCTGAGCGAGTGGAGTGCTTTTTTGGTAGTGGCACACATGTGCCATATATGGAGAAAATTTTTACCACAAAGCCTATAGGTTGCTTGAAATACATTATCACAGCGAGAGAAACTCATTTTGTCATTTTAGCTGTAACTCCACAGTAATGCTTCTCAGCCACCTGAAACTGTTGCAGATAGAACGGGATACGAAGCTGCGTCAGTCACACTTGGAATAATCCTCCTGGCACCTTCCGCTGGCCCACAATGACAAGACGTATCATGCTTTGCGCAAAATGTGTTTGAGAGCGAATAAAGTGCATTTTCGAACAATGGATGTGTGTGCCAAGAAAGAAAGCACATCACACTAAATGTGTTCCATAAGTGCCAAAACGCGCTTCGGAGGCATTCTCTGAGCGAGTGGAGTGCTTTTTTGGTCGTGGCACACATGTGCCATATATGGAGAAAATTTTTACCGCAAGGCCTATAGGTTGCTTGAAATACATTATCAGAGCGAGAGAAACACATTTTCTCATTTTAGCTGTAACTCCACAGCAGTGCTTTTCAGCCAACTGAAACTGTTGCAGATAGAACGGGATGCGATGCTGCGTCAGGCACACTTGCAATAATCCTCCTGGCACCTTCCGCTGGCCCACAATGACAAGCCGTATCATGCGTTGCGCACAATGTGTTTGAGAGCGAATAAAGTGCATTTTCGAACAATGGATGTGTGTGCCAAGCAATAAAGCACATCACACTAAATGTGTTCCATAAGTGCCAAAACGCGCTTCGGAGGCCTTCTCTGAGCAAGTGGAGTGCCTTTTTTGTCGTGGCACACATGTGCCATATATGGAGAAAATATTTACCACAAAGCCTATAGGTTGCTTGAAATACATTATCACAGCGAGAGAAACACATTTTCTCATTTTAGTTGTAACTCCACAGCAATGCTTCTCAGCCACCTGAAATTGTTGCAGATGGAACGGGATGCGAACCTGCGTCAGGCACACTTGCAATAATCCTCCGGGCACCTTCCGCTGGCCCACAATGACACGCCGTATCATGCTTTGCGCACAATGTGTTTGAGAGCGAATAAAGTGCATTTTCGAACAATGGATGTGTGTGCCAAGCAATGAAGCACATCACACTAAATGTGTTCCATGAGTGCAAAAACGCGCTTCGGAGGCCTTCTCTGAGCGAGTGGAGTGCTTTTTTGGCCGTGCCATATATGGAGAAAATTTTTACCACAAAGCCTATAGGTTGCTTGAAATACATTATCACAGCAAGAGAATCACATTTTCTCATTTTAGCTGTAACTCCACAGCAATGCTTCTCAGCCACCTGAAACTGTTGCAGATGGAACGGGATGCGAAGCTGCGTCAGGCACACTTGCAATAATCCTCCGGGCACCTTCCGCTGGCCCACAATGGACACGCCGTATCATGCTTTGCGCACAATGTGTTTGAGAGCGAATAAAGTGCATTTTCGAACAATGGATGTGTGTGCCAAGCAATGAAGCACATCACACTAAATGTGTTCCATGAGTGCAAAAACGCGCTTCGGAGGCCTTCTCTGAGCGAGTGGAGTGCTTTTTTGGTAGTGGCACACGTGCCATATATGGAGAAAATTTTTACCACAAAGCCTATAGGTTGCTTGAAATACATTATCACAGCGAGAGAAACTCATTTTGTCATTTTAGCTGTAACTCCACAGTAATGCTTCTCAGCCACCTGAAACTGTTGCAGATAGAACGGGATGCGAAGCTGCGTCAGTCACACTTGGAATAATCCTCCTGGCACCTTCCGCTGGCCCACAATGACAAGACGTATCATGCTTTGCGCAAAATGTGTTTGAGAGCGAATAAAGTGCATTTTCGAACAATGGATGTGTGTGCCAAGAAAGAAAGCACATCACACTAAATGTGTTCCATAAGTGCCAAAACGCGCTTCGGAGGCCTTCTCTGAGCAAGTGGAGTGCCTTTTTGGTCGTGGCACACATGTGCCATATATGGAGAAAATATTTACCACAAAGCCTATAGGTTGCTTGAAATACATTATCACAGCGAGAGAAACACATTTTCTCATTTTAGTTGTAACTCCACAGCAGTGCTTCTCAGCCAACTGAAACTGTTGCAGATAGAACGGGATGCGAAGCTGCGTCAGTCACACTTGGAATAATCCTCCTGGCTCCTTCCGCTGGCCCACAATGACAAGCCGTATCATGCTTTGCGCAAAATGTGTTTGTAGCGAATAAAGTGCATTTTCGAACAATGGATGTGTGTGCCAAGCAATGAAGCACATCACACTAAATGTGTTCCATAAGTGCCAAAACGCGCTTCGCAGGCCTTCTCTGAGCGAGTGGAGTGCTTTTTTGGTAGTGGCACACATGTGCCATATATGGAGAAAATTTATACCACAAAGATTATACGTTGCTTGGAATACATTATCAGAGCGAGAGAAACACATTTTCTCATTTTAGCTGTAACTCCACAGCAGTGCTTCTCAGCCACCTGCAACTGTTGCAGATAGAACGGGATGCGAAGCTGCGTCAGGCACATTTGGAATAATCCTGCTGGCACCTTCCGCTGGCCCACAATGAAAAGCCGTATCATGCTTTGCGCACAATGTGTTTGAGAGCAAATAAAGTGCATTTTCGAAGAATGGATGTGTGTGCCAAGCAATAAAGCACGTCACACTAAATGTGTTCCATAAGTGCCAAAACGCGCTTCGGAGGTCTTCTCTGAGCGAGTGGAGTGCTTTTTTGGTCGTGGCACACATGTGCCATATATGGAGAAAATTTTTACCACAAAGCCTATAGGTTGCTTGAAATACATTATCACAGCGAGAAACTCATTTTGTCATTTTAGCTGTAACTCCACAGCAATGCTTCTCAGCCACCTGAAATTGTTGCAGATGGAACGGGATGCGAAGCTGCGTCAGTCACACTTGGAATAATCCTCCTGGCACCTTCCGCTGGCCCACAATGACAAGACGTATCATGCTTTGCGCAAAATGTGTTTGAGAGCGAATAAAGTGCATTTTCGAACAATGGATGTGTGTGCCAAGCAATGAAGCACATCACACTAAATGTGTTCCATAAGTGCCAAAACGCGCTTCGGAGGCCTTCTCTGAGCGAGTGGAGTGCTTTTTTGGTAGTGGCACACATGTGCCATATATGGAGAAAATTTTTACCGCAAAGCCTATAGGTTGCTTGAAATACATTATCACAGCGAGAGAAACACATTTTCTCATTTTAGCTGTAACTCCACAGCAATGCTTCTCAGCCAACTGAAACTGTTGCAGATAGAACGGGATGCGAAGCTGCGTCAGGCACACTTGGAATAATCCTTCTGGCACCTTCCGCTGGCCCACAATGACAAGCCGTATCATGCTTTGCGCAAAATGTGTTTGAGAGCGAATAAAGTACATTTTCGAACAATGGATGTGTGTGCCAAGCAACAAGCACATCTCACTAAATGTGTTCCATAAGTGCCAAAACCCTAACCCTAACCCTTAACCTAACCCTAATCCTTAACCTAACCCTAACCCTAACGCTAACCCTAACCCTAACCCTAACCCTAACCCTAACCCTAACCCTAACCCTAACCCTAACCCTAGCCCTAACCCTAACTCTAACCCTAACCCTAACCCTCGCCCTTCTTCTCTGAGCGAGTGGAGTGCTTTTTTGGACGTGGCACACATGTGCCATATATGGAGAAAATTTTTACCACAAAGCCTACGTATAGGTAGGTTGAAATACATTATCACAGCGAGAGAAACACATTTTCTCATTTTAGCTGTAACTCCACAGCAATGCTTCTCAGCCACCTGAGACTGTTGCAGCTGGAACAGGATGCGAAGCTGCATCAGACACACTTGGAATAATCCTCCTGGCACCTTTCGCTGGCCCACAATGACACGCCGTATCATGCTTTGCGCACAATGTGTCTGAGAGCGAATAAAGTGCATTTTCGAACAATGGATGTGTGTGCCAAGCAATAAAGCACATCACACTAAATGTGTTCCATAAGTGCCAAAACGCGCTTCGGAGGCCTTGTCTGAGCGAGTGGAGTGCTTTTTTGGACGTGGCACACATGTGCCATATATGGAGAAAATTTTAACCGCAAAGCCTATAGGTTGCTTGAAATTCATTATCACAGCGAGAGAAACACATTTTCTCATTTTAGCTGTAACTCCACAGTAATGCTTCTCAGCCACCTGAAACTGTTGCAGATAGAACGGGATGCGAAGCTGCGTCAGGCACACTTAGAATAATCCTTCTGGCACCTTCCGCTGGCCCACAATGACACGCCGTATCATGCTTTGCGCACAATGTGTTTGACAGCAAATAAAGTGCATTTTCGAACAATGGATGTGTGTGCCAAGCAATAAGCACATCTCACTAAATGTGTTCCATAAGTGCCAAAACCCTAACCCTAACCCTAACCCTAACCCTAACCCTAACCCTAACCCTAACCTAACCCTAACCCTAACTCTAACCGTAACCCTAACCCTAACCCTAGCCCTTCTTCTCTGAGCGAGTGAAGTGCTTTTTTGGACGTGGCACACATGTGCCATATATGGAGAAAATTTTTACCGCAAAGCCTATAGGTTGCTTGAAATACATGATCACAGCGAGGGAAACACATTTTCTCATTTTAGCTGTAACTCCATAGCAATGCTTCTCAGCCACCTGAACCTGTTGCTGATAGAAGGGGATGCGAAGCTGCGTCAGGCACACTTGGAATAATCCTCCTGGCACCTTCCGCTGGCCCACAATGACACGCCGTATCATGCTTTGCGCACAATGTGTTTGAGAGCAAATAAAGTGCATTTTCGAACAATGGATGTGTGTGCCAAGCAATAAGCACATCTCACTAAATGTGTTCCATAAGTGCCAAAACCCTAACCCTTAACCTAACCCTAACCCTAACCCTAACCCTAACCCTAACCCTAACCCTAACTCTAACCGTAACCCTAACCCTAACCCTAACCCTAACCCTAACCCTAACCCTAACCCTTCTTCTCTGAGCGAGTGGAGTGCTTTTTTGGACGTGGCACACATGTGCCATATATGGAGAAAATGTTTACCACAAAGCCTATAGGTAGCTTGAAATACATTCTCACAGCGAGAGAAACACATTTTCTCATTTTAGCTGTAACTCCACAGCAATGCTTCTCAGCCACCTGAAACTGTTGCAGATAGAACGGGATGCAATGGATGGGTGTGCCAAGCAATAAGCACATCTCACTAAATGTGTTCCATAAGTGCCAAAACCCTAACCCTTAACCTAACCCTAACCCTAACCCTAACCCTAACCCTAACCCTAACCCTAACCCTAACCCTAACCCTAACCCTAACCCTAACCCTAGCCCTTCTTCTCTGAGCGAGAGGAGTGCTTTTTTGGACGTGGCACACATGTGCCATATATGGAGAACATTTTTAATACAAAGCCTATAGGTAGCTTGAAATACATTATCACAGCGAGAGAAACACATTTTCTCATTTTAGCTGTAACTCCACAACAATGCTTCTCAGCCACCTGAAACTGTTGCAGATAGAACGGGATGCAATGGATGGGTGTGCCAAGCAATAAGCACATCTCACTAAATGTGTTCCATAAGTGCCAAAACCCTAACCCTTAACCTAACCCTAACCCTAACCCTAACCCTAACCCTAACCCTAACCCTAACCCTAACCCTTAACCCTAACCCTAACCCTAACCCTAGCCCTTCTTCTCTGAGCGAGTGGAGTGCTTTTTTGGACGTGGCACACATGTGCCATATATGGAGACATTTTTTACCACAAAGCCTATAGGTTGCTTGAAATACATTATCACAGCGAGAGAAACACATTTTCTCATTTTAGCTGTAACTCCACAGCAATGCTTCTCAGCCACCTGAAACTGTTGCAGATAGAACGGTATGCGAATCTGCATCAGGCACACTTGCAATAATCCTCCTGGCACCTTCCGCTGGCCCACAATGACACGCCGTATCATGCTTTGCGCACAATGTGTTTGAGAGCGAATAAAGTGCATTTTCGAACAATGGATGTGTGTGCCAGCAATAAAGCACATCACACTAAATGTGTTCCATAAGTGCCAAAATGTGCTTCGGAGGCCTTCTCTGACCGAGTGGAGTGCTTTTTTGGACGTGGCACACATGTGCCATATATGGAGAAAATTTTTACCTCAAAGCCTATAGGTTGCTTGAAATACATTATCACAGCGAGAGAAACACATTTTCTAATTTTAGCTGTAACTCCATAGCAGTGCTCCTCAGCCACCTGAAACTGTTGCAGATAGAACGGGATGCGAAGCTGCGTCAGGCACACTTGGAAAAATCCTTCTGGCACCTTCCGCTGGCCCACAATGACACGCCGTATCATGCTTTGCGCACAATGTGTTTGACAGCAAATAAAGTGCATTTTCGAACAATGGATGTGTGTGCCAAGCAATAAGCACATCTCACTAAATGTGTTCCATAAGTGCCAAAACCCTAACCCTAACCCTAACCCTAACCCTAACCCTAACCCTAACCCTAACCCTAACCCTAACCCTAACCTAACCCTAACCCTAACTCTAACCGTAACCCTAACCCTAACCCTAGCCCTTCTTCTCTGAGCGAGTGAAGTACTTTTTTGGACGTGGCACACATGTGCCATATATGGAGAAAATTTTTACCGCAAAGCCTATAGGTTGCTTGAAATACATGATCACAGCGAGGGAAACACATTTTCTCATTTTAGCTGTAACTCCATAGCAATGCTTCTCAGCCACCTGAACCTGTTGCTGATAGAAGGGGATGCGAAGCTGCGTCAGGCACACTTGCAATAATCCTCCTGGCACCTTCCGCTGGCCCACAATGACACGCCGTATCATGCTTTGCGCACAATGTGTTTGAGAGCGAATAAAGTGCATTTTCGAACAATGGATGTGTGTGCCAGCAATATAGCACATCACACTAAATAGGTTCCATAAGTGCCAAAACGTGCTTCGGAGGCCTTCTCTGACCGAGTGGACTGCTTTTTTGGACGTGGCACACATGTGCCATATATGGAGAAAATTTTTACCTCAAAGCCTATAGGTTGCTTGAAATACATTATCACAGCGAGAGAAACACATTTTCTCATTTTGTTGTAACTATACAGCAGTGCTTCTCAGCCAACTGAAACTGTTGCAGATAGAACGGAATGCGAAGCTGCGTCAGGCACACTTGAAATAATCCTCCTGGCACCTTCCGCTGGCCCACAATGACACGCCGTATCATGCTTTGCGCACAATGTGTTTGAGAGCGAATAAAGTGCATTTTCGAACAATGGATGTGTGTGCCAAGCAATGAAGCACATCACACTAAATGTGTTCCATAAGTGCCAAAACGCGCTTCAGAGGCCTTCTCTGAGCGAGTGGAGTGCTTTTTTGGTAGTGGCACACATGTGCCATATATGGAGAAAATGTTTACCACAAAGCCTATAAGTTGCTTGAAATACATTATCAGAGCGAGAGAAACACATTTTCTCATTTTAGCTGTAACTATACAGCAGTGCTTCTCAGCCAACTGAAACTGTTGCAGATAGAACGGAATGCGAAGCTGCGTCAGGCACACTTGAAATAATCTTCCTGACACCTTTCGCTGGCCCACAATGACAAGCCGTATCATGCTTTGCGCAAAATGTGTTTGAGAGCAAATAAAGTGATTTTCGAAGAATGGATGTGTGTGCCAAGCAATAAAGCACGTCACACTAAATGTGTTCCAAAAGTGCCAAAACACGCTTCGGAGGTCTTCTCTGAGCGAGTGGAGTGCTTTTTTGGTCGTGGCACACATGTGCCATATATGGAGAAAATTTTTACCACAAAGCCTATAGGTTGCTTGAAATACATTATCACAGCGAGAAACTCATTTTGTCATTTTAGCTGTAACTCCACAGCAATGCTTCTCAGCCACCTGAAACTGTTGCAGATAGAACGGGATGCGAAGCTGCGTCAGTCACACTTGGAATAATCCTCCTGGCACCTTCCGCTGGCCCACAATGACAAGACGTATCATGCTTTGCGCAAAATGTGTTTGAGAGCGAATAAAGTGCATTTTCGAACAATGGATGTGTGTGCCAAGAAAGAAAGCACATCCCTCAAATGTGTTCCATAATTGCCAAAACGCGCTTCGGAGGCATTCTCTGAGCGAGTGGAGTGCTTTTTTGGTCGTGGCACACATGTGCCATATATGGAGAAAATTTTTACCACAAAGCCTATAGGTTGCTTGAAATACATTATCACAGCGAGAGAAACACATTTTCTCATTTTAGTTGTAACTCCACAGCAATGCTTCTCAGCCAACTGAAACTGTTGCAGATAGAACGGGATGCGAAGCTGCGTCAGGCACACTTGCAATAATCCTCCGGGCACCTTCCGCTGGCCCACAATGACACGCCGTATCATGCTTTGCGCACAATGTGTTTGAGAGCGAATAAAGTGCATTTTCGAACAATGGATGTGTGTGCCAAGCAATGAAGCACATCACACTAAATGTGTTCCATAAGTGCCAAAACGCGCTTCGGAGGCCTTCTCTGAGCGAGTGGAGTGCTTTTTTGGTAGTGGCACACATGTGCCATATATGGAGAAAATGTTTACCACAAAGCCTATAAGTTGCTTGAAATACATTATCAGAGCGAGAGAAACACATTTTCTCATTTTAGCTGTAACTATACAGCAGTGCTTCTCAGCCAACTGAAACTGTTGCAGATAGAACGGAATGCGAAGCTGCGTCAGGCACACTTGAAATAATCTTCCTGACACCTTTCGCTGGCCCACAATGACAAGCCGTATCATGCTTTGCGCAAAATGTGTTTGAGAGCAAATAAAGTGCATTTTCGAAGAATGGATGTGTGTGCCAAGCAATAAAGCACGTCACACTAAATGTGTTCCATAAGTGCCAAAACGCGCTTCGGAGGTCTTCTCTGAGCGAGTGGAGTGCTTTTTTGGTCGTGGCACACATGTGCCATATATGGAGAAAATTTTTACCACAAAGCCTATAGGTTGCTTGAAATACATTATCACAGCGAGAAACTCATTTTGTCATTTTAGCTGTAACTCCACAGCAATGCTTCTCAGCCACCTGAAATTGTTGCAGATGGAACGGGATGCGAAGCTGCGTCAGTCACACTTGGAATAATCCTCCTGGCACCTTCCGCTGGCCCACAATGACAAGACGTATCATGCTTTGCGCAAAATGTGTTTGAGAGCGAATAAAGTGCATTTTCGAACAATGGATGTGTGTGCCAAGAAAGAAAGCACATCACACTAAATGTGTTCCATAAGTGCCAAAACGCGCTTCGGAGGCATTCTCTGAGCGAGTGGAGTGCTTTTTTGGTCGTGGCACACATGTGCCTTCTTGCTCAGAGGCCTTCTCTGAGCAAGTGGAGTGCCTTTTTGGTCGTGGCACACATGTGCCATATATGGAGAAAATATTTACCACAAAGCCTATAGGTTGCTTGAAATACATTATCACAGCGAGAGAAACACATTTTCTCATTTTAGTTGTAACTCCACAGCAGTGCTTCTCAGCCAACTGAAACTGTTGCAGATAGAACGGGATGCGAAGCTGCGTCAGTCACACTTGGAATAATCCTCCTGGCTCCTTCCGCTGGCCCACAATGACAAGCCGTATCATGCTTTGCGCAAAATGTGTTTGTAGCGAATAAAGTGCATTTTCGAACAATGGATGTGTGTGCCAAGCAATGAAGCACATCACACTAAATGTGTTCCATAAGTGCCAAAACGCGCTTCGGAGGCCTTCTCTGAGCGAGTGGAGTGCTTTTTTGGTAGTGGCACACATGTGCCATATATGGAGAAAATTTTTACCACAAAGCCTATAAGTTGCTTGAAATACATTATCAGAGCGAGAGAAATACATTTTCTCATTTTAGCTGTAACTCCACAGCACTGCTTCTCAGCCAACTGAAACTTTTGCAGAAAGAACGGGATACGAAGCTGCGTCAGGCACACTTGCAATCATCCTACTGGCACCTTCCGCTGGCCCACAATGATACGCCGTATCATGCTTTGCGCACAATGTGTTTGAGAGCGAATAAAGTGCATTTTCGAACAATGGATGTGTGTGCCAAGCAATGAAGCACATCACACTAAATGTGTTCCATGAGTGCAAAAACGCGCTTCGGAGGCCTTCTCTGAGCGAGTGGAGTGCTTTTTTGGTAGTGGCACACATGTGCCATATATGGAGAAAATTTTTACCACAAAGCCTATAGGTTGCTTGAAATACATTATCACAGCGAGAGAAACTCATTTTGTCATTTTAGCTGTAACTCCACAGTAATGCTTCTCAGCCACCTGAAACTGTTGCAGATAGAACGGGATACGAAGCTGCGTCAGTCACACTTGGAATAATCCTCCTGGCACCTTCCGCTGGCCCACAATGACAAGACGTATCATGCTTTGCGCAAAATGTGTTTGAGAGCGAATAAAGTGCATTTTCGAACAATGGATGTGTGTGCCAAGAAAGAAAGCACATCACACTAAATGTGTTCCATAAGTGCCAAAACGCGCTTCGGAGGCATTCTCTGAGCGAGTGGAGTGCTTTTTTGGTCGTGGCACACATGTGCCATATATGGAGAAAATTTTTACCGCAAGGCCTATAGGTTGCTTGAAATACATTATCAGAGCGAGAGAAACACATTTTCTCATTTTAGCTGTAACTCCACAGCAGTGCTTTTCAGCCAACTGAAACTGTTGCAGATAGAACGGGATGCGATGCTGCGTCAGGCACACTTGCAATAATCCTCCTGGCACCTTCCGCTGGCCCACAATGACAAGCCGTATCATGCGTTGCGCACAATGTGTTTGAGAGCGAATAAAGTGCATTTTCGAACAATGGATGTGTGTGCCAAGCAATAAAGCACATCACACTAAATGTGTTCCATAAGTGCCAAAACGCGCTTCGGAGGCCTTCTCTGAGCAAGTGGAGTGCCTTTTTTGTCGTGGCACACATGTGCCATATATGGAGAAAATATTTACCACAAAGCCTATAGGTTGCTTGAAATACATTATCACAGCGAGAGAAACACATTTTCTCATTTTAGTTGTAACTCCACAGCAATGCTTCTCAGCCACCTGAAACTGTTGCAGATGGAACGGGATGCGAACCTGCGTCAGGCACACTTGCAATAATCCTCCGGGCACCTTCCGCTGGCCCACAATGACACGCCGTATCATGCTTTGCGCACAATGTGTTTGAGAGCGAATAAAGTGCATTTTCGAACAATGGATGTGTGTGCCAAGCAATGAAGCACATCACACTAAATGTGTTCCATGAGTGCAAAAACGCGCTTCGGAGGCCTTCTCTGAGCGAGTGGAGTGCTTTTTTGGCCGTGCCATATATGGAGAAAATTTTTACCACAAAGCCTATAGGTTGCTTGAAATACATTATCACAGCAAGAGAATCACATTTTCTCATTTTAGCTGTAACTCCACAGCAATGCTTCTCAGCCACCTGAAACTGTTGCAGATGGAACGGGATGCGAAGCTGCGTCAGGCACACTTGCAATAATCCTCCGGGCACCTTCCGCTGGCCCACAATGGACACGCCGTATCATGCTTTGCGCACAATGTGTTTGAGAGCGAATAAAGTGCATTTTCGAACAATGGATGTGTGTGCCAAGCAATGAAGCACATCACACTAAATGTGTTCCATGAGTGCAAAAACGCGCTTCGGAGGCCTTCTCTGAGCGAGTGGAGTGCTTTTTTGGTAGTGGCACACGTGCCATATATGGAGAAAATTTTTACCACAAAGTCTATAGGTTGCTTGAAATACATTATCACAGCGAGAGAAACTCATTTTGTCATTTTAGCTGTAACTCCACAGTAATGCTTCTCAGCCACCTGAAACTGTTGCAGATAGAACGGGATGCGAAGCTGCGTCAGTCACACTTGGAATAATCCTCCTGGCACCTTCCGCTGGCCCACAATGACAAGACGTATCATGCTTTGCGCAAAATGTGTTTGAGAGCGAATAAAGTGCATTTTCGAACAATGGATGTGTGTGCCAAGAAAGAAAGCACATCACACTAAATGTGTTCCATAAGTGCCAAAACGCGCTTCGGAGGCCTTCTCTGAGCAAGTGGAGTGCCTTTTTGGTCGTGGCACACATGTGCCATATATGGAGAAAATATTTACCACAAAGCCTATAGGTTGCTTGAAATACATTATCACAGCGAGAGAAACACATTTTCTCATTTTAGTTGTAACTCCACAGCAGTGCTTCTCAGCCAACTGAAACTGTTGCAGATAGAACGGGATGCGAAGCTGCGTCAGTCACACTTGGAATAATCCTCCTGGCTCCTTCCGCTGGCCCACAATGACAAGCCGTATCATGCTTTGCGCAAAATGTGTTTGTAGCGAATAAAGTGCATTTTCGAACAATGGATGTGTGTGCCAAGCAATGAAGCACATCACACTAAATGTGTTCCATAAGTGCCAAAACGCGCTTCGCAGGCCTTCTCTGAGCGAGTGGAGTGCTTTTTTGGTAGTGGCACACATGTGCCATATATGGAGAAAATTTATACCACAAAGATTATACGTTGCTTGGAATACATTATCAGAGCGAGAGAAACACATTTTCTCATTTTAGCTGTAACTCCACAGCAGTGCTTCTCAGCCACCTGCAACTGTTGCAGATAGAACGGGATGCGAAGCTGCGTCAGGCACATTTGGAATAATCCTGCTGGCACCTTCCGCTGGCCCACAATGACAAGCCGTATCATGCTTTGCGCTCAATGTGTTTGAGAGCGAATAAAGTGCATTTTCGAACAATGGATGTGTGTGCCAAGCAATGAAGCACATCACACTAAATGTGTTCCATAAGTGCCAAAACGCGCTTCGGAGGCATTCTCTGAGCGAGTGGAGTGCTTTTTGGTAGTGGCACACATGTGCCATATATGGAGAAAATTTTTACCACAAAGCCTATAAGTTGCTTGAAATACATTATCAGAGCGAGAGAAATACATTTTCTCATTTTAGCTGTAACTCCACAGCAGTGCTTCTCAGCCAACTGAAACTTTTGCAGAAAGAACGGGATGCGAGGCTGCGTCAGGCACTTTTGCAATCATCCCCCTGGCACTTTCCGCTGGCCCACAATGACAAGCCGTATCATGCTTTGCGCACAATGTGTTTGAGAGCGAATAAAGTGCATTTTCGAACAATGGATGTGTGTGCCAAGCAATAAAGCACATCACACTAAATGTGTTCCATAAGTGCCAAAACGCGCTTGGGAGGCCTTCTCTGAGCGAGTGGAGTGCTTTTTTGGTCGTGGCACACATGTGCCATATATGGAGAAAATTTTTACCACAAAGCCTATAGGTTGCTTGAAATACATTATCACAGCGAGAGAAACACATTTTGTCATTTTAGCTGTAACTCCACAGCAATGCTGCTCAGCTACCTGAAATTGTTGCAGATAGAACGAGATGCGAAGCTGCATCAGGCACCCTTGCAATAATCCTCCTGGCACCTTCCGCTGGCCCACAATGACAAGCCGTATCATGCAATGCGCACAATGTGTTTGAGAGCGAATAAAGTGCATTTTCGAACAATGGATGTGTGTGCCGGCAATAAAGCACATAACACTAAATGTGTTCCATAAGTGCCAAAACGCGCTTCGGAGGCCTTCTCTGAGCGAGTGGAGTGCTTTTTTGGTCGTGGCACACATGTGCCATATATGGAGAAAATTTTTACCACAAAGCCTATAAGTTGCTTGAAATACATTATCAGAGCGAGAGAAACACATTTTCTCATTTTAGCTGTAACTCCACAGCAGTGCTTCTCAGCAAACTGAAAGTTTTGCACATAGAACGGGATGCGAAGCTGCGTCAGGCACACTTGAAATCATCCTCCTGGCATTTTCCGCTGGCCCACAATGACAAGCCGTATCATGCTTTGCGCAAAATGTGTTTGAGAGCGAATAAAGTGCATTTTCGAACAATGGATGTGTGTGCCAAGCAATAAAGTACATCACACTAAATGTGTTCCATAAGTGCCGAAACGCGCTTCGAAGGCCTTCTCTGAGCGAGTGGAGTGCTTTTTTGGTCGTGGCACACATGTGCCATATATGGAAAAAATTTTACCACAAAGCCTATAGGTTGCTTGAAATACATTATCACAGCGAGAGAAACACATTTTGTCATTTTAGTTGTAACTCCACAGCAGTGCTCCTCAGCCACCTGAAACTGTTGCAGATAGAACGGGATGCGAAGCTGCGTCAGGCATATTTGGAATAATCCTCCTGGTACCTTCCGCTGGCCCACAATGACAAGCCGTATCATGCTTTGCGCACAATGTGTTTGAGAGCGAATAAAGTGCATTTTCGAACAATGGATGTGTGTGCCAAGCAATAAAGCACATCACACTAAATGTGTTCCATAAGTGCCAAAACCCTAACCCTTAACCGAACCCTAACCCTAACCCTAACCCTAACCCTAACCCTAACCCTAACCCTAACCCTAACCCTAACCCTAACCCTAACCCTAACCCTAACCCTAACTCTAACCCTAACCCTAACCCTAACCCTAACCTTAGCCCTTCTTCTCTGAGTGAGTGGAGTGCTTTTCTGGACGTGGGACACATGTGCCATATATGGAGAAAATTTTTAATACAAAGCCTATAGGTAGCTTGAAATACATTATCACAGCGAGAGAAACACATTTTCTCATTTAACTGTAACTCCACAGCAATGCTTCTCAGCCACCTGAAACTGTTGCAGATAGAACGGGATGTGAAGCTGCGTCAGGCACACTTGAAATAATCCTCCTGGCACCTTCCGCTGGCCCACAATGACACGCCGTATCATGCTTTGCGCACAATGTGTTTGAGAGCGAATAAAGTGCATTTTCGAACAATGGATGTGTGTGCCAAGCAATAAAGCACATCATACTAAATGTGTTCCATAAGTGCGAAAACGCGTTTCGGAAGCCTTCTCTGAGCGAGTGGAGTGCTTTTTTGGACGTGGCACACATGTGCCATATATGGAGAAAATTTTTTAACGCAAAGCCCATAGGTTGCTTGAAATACATTATCACAGCGAGAGAAACACATTTTCTCATTTTAGCTGTAACTCCACTGCAGTGCTTCTCAGCCAACTGAAACTGTTGCAGATAGAACGGGATGCGACGCTGCGTGAGTCATACTTAGAATAATCCTCCTGGCACCTTCCGCTGGCCCACAATGACAAGCCGTATCATGCTCTGCGCACAATGTCTTTGAGAGCGAATAATGTGCATTTTCGAACAATGGGTGTGTGTGCCAAGCAATAACGCACATCACTCTAAATATGTTCCATAAGTGCCAAAACGCGCTTCGGAGGCCTTCTCTGTGCGAGTGGAGTGCTTTTTTGACGTGGCACACATGTTCCATATATGGAGAAAATGTTTACCACAAAGCCTATCGGTTGCTTGAAATACATTATCACAGCGAGAGAAACACATTTTTTCATTTTAGTTGTAACTCCACAGCAGTGCTCCTCAGCCAACTGAAACTGTTGCAGATAGAACGGGATGCGAAGCTGCGTCAGGCACACTTGGAATAATCCTCCTGGCACCTTCCGCTGGCCCACAATGACACGCCGTATCATGCTTTGCGCACAATGTGTTTGAGAGCGAATAAAGTGCATTTTCGAACAATGGATGTGTGTGCCAAGCAATAAGCACATTTCACTAAATGTGTTCCATAAGTGCCAAAACCCTAACCCTTAACCTAACCCTAACCCTTAACCTAACCCTAACCCTAACCCTAACCCTAACCCTAACCCTAACACTAACCCTAACCCTAACCCTAACCCTAACCCTAACCCTAACCCTAACCCTAACCCTAACCCTTCTCCTCTGAGCGAGTGGAGTGCTTTTTTGGACGTGGCACACATGTGCCATATATGGAGACATTTTTTACCACAAAGCCTATAGGTTGCTTGAAATACATTATCACAGCGAGAGAAACACATTTTCTCATTTTAGCTGTAACTCCACAGCAATGCTTCTCAGCCACCTGAAACTGTTGCAGATAGAACGGGATGCGAAGCTGCGTCAGGCACACTTGGAATAATCCTCCTGGCACCTTCCGCTGGCCCACAAAGACACGCCGTATCATGCTTTGCGCACAATGTGTTTGAGAGCGAATAAAGTGCATTTTCGAACAATGGATGTGTGTGCCAAGCTATGAAGCACATCATACTAAATGTGTTCCATAAGTGCGAAAACGCGCTCCGGAGGCCTTCTCTGAGCGAGTGGAGTGCTTTTTTGGACGTGGCACACATGTGCCATATATGGAGAAAATTTTAACCGCAAAGCCTATAGGTTGCTTGAAATACATTATCACAGCGAGAGAAACACATTTTCTCATTTTAGCTGTAACTCCACAGCAATGCTTCTCAGCCACCTGAAACTGTTGCAGATAGAACGGGATGCAATGGATGGGTGTGCCAAGCAATAAGCACATCTCACTAAATGTGTTCCATAAGTGCCAAAACCCTAACCCTTAACCTAACCCTAACCCTAACCCTAACCCTAACCCTAACCCTAACCCTAACCCTAACCCTAACCCTAACCCTAACCCTAACCCTAACCCTAACCCTAACCCTAACCTAACCTAACCCTAACCCTAACCCTAACCCTTAACCCTAACCCTAACCCTAACCCTAACCCTAGCCCTTCTTCTCTGAGCGAGTGGAGTGCTTTTTTGGACGTGGCACACATGTGCCATATATGGAGACATTTTTTACCACAAAGCCTATAGGTTGCTTGAAATACATTATCACAGCGAGACAAACACATTTTCTCATTTTAGCTGTAACTCCACAGCAATGCTTCTCAGCCACCTGAAACTGTTGCAGATAGAACGGGATGCGAAGCTGCGTCAGGCACACTTGGAATAATCCTCCTGGCACCTTCCGCTGGCCCAAAATGACACGCCGTATCATGCTTTGCGCACAATGTGTTTGAGAGCGAATAAAGTGCATTTTCGAACAATGGATGTGTGTGCCAAGCAATAAGCACATTTCACTAAATGTGTTCCATAAGTGCCAAAACCCTAACCCTTAACCTAACCCTAACCCTTAACCTAACCCTAACCCTAACCCTAACCCTAACCCTAACCCTAACACTAACCCTAACCCTAACCCTAACCCTAACCCTAACCCTAACCCTAACCCTAACCCTTCTCCTCTGAGCGAGTGGAGTGCTTTTTTGGACGTGGCACACATGTGCCATATATGGAGACATTTTTTACCACAAAGCCTATAGGTTGCTTGAAATACATTATCACAGCGAGAGAAACACATTTTCTCATTTTAGCTGTAACTCCACAGCAATGCTTCTCAGCCACCTGAAACTGTTGCAGATAGAACGGGATGCGAAGCTGCGTCAGGCACACTTGGAATAATCCTCCTGGCACCTTCCGCTGGCCCACAAAGACACGCCGTATCATGCTTTGCGCACAATGTGTTTGAGAGCGAATAAAGTGCATTTTCGAACAATGGATGTGTGTGCCAAGCTATGAAGCACATCATACTAAATGTGTTCCATAAGTGCGAAAACGCGCTCCGGAGGCCTTCTCTGAGCGAGTGGAGTGCTTTTTTGGACGTGGCACACATGTGCCATATATGGAGAAAATTTTAACCGCAAAGCCTATAGGTTGCTTGAAATACATTATCACAGCGAGAGAAACACATTTTCTCATTTTAGCTGTAACTCCACAGCAATGCTTCTCAGCCACCTGAAACTGTTGCAGATAGAACGGGATGCAATGGATGGGTGTGCCAAGCAATAAGCACATCTCACTAAATGTGTTCCATAAGTGCCAAAACCCTAACCCTTAACCTAACCCTAACCCTAACCCTAACCCTAACCCTAACCCTAACCCTAACCCTAACCCTAACCCTAACCCTAACCCTAACCCTAACCCTAACCCTAACCCTAACCTAACCTAACCCTAACCCTAACCCTAACCCTTAACCCTAACCCTAACCCTAACCCTAACCCTAGCCCTTCTTCTCTGAGCGAGTGGAGTGCTTTTTTGGACGTGGCACACATGTGCCATATATGGAGACATTTTTTACCACAAAGCCTATAGGTTGCTTGAAATACATTATCACAGCGAGAGAAACACATTTTCTCATTTCAGCTGTAACTCCACAGCAATGCTTCTCAGCCACCTGAAACGGTTGCAGATAGAACGGGATGCGAAGCTGCGTCAGGCACACTTGGAATAATCCTCCTGGCACCTTCCGCTGGCCCACAATGACACGCCGTATCATGCTTTGCGCACAATGTGTTTGAGAGCAAATAAAGTGCATTTTCGAACAATGGATGTGTGTGCCAAGCAATAAGCACATCTCACTAAATGTGTTCCATAAGTGCCAAAACCCTAACCCTAACCCTTAACCTAACCCTAACCCTAACCCTAACCCTAACCCTAACCCTAACCCTAACCCTAACCCTAACCCTAACCCTAACCTTAACCCTAACCCTAACTCAAACCGTAACCCTAACCCTAACCCTAACCCTAACCCTAACCCGAACGCTAACCCTAACCCTAACCCTAACCCTTAACCTAACCCTAACCCTAACCCTAACCCTAACCCTAACCCTAACCCTAACCCTAACCCTAACCCTAACCCTAACTCTAACCGTAACCCTAACCCTAACCCTCGCCCTTCTTCTCTGAGCGAGTGGAGTGCTTTTTTAGACGTGGTACACATGTGCCATATATAGAGAAAAATTTTACCACAAAGCCTACGTATAGGTAGCTTGAAATACATTATCACAGCGAGAGAAACACATTTTCTCATTTTAGCTGTAACTCCACAGCAATGCTTCTCAGCCACCTGAAACTGTTGCAGATGGAACGGGATGCGAAGCTGCGTCAGGCACTTTTGGAATAATCTTCCTGGCACCTTCCGCTGGCCCACAATGACACGCCGTATCATGCTTTGCGCACAATGTGTTTGAGAACAAATAAGTGCATTTTCGAACAATGGATGTGTGTGCCAAGCAATAAAGCACATCACACTAAATGTGTTCCAAAGTGCCAAAACGCGCTTCGGAGGCCTTCTCTGAGCGAGTGGAGTGCTTTTTTGGACGTGGCACACATGTGCCATATATGGGGAAAATGTTTACCACAAAGCCTATAGGTAGCTTGAAATACATTATCACAGCGAGAGAAACACATTTTCTCATTTTAGCTGTAACTCCACAGCAATGCTTCTCAGCAACCTGAAACTGTTGCAGATAGAACGGGATGCGAAGCTGCGTAAGGCACACTTGGAGTAATCCTTCTGGCACCTTCCGCTGGCCCACAATGACACGCCGTATCATGCTTTGCGCACAATGTGTTTGAGAGCGAATAAAGTTCATTTTCGAACAATGGATGTGTGTGCCAAGCAATAAGCACATCTCACTAAATGTGTTCAATAAGTGCCAAAACCCTAACCCTTAACCTAACCCTAACCCTAACCCTAACCCTAACCCTAACCCTACCCCTAACCCTAACCCTAACCCTAACCCTAACCCTAACTCTAACCGTAACCCTAACCCTAACCCTAGCCCTTCTTCTCTGAGCGAGTGGAGTGCTTTTTTGGACGTGGCACACATGTGCCATATATGGGGAAAATGTTTACCACAAAGCCTATAGGTAGCTTGAAATACATTATCACAGCGAGAGAAACACATTTTCTCATTTTAGCTGTAACTCCACAGCAATGCTTCTCAGCAACCTGAAACTGTTGCAGATAGAACGGGATGCGAAGCTGCGTAAGGCACACTTGGAGTAATCCTTCTGGCACCTTCCGCTGGCCCACAATGACACGCCGTATCATGCTTTGCGCACAATGTGTTTGAGAGCGAATAAAGTTCATTTTCGAACAATGGATGTGTGTGCCAAGCAATAAGCACATCTCACTAAATGTGTTCAATAAGTGCCAAAACCCTAACCCTTAACCTAACCCTAACCCTAACCCTAACCCTAACCCTAACCCTAACCCTAACCCTAACCCTAACCCTAACCCTAACCCTAACCCTAACCCTAACCCTAACCCTAACCCTAACCCTAACCCTAACCCTTAACCTAACCCTAACCCTAACCCTAACCCTAACCCTAACCCTAAATGTGTTCCATAAGTGCCTAAACCCTAACTCTAACCCTTAACCTAACCCTAACCCTAACCCTAACCCTAACTCTAACCCTAACCCTAACCCTAACCCTAACCCTAACCCTAGCCCTTCTTCTCTGAGCGAGTGGAGTGCTTTTTTGGACGTGGCACACATGTGCCATATATGGAGAAAATGTTTACCACAAAGCCTATAGGTAGCTTGAATTACATTATCACAGCGAGAGAAACACATTTTCTCATTTTAGCTGTAACTCCACCGCAATGCTTCTCAGCCACCTGAAACTGTTGCAGATAGAACGGGATGCGAAGCTGCGTCAGGCACACTTGGAATAATCCTCCTGGCACCTTCCGCTGGCCCACAAAGACACGCCGTATCATGCTTTGCGCACAATGTGTTTGAGAGCGAATAAAGTGCATTTTCGAACAATGGATGTGTGTGCCAAGCTATGAAGCACATCATACTAAATGTGTTCCATAAGTGCGAAAACGCGCTTCGGAGGCCTTCTCTGAGAGAGTGGAGTGCTTTTTTGGACGTGGCACACATGTGCCATATATGGAGAACATTTTTACCGCAAAGCCTATAGGTTGCTTGAAATACATGATCACAGCGAGAGAAACACATTTTCTCATTTTAGCTGTAACTCCATAGCAATGCTTCTCAGCCACCTGAAACTGTTGCTGATAGAACGGGATGCGAAGCTGCGTCAGGCACACTTGGAATAATCCTCCTGGCACCTTCCGCTGGCCCACAAAGACACGCCGTATCATGCTTTGCGCACAATGTGTTTGAGAGCAAATAAAGTGCATTTTCGAACAATGGATGTGTGTGCCAAGCAATAAGCACATCTCACTAAATGTGTTCCATAAGTGCCAAAACCCTAACCCTAACCCTTAACCTAACCCTAACCCTAACCCTAACCCTAACCCTAACCCTAACTCTAACCCTAACTCTAACCGTAACCCTAACACTAACCCTAACCCTAGCCCTTCTTCTCTGAGCGAGTGGAGTGCTTTTTTGGACGTGGCACACATGTGCCATATATGGAGAAAATGTTTACCACAAAGCCTATAGGTAGCTTGAAATACATTATCACAGCGAGAGAAACACATTTTCTCATTTTAGCTGTAACTCCACAGCAATGCTTCTCAGCCACCTGAAATTGTTGCAGATAGAACGGGATGCGAAGCTGCGTCAGGCACACTTGGAATAATCCTCCTGGCACCTTCCGCTGGCCCACAATGACACGCCGTATCATGCTTTGCGCACAATGTGTTTGACAGCAAATAAAGTGAATTTTCGAACAATGGATGTGTGTGCCAAGCAATAAGCACATCTCACTAAATGTGTTCCATAAGTGCCAAAACCCTAACCCTAACCCTAACCCTAACCTAACCCTAACCCTAACCCTAACCCTAACCCTAACCCTAACCCTAACCCTAACCCTAACCCTAACCCTATTCCTAACTCTAACCGTAACCCTAACCCTAACCCTAACCCTAGCCCTTCTTCTCTGAACGAGTGGAGTGCTATTTTGGACGTGGCACACATGTGCCATATATGGAGAAAATTTTTACCGCAAAGCCTATAGGTTGCTTGAAATACATGATCACAGCGAGGGAAACACATTTTCTCATTTTAGCTGTAACTCCATAGCAATGCTTCTCAGCCACCTGAACCTGTTGCTGATAGAAGGGGATGCGAAGCTGCGTCAGGCACACTTGGAATAATCCTCCTGGCACCTTCCGCTGGCCCACAATGACACGCCGTATCATGCTTTGCGCACAATGTGTTTGAGAGCATATAAAGTGCATTTTCGAACAATGGATGTGTGTGCCAAGCAATAAGCACATCTCACTAAATGTGTTCCATAAGTGCCAAAACCCTAACCCTAACCCTTAACCTAACCCTAACCCTAACCCTAACCCTAATCCTAACCCTAACCCTAACCCTAACCCTAACTCTAACCGTAACCCTAACCCTAACCCTAACCCTAACCCTAACCCTAACCCTAACCCTAGCCCTTCTTCTCTGAGCGAGTGGAGTGCTTTTTTGGACGTGGCACACATGTGCCATATATGGAGAAAATGTTTACCACAAAGCCTATAGGTAGCTTGAAATACATTATCACAGCGAGAGAAACACATTTTCTCATTTTAGCTGTAACTCCACAGCAATGCTTCTCAGCCACCTGAAACTGTTGCAGATAGAACGGGATGCGAAGCTGCGTCAGGCACACTTGGAATAATCCTCCTGGCACCTTCCGCTGGCCCACAATGACACGCCGTATCATGCTTTGCGCACAATGTGTTTGAGAACGAATAAAGTGCATTTTCGAACAATGGATGTGTGTGCCAAGCTATAAAGCACATCACACTAAATGTGTTCCATAAGTGCCAAAACCCTAACCCTTAACCTAACCCTAACCCTAACCCTAACCCTAACCCTAACCCTAACCCTAACCCTAACCCTAACCCTAACCCTAACCCTAACCTTAACCCTAGCCCTTCTTCTCTGAGCGAGAGGAGTGCTTTTTTGGACGTGGCATACATGTGCCATATATGGAGAACATTTTTAATACAAAGCCTATAGGTAGCTTGAAATACATTATCACAGCGAGAGAAACACATTTTCTCATTTTAGCTGTAACTCCACAACAATGCTTCTCAGCCACCTGAAACTGTTGCAGATAGAACGGGATGCAATGGATGGGTGTGCCAAGCAATAAGCACATCTCACTAAATGTGTTCCATAAGTGCCAAAACCCTAACCCTTAACCTAACCCTAACCCTAACCCTAACCCTAACCCTAACCCTAACCCTAACCCTAACCCTAACCCTAACCCTAACCCTAACCCTAACCCTAACCCTAACCCTAACCCTAACCCTAACCCTAGCCCTTCTTCTCTGAGCGAGTGGAGTGCTTTTTTAGACGTGGCACACATGTGCCATATATGGAGAACATTTTTAATACAAAGCCTATAGGTAGCTTGAAATACATTATCACAGCGAGAGAAACACAATTTCTCATTTTAGCTGTAACTCCACAGCAATGCTTCTCAGCCACCTGAAACTGTTGCAGATAGAACGGGATGCAATGGATGGGTGTGCCAAGCAATAAGCACCATCTCACTAAATGTGTTCCATAAGTGCCAAAACCCTAACCCTAACCCTAACCCTAACCCTAACCCTAACCCTAACCCTAACCCTTAACCTAACCCTAACCCTAACCCTAACCCTAACCCTAACCCTAACCCTTAACCTAACCCTAACCCTAACCCTAACCCTAACCCTAACCCTAACCCTAACCCTAACCCTAGCCCTTCTTCTCTGAGCGAGTGGAGTGCTTTTTTGGACGTGGCACACATGTGCCATATATGGAGACATTTTTTACCACAAAGCCTATAGGTTGCTTGAAATACATTATCACAGCGAGAGAAACACATTTTCTCATTTTAGCTGTAACTCCACAGCAATGCTTCTCAGCCACCTGAAACTGTTGCAGATAGAACGGGATGCGAAGCTGCGTCAGGCACACTTGGAATAATCCTCCTGGCACCTTCCGCTGGCCCACAAAGACACGCCGTATCATGCTTTGCGCACAATGTGTTTGAGAGTGAATAAAGTGCATTTTCGAACAATGGATGTGTGTGCCAAGCTAATGAAGCACATCATACTAAATGTGTTCCATAAGTGCGAAAACGCGCTTCGGAGGCCTTCTCTGAGAGAGTGGAGTGCTTTTTTGGACGTGGCACACATGTGCCATATATGGAGAAAAATTTTACCGCAAAGCCTATAGGTTGCTTGAAATACATGATCACAGCGAGAAAAACACATTTTCTCATTTTAGCTGTAACTCCATAGCAATGCTTCTCAGCCACCTGAAACTGTTGCTGATAGAAGGGGATGCGAAGCTGCGTCAGGCACACTTGGAATAATCCTCCTGGCACCTTCCGCTGGCCCACAATGACACGCCGTATCATGCTTTGCGCACAATGTGTTTGAGAGCAAATAAAGTGCATTTTCGAACAATGGATGTGTGTGCCAAGAAATAAGCACATCTCACTAAATGTGTTCCATAAGTGCCAAAACCCTAACCCTAACCCTTAACCTAACCCTAACCCTAACCCTAACCCTAACCCTAACCCTAACCCTAACTCTAACCCTAACTCTAACCGTAACCCTAACCCTAACCCTAACCCTAGCCCTTCTTCTCTGAGCGAGTGGAGTGCTTTTTTTGGACGTGGCACACATGTGCCATATATGGAGAAAATGTTTACCACACAGCCTATAGGTAGCTTGAAATACATTATCACAGCGAGAGAAACACATTTTCTCATTTTAGCTGTAACTCCACAGCAATGCTTCTCAGCCACCTGAAACTGTTGCAGATAGAACGGGATGCGAAGCTGCGTCAGGCACACTTGGAATAATCCTCCTGGCACCTTCCGCTGGCCCACAATGACACGCCGTATCATGCTTTGCGCACAATGTGTTTGAGAACGAATAAAGTGCATTTTCGAACAATGGATGTGTGTGCCAAGCTATAAAGCACATCACACTAAATGTGTTCCATAAGTGCCAAAACCCTAACCCTTAACCTAACCCTAACCCTAACCCTAACCCTAACCCTAACCCTAACCCTAACCCTAACCCTAACCCTAACCCTAACCCTAGCCCTTCTTCTCTGAGCGAGATGAGTGCTTTTTTGGACGTGGCACACATGTGCCATATATGGAGAACATTTTTAATACAAAGCCTATAGGTAGCTTGAAATACATTATCACAGCGAGAGAAACACATTTTCTCATTTTAGCTGTAACTCCACAACAATGCTTCTCAGCCACCTGAAACTGTTGCAGATAGAACGGGATGCAATGGATGGGTGTGCCAAGCAATAAGCACATCTCACTAAATGTGTTCCATAAGTGCCAAAACCCTAACCCTTAACCTAACCCTAACCCTAACCCTAACCCTAACCCTAACCCTAACCCTAACCCTAACCCTAACCCTAACCCTAACCCTAACCCTTAACCCTAACCCTAACACTAACCCTAACCCTAACCCTAACCCTAACCCTAACCCTAACCCTAGCCCTTCTTCTCTGAGCGAGTGGAGTGCTTTTTTGGACGTGGCACACATGTGCCATATATGGAGACATTTTTTACCTCAAAGCCTATAGGTTGCTTGAAATACATTATCACAGCGAGAGAAACACATTTTCTCATTTTAGCTGTAACTCCACAGCAATGCTTCTCAGCCACCTGAAACTGTTGCAGATAGAACGGTATGCGAATCTGCATCAGGCACACTTGCAATAATCCTCCTGGCACCTTCCGCTGGCCCACAATGACACGCCGTATCATGATTTGCGCACAATGTGTTTGAGAGCGAATAAAGTGCATTTTCGAACAATGGATGTGTGTGCCAGCAATAAAGCACATCACACTAAATGTGTTCCATAAGTGCCAAAATGTGCTTCGGAGGCCTTCTCTGACCGAGTGGAGTGCTTTTTTGGACGTGGCACACATGTGCCATATATGGAGAAAATTTTTACCTCAAAGCCTATAGGTTGCTTGAAATACATTATCACAGCGAGAGAAACACATTTTCTAATTTTAGCTGTAACTCCATAGCAGTGCTCCTCAGCCAACTGAAACTGTTGCAAATAGAACGGGATGCAAAGCTGCGTCAGGCACACTTGCATTGAGCCTCCTGGCACCTTCCGCTGGCTCACAATGACACGCCGTATCATGCTTTGCTCAAAATGTGTTTGAGAGCAAATAAAGTACATTTTCAAACAATGGATGTGGTGCCAAGCAATAAGCATATCTCACTAAATGTGTTCCATAAGTGCCAAAACCCTAACCCTTAACTTAACCTTAACTCTAACCTTAACCCTAAACCTACCCCTAAGCCTAACTCTAACCCTAACCCTAACCCTAACCCTAACCCTAGACCTTCTTCTCTGAGCGAGTGGAGTGCTTTTTTGGACGTGGCACACATGTGCCATATATGGAGAAAATTTTTTACCAGAAAGCTTACATATAGGTAGCTTGAAATACATTATCACAGCGAGAGAAACACATTTTCTCATTTTAGCTGTAACTCCATAGCAATGCTTCTCAGCCACCTGAAACTGTTGCTGATAGAACGGGATGCAAAGCTGCGTCAGGCACACTTGGAATAATCCTTCTGGCACCTTCCGCTGGCCCAAAATGACACGCCGTATCATGCTTTGAGCGAATAAAGTGCATTTTCGAACAATGGATGTGTGTGCCAAGCAATAAGCACATCTCACTAAATGTTTTCCATAAGTGCCAAAACCCTAACCCTAACCCTTGACCTAACCCTTAACCTAACCCTAACCCTTAACCTAACCCTAACCCTAACCCTAACCCTAACCCTAACCCTAACCCTAACCCTAACCCTAACCCTAACCCTAACCCTAACCCTAACCCTAACCCTAACCCTAACCCCAGCCCTTCTTCTCTGAGCGAGTGGAGTGCTTTTTTGGACGTGGCACACATGTGCCATATATGGAGACATTTTTTACCACAAAGCCTATAGGTTGCTTGAAATACATTATCACAGCTGTAACTCCACAGCAATGCTTCTCAGCCACCTGAAACTGTTGCAGATAGAACGGGATGCGAAGCTGCGTCAGGCACACTTGGAATAATCCTCCTGGCACCTTCCGCTGGCCCACAATGACACGCCGTATCATGCTTTGCGCACAATGTGTTTGAGAGCAAATAAAGTGCATTTTCGAACAATGGATGTGTGTGCCAAGCAATAAGCACATCTCACTAAATGTGTTCCATAAGTGCCAAAACCCTAACCCTAACCCTTAACCTAACCCTAACCCTAACCCTAACCCTAACCCTAACCCTAACCCTAACCCTAACCCTAACCCTAACCCTAACCCTAACCCTAACCCTAACCCTAACCCTAACCCTAACCCTAACCCTAACCCTAACCCTAACTCAAACCGTAACCCTAACCCTAACCCTAACCCTAACCCTAACCCTAACCCTAACCCTAACCCTAACCCTAACCCTAACCCTAACCCTAACCCTAACTCTAACCGTAACCCTAACCCTCGCCCTTCTTCTCTGAGCGAGTGGAGTGCTTTTTTGGACGTGGTACACATGTGCCATATATAGAGAAAAATTTTACCACAAAGCCTACGTATAGGTAGCTTGAAATACATTATCACAGCGAGAGAAACACATTTTCTCATTTTAGCTGTAACTCCACAGCAATGCTTCTCAGCCACCTGAAACTGTTGCAGATGGAACGGGATGCGAAGCTGCGTCAGGCACATTTGGAATAATCTTCCTGGCACCTTCCGCTGGCCCACAATGACACGCCGTATCATGCTTTGCGCACAATGTGTTTGAGAACAAATAAGTGCATTTTCGAACAATGGATGTGTGTGCCAAGCAATAAAGCACATCACACTAAATGTGTTCCAAAGTGCCAAAACGCGCTTCGGAGGCCTTCTCTGAGCGAGTGGAGTGCTTTTTTGGACGTGGCACACATGTGCCATATATGGAGAAAATTTTAACCGCAAAGCCTATAGGTTGTTTGAAATACATTATCACAGCGAAAGAAACACATTTTCTCATTTTAGCTGTAACTCCACAGCAATGCTTCAATGCTTCAATGCACCTGAAACTGTTGCAGATAGAACGGTATGCGAAGCTGCGTCAGGCACGCTTGAAATGATCCTCCTGGCACCTTCCGCTGGCCCACAATGACACGCCGTATCATGCTTTGCGCACAATGTGTTTGAGAACGAATAAGTGCATTTTCGAACAATGGATGTGTGTGCCAAGCAATAAAGCACATCACACTAAATGTGTTCCATAAGTGCGAAAACGCGCTTCGGAGTCCTTCTTCGAGCGAGTGGAGTGCTTTTTTGGACGTGGCACACATGTGCCATATATGGAGAAAATTTTAACCGCAAAGCCTATAGGTTGCTTGAAATACATTATCAAAGCGAGAGAAACACATTTTCTCATTTTAGCTGTAACTCCACAGCAATGCTTCTCAGCCACCTGAAACAGTTGCAGATAGAACGGGATGCGAAGTTGCGTCAGACACACTTGGAATAATCCTCCTGGCACCTTTCGCTGGCCCACAATGACACGCCGTATCATGCTTTGCGCACAATGTGTTTGAGAGCGAATAAAGTGCATTTTCGAACAATGGATGTGTGTGCCAAGCAATAAAGCACATCTCACTAAATGTGTTCCATAAGTGCCAAAACCCTAACCCTAACCCTTAACCTAACCCTAACCCTAACCCTAACCCTAACCCTAACCCTAACCCTAACCCTAACCCTAACCCTAACCCTAACCCTAACCCTAACCCTAACCCTAACTCTAACCGTAACCCTAACCCTAACCCTAGCCCTTCTTCTCTGAGCGAGTGGAGTGCTTTTTTGGACGTGGCACACATGTGCCATATATGGGGAAAATGTTTACCACAAAGCCTATAGGTAGCTTGAAATACATTATCACAGCGAGAGAAACACATTTTCTCATTTTAGCTGTAACTCCACAGCAATGCTTCTCAGCAACCTGAAACTGTTCCAGATAGAACGGGATGCGAAGCTGCGTAAGGCACACTTGGAGTAATCCTTCTGGCACCTTCCGCTGGCCCACAATGACACGCCGTATCATGCTTTGCGCACAATGTGTTTGAGAACGAATAAGTGCATTTTCGAACAATGGATGTGTGTGCCAAGCAATAAAGCACATCACACTAAATGTGTTCCATAAGTGCGAAAACGCGCTTCGGAGTCCTTCTCTGAGCGAGTGGAGTGCTTTTTTGGACGTGGCACACATGTGCCATATATGGAGAAAATTTTAACCGCAAAGCCTATAGGTTGCTTGAAAAACATTATCACAGCGAGAGAAACACATTTTCTCATTTTAGCTGTAACTCCACAGCAATGCTTCTCAGCCACCTGAAACAGTTGCAGATAGAACGGGATGCGAAGCTGCGTCAGACACACTTGGAATAATCCTCCTGGCACCTTTCGCTGGCCCACAATGACACGCCGTATCATGCTTTGCGCACAATGTGTTTGAGAGCGAATAAAGTGCATTTTCAAACAATGGATGTGTGTGCCAAGCAATAAGCACATCTCACTAAATGTGTTCCATAAGTGCCAAAACCCTAACCCTAACCCTTAACCTAACCCTAACCCTAACCCTAACCCTAACCCTAACCCTAACCCTAACCCTAACCCTAACCCTAACCCTAACCCTAACCCTAACCCTAACCCTAACCCTAACCCTAACCCTAACCCTAACCCTAACCCTAACCCCTAACCCTAACCCTAACCCTAACCCTAACCCTAACCCTAACCCTAACCCTAACCCTAACCCTAACCCTAACCCTAACCCTAGCCCTTCTTCTCTGAGCGAGTGGAGTGCTTTTTTGGACGTGGCACACATGTGCCATATATGGAGACATTTTTTACCTCAAAGCCTATAGGTTGCTTGAAATACATTATCACAGCGAGAGAAACACATTTTCTCATTTTAGCTGTAACTCCACAGCAATGCTTCTCAGCCACCTGAAACTGTTGCAGATAGAACGGTATGCGAATCTGCATCAGGCACACTTGCAATAATCCTCCTGGCACCTTCCGCTGGCCCACAATGACACGCCGTATCATGATTTGCGCACAATGTGTTTGAGAGCGAATAAAGTGCATTTTCGAACAATGGATGTGTGTGCCAGCAATAAAGCACATCACACTAAATGTGTTCCATAAGTGCCACAATGTGCTTCGGAGGCCTTCTCTGACCGAGTGGAGTGCTTTTTTGGACGTGGCACACATGTGCCATATATGGAGAAAATTTTTACCTCAAAGCCTATAGGTTGCTTGAAATACATTATCACAGCGAGAGAAACACATTTTCTAATTTTAGCTGTAACTCCATAGCAGTGCTCCTCAGCCAACTGAAACTGTTGCAAATAGAACGGGATGCAAAGCTGCGTCAGGCACACTTGCATTGAGCCTCCTGGCACCTTCCGCTGGCTCACAATGACACGCCGTATCATGCTTTGCTCAAAATGTGTTTGAGAGCAAATAAAGTACATTTTCAAACAATGGATGTGGTGCCAAGCAATAAGCATATCTCACTAAATGTGTTCCATAAGTGCCAAAACCCTAACCCTTAACTTAACCTTAACTCTAACCTTAACCCTAAACCTACCCCTAAGCCTAACTCTAACCCTAACCCTAACCCTAACCCTAACCCTAGACCTTCTTCTCTGAGCGAGTGGAGTGCTTTTTTGGACGTGGCACACATGTGCCATATATGGAGAAAATTTTTTACCAGAAAGCTTACATATAGGTAGCTTGAAATACATTATCACAGCGAGAGAAACACATTTTCTCATTTTAGCTGTAACTCCATAGCAATGCTTCTCAGCCACCTGAAACTGTTGCTGATAGAACGGGATGCAAAGCTGCGTCAGGCACACTTGGAATAATCCTTCTGGCACCTTCCGCTGGCCCAAAATGACACGCCGTATCATGCTTTGAGCGAATAAAGTGCATTTTCGAACAATGGATGTGTGTGCCAAGCAATAAGCACATCTCACTAAATGTTTTCCATAAGTGCCAAAACCCTAACCCTAACCCTAACCCTAACCCTAACCCTAACCCTAACCCTAACCCTAACCCTAACCCTAACCCTAACCCTAACCCCAGCCCTTCTTCTCTGAGCGAGTGGAGTGCTTTTTTGGACGTGGCACACATGTGCCATATATGGAGACATTTTTTACCACAAAGCCTATAGGTTGCTTGAAATACATTATCACAGCTGTAACTCCACAGCAATGCTTCTCAGCCACCTGAAACTGTTGCAGATAGAACGGGATGCGAAGCTGCGTCAGGCACACTTGGAATAATCCTCCTGGCACCTTCCGCTGGCCCACAATGACACGCCGTATCATGCTTTGCGCACAATGTGTTTGAGAGCAAATAAAGTGCATTTTCGAACAATGGATGTGTGTGCCAAGCAATAAGCACATCTCACTAAATGTGTTCCATAAGTGCCAAAACCCTAACCCTAACCCTTAACCTAACCCTAACCCTAACCCTAACCCTAACCCTAACCCTAACCCTAACCCTAACCCTAACCCTAACTCAAACCGTAACCCTAACCCTAACCCTAACCCTAACCCTAACCCTAACCCTAACCCTAACCCTAACCCTAACCCTAACCCTAACCCTAACCCTAACCCTAACCCTAACCCTAACTCTAACCGTAACCCTAACCCTCGCCCTTCTTCTCTGAGCGAGTGGAGTGCTTTTTTGGACGTGGTACACATGTGCCATATATAGAGAAAAATTTTACCACAAAGCCTACGTATAGGTAGCTTGAAATACATTATCACAGCGAGAGAAACACATTTTCTCATTTTAGCTGTAACTCCACAGCAATGCTTCTCAGCCACCTGAAACTGTTGCAGATGGAACGGGATGCGAAGCTACGTCAGGCACATTTGGAATAATCTTCCTGGCACCTTCCGCTGGCCCACAATGACACGCCGTATCATGCTTTGCGCACAATGTGTTTGAGAACAAATAAGTGCATTTTCGAACAATGGATGTGTGTGCCAAGCAATAAAGCACATCACACTAAATGTGTTCCAAAGTGCCAAAACGCGCTTCGGAGGCCTTCTCTGAGCGAGTGGAGTGCTTTTTTGGACGTGGCACACATGTGCCATATATGGAGAAAATTTTAACCGCAAAGCCTATAGGTTGTTTGAAATACATTATCACAGCGAAAGAAACACATTTTCTCATTTTAGCTGTAACTCCACAGCAATGCTTCAATGCTTCAATGCACCTGAAACTGTTGCAGATAGAACGGTATGCGAAGCTGCGTCAGGCACGCTTGAAATGATCCTCCTGGCACCTTCCGCTGGCCCACAATGACACGCCGTATCATGCTTTGCGCACAATGTGTTTGAGAACGAATAAGTGCATTTTCGAACAATGGATGTGTGTGCCAAGCAATAAAGCACATCACACTAAATGTGTTCCATAAGTGCGAAAACGCGCTTCGGAGTCCTTCTTCGAGCGAGTGGAGTGCTTTTTTGGACGTGGCACACATGTGCCATATATGGAGAAAATTTTAACCGCAAAGCCTATAGGTTGCTTGAAATACATTATCAAAGCGAGAGAAACACATTTTCTCATTTTAGCTGTAACTCCACAGCAATGCTTCTCAGCCACCTGAAACAGTTGCAGATAGAACGGGATGCGAAGCTGCGTCAGACACACTTGGAATAATCCTCCTGGCACCTTTCGCTGGCCCACAATGACACGCCGTATCATGCTTTGCGCACAATGTGTTTGAGAGCGAATAAAGTGCATTTTCGAACAATGGATGTGTGTGCCAAGCAATAAAGCACATCTCACTAAATGTGTTCCATAAGTGCCAAAACCCTAACCCTAACCCTTAACCTAACCCTAACCCTAACCCTAACCCTAACCCTAACCCTAACCCTAACCCTAACCCTAACCCTAACCCTAACCCTAACTCTAACCGTAACCCTAACCCTAACCCTAGCCCTTCTTCTCTGAGCGAGTGGAGTGCTTTTTTGGACGTGGCACACATGTGCCATATATGGGGAAAATGTTTACCACAAAGCCTATAGGTAGCTTGAAATACATTATCACAGCGAGAGAAACACATTTTCTCATTTTAGCTGTAACTCCACAGCAATGCTTCTCAGCAACCTGAAACTGTTCCAGATAGAACGGGATGCGAAGCTGCGTAAGGCACACTTGGAGTAATCCTTCTGGCACCTTCCGCTGGCCCACAATGACACGCCGTATCATGCTTTGCGCACAATGTGTTTGAGAACGAATAAGTGCATTTTCGAACAATGGATGTGTGTGCCAAGCAATAAAGCACATCACACTAAATGTGTTCCATAAGTGCGAAAACGCGCTTCGGAGTCCTTCTCTGAGCGAGTGGAGTGCTTTTTTGGACGTGGCACACATGTGCCATATATGGAGAAAATTTTAACCGCAAAGCCTATAGGTTGCTTGAAAAACATTATCACAGCGAGAGAAACACATTTTCTCATTTTAGCTGTAACTCCACAGCAATGCTTCTCAGCCACCTGAAACAGTTGCAGATAGAACGGGATGCGAAGCTGCGTCAGACACACTTGGAATAATCCTCCTGGCACCTTTCGCTGGCCCACAATGACACGCCGTATCATGCTTTGCGCACAATGTGTTTGAGAGCGAATAAAGTGCATTTTCAAACAATGGATGTGTGTGCCAAGCAATAAGCACATCTCACTAAATGTGTTCCATAAGTGCCAAAACCCTAACCCTAACCCTTAACCTAACCCTAACCCTAACCCTAACCCTAACCCTAACCCTAACCCTAACCCTAACCCTAACCCTACCCCTAACCCTAACCCTAACCCTAACCCTAACTCTAACCGTAACCCTAACCCTAATCCTAGCCCTTCTTCTCTGAGCGAGTGGAGTGCTTTTTTGGACGTGGCACACATTTGCCATATATGGGGAAAATGTTTACCACAAAGCCTATAGGTAGCTTGAAATACATTATCACAGCGAGAGAAACACATTTTCTCATTTTAGCTGTAACTCCACAGCAATGCTTCTCAGCAACCTTAAACTGTTCCAGATAGAACGGGATGCGAAGCTGCGTAAGGCACACTTGGAGTAATCCTTCTGGCACCTTCCGCTGGCCCACAATGACACGCCGTATCATGCTTTGCGCACAATGTGTTTGAGAGCGAATAAAGTTCATTTTCGAACAATGGATGTGTGTGCCAAGCAATAAGCACATCTCACTAAATGTGTTCAATAAGTGCCAAAACCCTAACCCTTAACCTAACCCTAACCCTAACCCTAACCCTAACCCTAACCCTAACCCTAACTCTAACCGTAACCCTAACCCTAGCCCTTCTTCTCTGAGCGAGTGGAGAGCTTTTTTGGACGTGGCACACATGTGCCATATATGGAGAAAATTTTAACCGCAAAGCCTATAGGTTGCTTGAAATACATTATCACAGCGAGAGAAACACATTTTCTCATTTTAGCTGTAACTCCACAGCAATGCTTCTCAGCCACCTGAAACTGTTGCAGATAGAACGGGATGCGAAGCTGCGTCAGGCACACTTGGAATAATCCTTCTGGCACCTTCCGCTGGCCCACAATGACAAGCCGTATCATGCTTTGCGCAAAATGTGTTTGAGAGCGAATAAAGTGCATTTTCGAACAATGGATGTGTGTGCCAAGCAACAAGCACATCTCACTAAATGTGTTCCATAAGTGCCAAAACCCTAACCCTAACCCTTAACCTAACCCTAATCCTTAACCTAACCCTAACCCTAACCCTAACCCTAACCCTAGCCCTAACCCTAACTCTAACCCTAACCCTAACCCTCGCCCTTCTTCTCTGAGCGAGTGGAGTGCTTTTTTGGACGTGGCACACATGTGCCATATATGGAGAAAATTTTTACCACAAAGCCTACGTATAGGTAGGTTGAAATACATTATCACAGCGAGAGAAACACATTTTCTCATTTTAGCTGTAACTCCACAGCAATGCTTCTCAGCCACCTGAGACTGTTGCAGATGGAACAGGATGCGAAGCTGCGTCAGACACACTTGGAATAATCCTATTGGCACCTTTCGCTGGCCCACAATGACACGCCGTATCATGCTTTGCGCACAATGTGTCTGAGAGCGAATAAAGTGCATTTTCGAACAATGGATGTGTGTGCCAAGCAATAAAGCACATCACACTAAATGTGTTCCATAAGTGCCAAAACGCGCTTCGGAGGCCTTGTCTGAGCGAGTGGAGTGCTTTTTTGGACGTGGCACACATGTGCCATATATGGAGAAAATTTTAACCGCAAAGCCTATAGGTTGCTTGAAATTCATTATCACAGCGAGAGAAACACATTTTCTCATTTTAGCTGTAACTCCACAGTAATGCTTCTCAGCCACCTGAAACTGTTGCAGATAGAACGGGATGCGAAGCTGCGTCAGGCACACTTGGAATAATCCTTCTGGCACCTTCCGCTGGCCCACAATGACACGCCGTATCATGCTTTGCGCACAATGTGTTTGACAGCAAATAAAGTGCATTTTCGAACAATGGATGTGTGTGCCAAGCAATAAGCACATCTCACTAAATGTGTTCCATAAGTGCCAAAACCCTAACCCTAACCCTAACCCTAACCCTAACCCTAACCCTAACCCTAACCCTAGCCCTAACCCTAACCCTAACCCTAACCCTAACCCTAACCCTAACCCTAACCCTAACTCTAACCCTAACCCTAACCCTAACCCTAACCCTAGCCCTTCTTCTCTGAGCGAGTGGAGTGCTTTTTTGGACGTGGCACACATGTGCCATATATGGAGAAAATGTTTACCACAAAGCCTATAGGTTGCTTGAAATACATTATCACAGCGAGAGAAACACATTTTCTAATTTTAGCTGTAACTCCACAGCAATGCTTCTCAGCCACCTGAAACTGTTGCAGATAGAACGGGATGCGAAGCTGCGTCAGGCACACTTGGAATAATCCTCCTGGCACCTTCCGCTGGCCCACAATGACACGCCGTATCATGCTTTGCGCACAATGTGTTTGAGAGCAAATAAAGTGCATTTTCGAACAATGGATGTGTGTGCCAAGCAATAAAGCACATCACACTAAATGTGTTCCATAAGTGCCAAAACGCGCTTCGGAGGCCTTGTCTGAGCGAGTGGAGTGCTTTTTTGGACGTGGCACACATGTGCCATATATGGAGAAAATTTTAACCGCAAAGCCTATAGGTTGCTTGAAATTCATTATCACAGCGAGAGAAACACATTTTCTCATTTTAGCTGTAACTCCACAGTAATGCTTCTCAGCCACCTGAAACTGTTGCAGATAGAACGGGATGCAAAGCTGCGTCAGGCACACTTGGAATAATCCTTCTGGCACCTTCCGCTGGCCCACAATGACACGCCGTATCATGCTTTGCGCACAATGTGTTTGACAGCAAATAAAGTGCATTTTCGAACAATGGATGTGTGTGCCAAGCAATAAGCACATCTCACTAAATGTGTTCCATAAGTGCCAAAACCCTAACCCTAACCCTAACCCTAACCCTAACCCTAACCCTAACCCTAACCCTAACCCTAGCCCTAACCCTAACCCTAACCCTAACCCTAACTCTAACCCTAACCCTAACCCTAACCCTAACCCTAGCCCTTCTTCTCTGAGCGAGTGGAGTGCTTTTTTGGACGTGGCACACATGTGCCATATATGGAGAAAATGTTTACCACAAAGCCTATAGGTTGCTTGAAATACATTATCACAGCGAGAGAAACACATTTTCTAATTTTAGCTGTAACTCCACAGCAATGCTTCTCAGCCACCTGAAACTGTTGCAGATAGAACGGGATGCGAAGCTGCGTCAGACACACTTGGAATAATCCTCCTGGCACCTTTCGCTGGCCCACAATGACACGCCGTATCATGCTTTGCGCACAATGTGTTTGAGAGCGAATAAAGTGCATTTTCAAACAATGGATGTGTGTGCCAAGCAATAAGCACATCTCACTAAATGTGTTCCATAAGTGCCAAAACCCTAACCCTAACCCTTAACCTAACCCTAACCCTAACCCTAACCCTAACCCTAACCCTAACCCTAACCCTAACCCTAGCCCTAACCCTAACCCTAACCCTAACCCTAACCCTAACTCTAACCCTAACCCTAACCCTAACCCTAGCCCTTCTTCTCTGAGCGAGTGGAGTGCTTTTTTGGACGTGGCACACATGTGCCATATATGGAGAAAATGTTTACCACAAAGCCTATAGGTTGCTTGAAATACATTATCACAGCGAGAGAAACACATTTTCTAATTTTAGCTGTAACTCCACAGCAATGCTTCTCAGCCACCTGAAACTGTTGCAGATAGAACGGGATGCGAAGCTGCGTCAGGCACACTTGGAATAATCCTCCTGGCACCTTCCGCTGGCCCACAATGACACGCCGTATCATGCTTTGCGCACAATGTGTTTGAGAGCAAATAAAGTGCATTTTCGAACAATGGATGTGTGTGCCAAGCAATAAGCACATCTCACTAAATGTGTTCCATAAGTGCCAAAACCCTAACCCTAACCCTTAACCTAACCCTAACCCTAACCCTAACCCTAACCCTAACCCTAACCCTAACCCTAACCCTAACCCTAACCCTATCCCTAACCCTAACCCTAACCCTAACTCAAACCGTAACCCTAACCCTAACCCTAACCCTAACCCTAACCCTAACCCTAACCCTAACCCTAACCCTAACCCTAACCCTAACTCTAACCGTAACCCTAACCCTCGCCCTTCTTCTCTGAGCGAGTGGAGTGCTTTTTTGGACGTGGTACACATGTGCCATATATAGAGAAAAATTTTACCACAAAGCCTACGTATAGGTAGCTTGAAATACATTATCACAGCGAGAGAAACACATTTTCTCATTTTAGCTGTAACTCCACAGCAATGCTTCTCAGCCACCTGAAACTGTTGCAGATGGAACAGGATGCGAAGCTGCGTCAGGCACATTTGGAATAATCTTCCTGGCACCTTCCGCTGGCCCACAATGACACGCCGTATCATGCTTTGCGCACAATGTGTTTGAGAACAAATAAGTGCATTTTCGAACAATGGATGTGTGTGCCAAGCAATAAAGCACATCACACTAAATGTGTTCCAAAGTGCCAAAACGCGCTTCGGAGGCCTTCTCTGAGCGAGTGGAGTGCTTTTTTGGACGTGGCACACATGTGCCATATATGGAGAAAATTTTAACCGCAAAGCCTATAGGTTGTTTGAAATACATTATCACAGCGAAAGAAACACATTTTCTCATTTTAGCTGTAACTCCACAGCAATGCTTCAATGCTTCAATGCACCTGAAACTGTTGCAGATAGAACGGTATGCGAAGCTGCGTCAGGCACGCTTGAAATGATCCTCCTGGCACCTTCCGCTGGCCCACAATGACACGCCGTATCATGCTTTGCGCACAATGTGTTTGAGAACGAATAAGTGCATTTTCGAACAATGGATGTGTGTGCCAAGCAATAAAGCACATCACACTAAATGTGTTCCATAAGTGCGAAAACGCGCTTCGGAGTCCTTCTTCGAGCGAGTGGAGTGCTTTTTTGGACGTGGCACACATGTGCCATATATGGAGAAAATTTTAACCGCAAAGCCTATAGGTTGCTTGAAATACATTATCAAAGCGAGAGAAACACATTTTCTCATTTTAGCTGTAACTCCACAGCAATGCTTCTCAGCCACCTGAAACAGTTGCAGATAGAACGGGATGCGAAGCTGCGTCAGACACACTTGGAATAATCCTCCTGGCACCTTTCGCTGGCCCACAATGACACGCCGTATCATGCTTTGCGCACAATGTGTTTGAGAGCGAATAAAGTGCATTTTCAAACAATGGATGTGTGTGCCAAGCAATAAGCACATCTCACTAAATGTGTTCCATAAGTGCCAAAACCCTAACCCTTAACCTAACCCTAACCCTAACCCTAACCCTAACCCTAACCCTAACCCTAACCCTAACCCTAACCCTAACCCTAACCCTAACCCTAACCCTAACTCAAACCGTAACCCTAACCCTAACCCTAACCCTAACCCTAACCCTAACCCTAACCCTAACCCTAACCCTAACCCTTAACCTAACCCTAACCCTAACCCTAACCCTAACCCTAACCCTAACCCTAACCCTAACCCTAACCCTAACCCTAACCCTAACCCTAACCCTAACCCTAACCCTAACCCTAACCCTAACCCTAACTCTAACCGTAACCCTAACCCTAACCCTAACCCTAGCCCTTCTTCTCTGAGCGAGTGGAGTGCTTTTTTGGACGTGGCACACATGTGCCATATATGGGGAAAATGTTTACCACAAAGACTATAGGTAGCTTGAAATACATTATCACAGCGAGAGAAACACATTTTCTCATTTTAGCTGTAACTCCACAGCAATGCTTCTCAGCAACCTGAAACTGTTGCAGATAGAACGGGATGCGAAGCTGCGTAAGGCACACTTGGAGTAATCCTTCTGGCACCTTCCGCTGGCCCACAATGACACGCCGTATCATGCTTTGCGCACAATGTGTTTGAGAGCGAATAAAGTTCATTTTCGAACAATGGATGTGTGTGCCAAGCAATAAGCACATCTCAGTAAATGTGTTCAATAAGTGCCAAAACCCTAACCCTTAACCTAACCCTAACCCTAACCCTAACCCTAACCCTAACCCTAACCCTAACCCTAACTCTAACCGTAACCCTAACCCTAGCCCTTCTTCTCTGAGCGAGTGGAGAGCTTTTTTGGACGTGGCACACATGTGCCATATATGGAGAAAATTTTAACCGCAAAGCCTATAGGTTGCTTGAAATACATTATCACAGCGAGAGAAACACATTTTCTCATTTTAGCTGTAACTCCACAGCAATGCTTCTCAGCCACCTGAAACTGTTGCTGATAGAACGGGATGCAAAGCTGCGTCAGGCACACTTGGAATAATCCTTCTGGCACCTTCCGCTGGCCCACAATGACAAGCCGTATCATGATTTGCGCAAAATGTGTTTGAGAGCGAATAAAGTGCATTTTCGAACAATGGATGTGTGTGCCAAGCAACAAGCACATCTCACTAAATGTGTTCCATAAGAGCCAAAACCCTAACCCTAACACTTAACCTAACCCTAATCCTTAACCTAACCCTAACCCTAACCCTAACCCTAACCCTAACCCTAACCCTAACCCTAACCCTAACCCTAACCCTAACCCTAACCCTAACCCTAACCCTAACCCTAACCCTAACCCTAACCCTAACTCTAACCCTAACCCTAACCCTCGCCCTTCTTCTCTGAGCGAGTGGAGTGCTTTTTTGGACGTGGCACACATGTGCCATATATGGAGAAAATTTTTACCACAAAGCCTACGTATAGGTAGGTTGAAATACATTATCACAGCGAGAGAAACACATTTTCTCATTTTAGCTGTAACTCCACAGCAATGCTTCTCAGCCACCTGAGACTGTTGCAGATGGAACAGGATGCGAAGCTGCGTCAGACACACTTGGAATAATCCTCCTGGCACCTTTCGCTGGCCCACAATGACACGCCGTATCATGCTTTGCGCACAATGTGTCTGAGAGCGAATAAAGTGCATTTTCGAACAATGGATGTGTGTGCCAAGCAATAAAGCACATCACACTAAATGTGTTCCATAAGTGCCAAAACGCGCTTCGGAGGCATTGTCTGAGCGAGTGGAGTGCTTTTTTGGACGTGGCACACATGTGCCATATATGGAGAAAATTTTAACCGCAAAGCCTATAGGTTGCTTGAAATTCATTATCACAGCGAGAGAAACACATTTTCTCATTTTAGCTATAACTCCACAGCAATGCTTCTCAGCCACCTGAAACTGTTGCAGATGAAACGGGATGCGAAGCTGCGTCAGGCACATTTGGAATAATCTTCCTGGCACCTTCCGCTGGCCCACAATGACACGCCGTATCATGCTTTGCGCACAATGTGTTTGAGAACGAATAAGTGCATTTTCGAACAATGGATGTGTGTGCCAAGCAATAAAGCACATCACACTAAATGTGTTCCATAAGTGCGAAAACGCGCTTCGGAGTCCTTCTCTGAGCGAGTGGAGTGCTTTTTTGGACGTGGCACACATGTGCCATATATGGAGAAAATTTTAACCGCAAAGCCTATAGGTTGCTTGAAATACATTATCACAGCGAGAGAAACACATTTTCTCATTTTAGCTGTAACTCCACAGCAATGCTTCTCAGCCACCTGAAACAGTTGCAGATAGAACGGGATGCGAAGCTGCGTCAGACACACTTGGAATAATCCTCCTGGCACCTTTCGCTGGCCCACAATGACACGCCGTATCATGCTTTGCGCACAATGTGTTTGAGAGCGAATAAAGTGCATTTTCAAACAATGGATGTGTGTGCCAAGCAATAAGCACATCTCACTAAATGTGTTCCATAAGTGCCAAAACCTTAACCCTAACCCTTAACCTAACCCTAACCCTAACCCTAACCCTAACCCTAACCCTAACCCTAACCCTAACTCTAACCGTAACCCTAACCCTAACCCTAACCCTAACCCTAACCCTAGCCCTTCTTCTCTGAGCGAGTGGAGTGCTTTTTTGGACGTGGCACACATGTGCCATATATGGGGAAAATGTTTACCACAAAGACTATAGGTAGCTTGAAATACATTATCACAGCGAGAGAAACACATTTTCTCATTTTAGCTGTAACTCCACAGCAATGCTTCTCAGCAACCTGAAACTGTTGCAGATAGAACGGGATGCGAAGCTGCGTAAGGCACACTTGGAGTAATCCTTCTGGCACCTTCCGCTGGCCCACAATGACACGCCGTATCATGCTTTGCGCACAATGTGTTTGAGAGCGAATAAAGTTCATTTTCGAACAATGGATGTGTGTGCCAAGCAATAAGCACATCTCAGTAAATGTGTTCAATAAGTGCCAAAACCCTAACCCTTAACCTAACCCTAACCCTAACCCTAACCCTAACCCTAACCCTAACCCTAACCCTAACCCTAACCCTAACCCTAACCCTAACTCTAACCGTAACCCTAACCCTAGCCCTTCTTCTCTGAGCGAGTGGAGAGCTTTTTTGGACGTGGCACACATGTGCCATATATGGAGAAAATTTTAACCGCAAAGCCTATAGGTTTCTTGAAATACATTATCACAGCGAGAGAAACACATTTTCTCATTTTAGCTGTAACTCCACAGCAATGCTTCTCAGCCACCTGAAACTGTTGCTGATAGAACGGGATGCAAAGCTGCGTCAGGCACACTTGGAATAATCCTTCTGGCACCTTCCGCTGGCCCACAATGACAAGCCGTATCATGATTTGCGCAAAATGTGTTTGAGAGCGAATAAAGTGCATTTTCGAACAATGGATGTGTGTGCCAAGCAACAAGCACATCTCACTAAATGTGTTCCATAAGAGCCAAAACCCTAACCCTAACACTTAACCTAACCCTAATCCTTAACCTAACCCTAACCCTAACCCTAACCCTAGCCCTAACCCTAACTCTAACCCTAACCCTAACCCTCGCCCTTCTTCTCTGAGCGAGTGGAGTGCTTTTTTGGACGTGGCACACATGTGCCATATATGGAGAAAATTTTTACCACAAAGCCTACGTATAGGTAGGTTGAAATACATTATCACAGCGAGAGAAACACATTTTCTCATTTTAGCTGTAACTCCACAGCAATGCTTCTCAGCCACCTGAGACTGTTGCAGATGGAACAGGATGCGAAGCTGCGTCAGACACACTTGGAATAATCCTCCTGGCACCTTTCGCTGGCCCACAATGACACGCCGTATCATGCTTTGCGCACAATGTGTCTGAGAGCGAATAAAGTGCATTTTCGAACAATGGATGTGTGTGCCAAGCAATAAAGCACATCACACTAAATGTGTTCCATAAGTGCCAAAACGCGCTTCGGAGGCATTGTCTGAGCGAGTGGAGTGCTTTTTTGGACGTGGCACACATGTGCCATATATGGAGAAAATTTTAACCGCAAAGAATAGGTTGCTTGAAATTCATTATCACAGCGAGAGAAACACATTTTCTCATTTTAGCTATAACTCCACAGTAATGCTTCTCAGCCACCTGAAACTGTTGCAGATAGAACGGGATGCGAAGCTGCGTCAGGCACACTTGGAATAATCCTTCTGGCACCTTCCGCTGGCCCACAATGACACGCCATATCATGCTTTGCGCACAATGTGTTTGAGAGCGAATAAAGTGCATTTTCAAACAATGGATGTGTGTGCCAAGCAATAAGCACATCTCACTAAATGTGTTCCATAAGTGCCAAAACCCTAACCCTTAACCTAACCGTAACCCTAACCCTAACCCTAACCCTAACCCTAACCCTAACCCTAACCCTAACCCTAACCCTAACCCTAACCCTAACCCTAACCCTAACCCTAACCCTAACCCTAGCCCTTCTTCTCTGAGCGAGTGGAGTGCTTTTTTGGACGTGGCACACATGTGCCATATATGGTGACATTTTTTACCACAAAGCCTATAGGTTGCTTGAAATACATTATCACAGCGAGAGAAACACATTTTCTCATTTTAGCTGTAACTCCACAGCAATGCTTCTCAGCCACCTGAAACTGTTGCAGATAGAACGGGATGCGAAGCTGCGTCAGGCACACTTGGAATAATCCTCCTGGCACCTTCCGCTGGCCCACAAAGACACGCCGTATCATGCTTTGCGCACAATGTGTTTGAGAGTGAATAAAGTGCATTTTCGAACAATGGATGTGTGTGCCAAGCTAATGAAGCACATCATACTAAATGTGTTCCATAAGTGCGAAAACGCGCTTCGGAGGCCTTCTCTGAGAGAGTGGAGTGCTTTTTTGGACGTGGCACACATGTGCCATATATGGAGAAAAATTTTACCGCAAAGCCTATAGGTTGCTTGAAATACATGATCACAGCGAGAAAAACACATTTTCTCATTTTAGCTGTAACTCCATAGCAATGCTTCTCAGCCACCTGAAACTGTTGCTGATAGAAGGGGATGCGAAGCTGCGTCAGGCACACTTGGAATAATCCTCCTGGCACCTTCCGCTGGCCCAAAATGACACGCCGTATCATGCTTTGAGCGAATAAAGTGCATTTTCGAACAATGGATGTGTGTGCCAAGCAATAAGCACATCTCACTAAATGTTTTCCATAAGTGCCAAAACCCTAACCCTAACCCTTAACCTAACCCTTAACCTAACCCTAACCCTTAACCTAACCCTAACCCTAACCCTAACCCTAACCCTAACCCTAACCCTAACCCTAACCCTAACCCTAACCCTAACCCTAACCCTAACCCTAACCCTAACCCTAGCCCTTCTTCTCTGAGCGAGTGGAGTGCTTTTTTGGACGTGGCACACATGTGCCATATATGGAGACATTTTTTACCACAAAGCCTATAGGTTGCTTGAAATACATTATCACAGCTGTAACTCCACAGCAATGCTTCTCAGCCACCTGAAACTGTTGCAGATAGAACGGGATGCGAAGCTGCGTCAGGCACACTTGGAATAATCCTCCTGGCACCTTCCGCTGGCCCACAATGACACGCCGTATCATGCTTTGCGCACAATGTGTTTGAGAGCAAATAAAGTGCATTTTCGAACAATGGATGTGTGTGCCAAGCAATAAGCACATCTCACTAAATGTGTTCCATAAGTGCCAAAACCCTAACCCTAACCCTTAACCTAACCCTAACCCTAACCCTAACCCTAACCCTAACCCTAACCCTAACCCTAACCCTAACCCTAACCCTAACCCTAACCCTAACCCTAACCCTAACTCAAACCGTAACCCTAACCGTAACCCTAACCCTAACCCTAACCCTAACCCTAACCCTAACCCTTAACCTAACCCTAACCCTAACCCTAACCCTAACCCTAACCCTAACCCTAACCCTAACCCTAACCCTAACCCTAACCCTAACCCTAACCCTAACCCTAACCCTAACCCTAACCCTAACCCTAACCCTAACCCTAACCCTAACTCTAACCGTAACCCTAACCCTCGCCCTTCTTCTCTGAGCGAGTGGAGTGCTTTTTTGGACGTGGTACACATGTGCCATATATAGAGAAAAATTTTACCACAAAGCCTACGTATAGGTAGCTTGAAATACATTATCACAGCGAGAGAAACACATTTTCTCATTTTAGCTGTAACTCCACAGCAATGCTTCTCAGCCACCTGAAACTGTTGCAGATGAAACGGGATGCGAAGCTGCGTCAGGCACATTTGGAATAATCTTCCTGGCACCTTCCGCTGGCCCACAATGACACGCCGTATCATGCTTTGCGCACAATGTGTTTGAGAACAAATAAGTGCATTTTCGAACAATGGATGTGTGTGCCAAGCAATAAAGCACATTACACTAAATGTGTTCCAAAGTGCCAAAACGCGCTTCGGAGGCCTTCTCTGAGCGAGTGGAGTGCTTTTTTGGACGTGGCACATATGTGCCATATATGGAGAAAATTTTAACCGCAAAGCCTATAGGTTGTTTGAAATACATTATCACAGCGAGAGAAACACATTTTCTCATTTTAGCTGTAACTCCACAGCAATGCTTCAATGCTTCAATGCACCTGAAACTGTTGCAGATAGAACGGTATGCGAAGCTGCGTCAGGCACGCTTGGAATGATCCTCCTGGCACCTTCCGCTGGCCCACAATGACACGCCCTATCATGCTTTGCGCACAATGTGTTTGAGAACGAATAAGTGCATTTTCGAACAATGGATGTGTGTGCCAAGCAATAAAGCACATCACACTAAATGTGTTCCATAAGTGCGAAAACGCGCTTCGGAGTCCTTCTCTGAGCGAGTGGAGTGCTTTTTTGGACGTGGCACACATGTGCCATATATGGAGAAAATTTTAACCGCAAAGCCTATAGGTTGCTTGAAATACATTATCACAGCGAGAGAAACACATTTTCTCATTTTAGCTGTAACTCCACAGCAATGCTTCTCAGCCACCTGAAACAGTTGCAGATAGAACGGGATGCGAAGCTGCGTCAGACACACTTGGAATAATCCTCCTGGCACCTTTCGCTGGCCCACAATGACACGCCGTATCATGCTTTGCGCACAATGTGTTTGAGAGCGAATAAAGTGCATTTTCAAACAATGGATGTGTGTGCCAAGCAATAAGCACATCTCACTAAATGTGTTCCATAAGTGCCAAAACCTTAACCCTAACCCTTAACCTAACCCTTAACCTAACCCTAACCCTAACCCTAACCCTAACCCTAACCCTAACCCTAACCCTAACCCTAACCCTAACCCTAACCCTAACCCTAACCCTAACCCTAACTCTAACTCTAACCGTAACCCTAACCCTAACCCTAACCCTAGCCCTTCTTCTCTGAGCGAGTGGAGTGCTTTTTTGGACGTGGCACACATGTGCCATATATGGGGAAAATGTTTACCACAAAGACTATAGGTAGCTTGAAATACATTATCACAGCGAGAGAAACACATTTTCTCATTTTAGCTGTAACTCCACAGCAATGCTTCTCAGCAACCTGAAACTGTTGCAGATAGAACGGGATGCGAAGCTGCGTAAGGCACACTTGGAGTAATCCTTCTGGCACCTTCCGCTGGCCCACAATGACACGCCGTATCATGCTTTGCGCACAATGTGTTTGAGAGCGAATAAAGTTCATTTTCGAACAATGGATGTGTGTGCCAAGCAATAAGCACATCTCAGTAAATGTGTTCAATAAGTGCCAAAACCCTAACCCTTAACCTAACCCTAACCCTAACCCTAACCCTAACCCTAACCCTAACCCTAACCCTAACTCTAACCGTAACCCTAACCCTAGCCCTTCTTCTCTGAGCGAGTGGAGAGCTTTTTTGGACGTGGCACACATGTGCCATATATGGAGAAAATTTTAACCGCAAAGCCTATAGGTTGCTTGAAATACATTATTACAGCGAGAGAAACACATTTTCTCATTTTAGCTGGAACTCCACAGCAATGCTTCTCAGCCACCTGAAACTGTTGCTGATAGAACGGGATGCGAAGCTGCGTCAGGCACACTTGGAATAATCCTCCTGGCACCTTCCGCTGGCCCACAATGACCCTAACCCTAACCCTAACCCTAACCCTAACCCTAACCCTAACCCTAACCCTAACCCTAACCCTAACCCTAACCCTAACCCTAACCCTAACCCTAGCCCT
>NC_136365.1:13202500-13232500 GCF_037039965.1 Doryrhamphus excisus
ATAAGTGCATTTTCGAACAATGGATGTGTGTGCCAAGCAATAAAGCACATCTCACTAAATGTGTTCCATAAGTGCCAAAACCCTAACCCTAACCCTTAACCTAACCCTAACCCTAACCCTAACCCTAACCCTAACCCTAACCCTAACCCTAACCCTAACCCTAACCCTAACCCTAACCCTAACCCTAACCCTAACTCTAACCGTAACCCTAACCCTAACCCTAGCCCTTCTTCTCTGAGCGAGTGGAGTGCTTTTTTGGACGTGGCACACATGTGCCATATATGGGGAAAATGTTTACCACAAAGCCTATAGGTAGCTTGAAATACATTATCACAGCGAGAGAAACACATTTTCTCATTTTAGCTGTAACTCCACAGCAATGCTTCTCAGCAACCTGAAACTGTTCCAGATAGAACGGGATGCGAAGCTGCGTAAGGCACACTTGGAGTAATCCTTCTGGCACCTTCCGCTGGCCCACAATGACACGCCGTATCATGCTTTGCGCACAATGTGTTTGAGAACGAATAAGTGCATTTTCGAACAATGGATGTGTGTGCCAAGCAATAAAGCACATCACACTAAATGTGTTCCATAAGTGCGAAAACGCGCTTCGGAGTCCTTCTCTGAGCGAGTGGAGTGCTTTTTTGGACGTGGCACACATGTGCCATATATGGAGAAAATTTTAACCGCAAAGCCTATAGGTTGCTTGAAAAACATTATCACAGCGAGAGAAACACATTTTCTCATTTTAGCTGTAACTCCACAGCAATGCTTCTCAGCCACCTGAAACAGTTGCAGATAGAACGGGATGCGAAGCTGCGTCAGACACACTTGGAATAATCCTCCTGGCACCTTTCGCTGGCCCACAATGACACGCCGTATCATGCTTTGCGCACAATGTGTTTGAGAGCGAATAAAGTGCATTTTCAAACAATGGATGTGTGTGCCAAGCAATAAGCACATCTCACTAAATGTGTTCCATAAGTGCCAAAACCCTAACCCTAACCCTTAACCTAACCCTAACCCTAACCCTAACCCTAACCCTAACCCTAACCCTAACCCTACCCCTAACCCTAACCCTAACCCTAACTCTAACCGTAACCCTAACCCTAATCCTAGCCCTTCTTCTCTGAGCGAGTGGAGTGCTTTTTTGGACGTGGCACACATGTGCCATATATGGGGAAAATGTTTACCACAAAGCCTATAGGTAGCTTGAAATACATTATCACAGCGAGAGAAACACATTTTCTCATTTTAGCTGTAACTCCACAGCAATGCTTCTCAGCAACCTTAAACTGTTCCAGATAGAACGGGATGCGAAGCTGCGTAAGGCACACTTGGAGTAATCCTTCTGGCACCTTCCGCTGGCCCACAATGACACGCCGTATCATGCTTTGCGCACAATGTGTTTGAGAGCGAATAAAGTTCATTTTCGAACAATGGATGTGTGTGCCAAGCAATAAGCACATCTCACTAAATGTGTTCAATAAGTGCCAAAACCCTAACCCTTAACCTAACCCTAACCCTAACCCTAACCCTAACCCTAACCCTAACCCTAACCCTAACCCTAACCCTAACCCTAACCCTAACCCTAACCCTAACCCTAACCCTAACTCTAACCGTAACCCTAACCCTAGCCCTTCTTCTCTGAGCGAGTGGAGAGCTTTTTTGGACGTGGCACACATGTGCCATATATGGAGAAAATTTTAACCGCAAAGCCTATAGGTTGCTTGAAATACATTATCACAGCGAGAGAAACACATTTTCTCATTTTAGCTGTAACTCCACAGCAATGCTTCTCAGCCACCTGAAACTGTTGCAGATAGAACGGGATGCGAAGCTGCGTCAGGCACACTTGGAATAATCCTTCTGGCACCTTCCGCTGGCCCACAATGACAAGCCGTATCATGCTTTGCGCAAAATGTGTTTGAGAGCGAATAAAGTGCATTTTCGAACAATGGATGTGTGTGCCAAGCAACAAGCACATCTCACTAAATGTGTTCCATAAGTGCCAAAACCCTAACCCTAACCCTTAACCTAACCCTAATCCTTAACCTAACCCTAACCCTAACCCTAACCCTAACCCTAGCCCTAACCCTAACTCTAACCCTAACCCTAACCCTCGCCCTTCTTCTCTGAGCGAGTGGAGTGCTTTTTTGGACGTGGCACACATGTGCCATATATGGAGAAAATTTTTACCACAAAGCCTACGTATAGGTAGGTTGAAATACATTATCACAGCGAGAGAAACACATTTTCTCATTTTAGCTGTAACTCCACAGCAATGCTTCTCAGCCACCTGAGACTGTTGCAGATGGAACAGGATGCGAAGCTGCGTCAGACACACTTGGAATAATCCTATTGGCACCTTTCGCTGGCCCACAATGACACGCCGTATCATGCTTTGCGCACAATGTGTCTGAGAGCGAATAAAGTGCATTTTCGAACAATGGATGTGTGTGCCAAGCAATAAAGCACATCACACTAAATGTGTTCCATAAGTGCCAAAACGCGCTTCGGAGGCCTTGTCTGAGCGAGTGGAGTGCTTTTTTGGACGTGGCACACATGTGCCATATATGGAGAAAATTTTAACCGCAAAGCCTATAGGTTGCTTGAAATTCATTATCACAGCGAGAGAAACACATTTTCTCATTTTAGCTGTAACTCCACAGTAATGCTTCTCAGCCACCTGAAACTGTTGCAGATAGAACGGGATGCGAAGCTGCGTCAGGCACACTTGGAATAATCCTTCTGGCACCTTCCGCTGGCCCACAATGACACGCCGTATCATGCTTTGCGCACAATGTGTTTGACAGCAAATAAAGTGCATTTTCGAACAATGGATGTGTGTGCCAAGCAATAAGCACATCTCACTAAATGTGTTCCATAAGTGCCAAAACCCTAACCCTAACCCTAACCCTAACCCTAACCCTAACCCTAACCCTAACCCTAACCCTAACCCTAACCCTAGCCCTAACCCTAACCCTAACCCTAACCCTAACCCTAACTCTAACCCTAACCCTAACCCTAACCCTAACCCTAGCCCTTCTTCTCTGAGCGAGTGGAGTGCTTTTTTGGACGTGGCACACATGTGCCATATATGGAGAAAATGTTTACCACAAAGCCTATAGGTTGCTTGAAATACATTATCACAGCGAGAGAAACACATTTTCTAATTTTAGCTGTAACTCCACAGCAATGCTTCTCAGCCACCTGAAACTGTTGCAGATAGAACGGGATGCGAAGCTGCGTCAGGCACACTTGGAATAATCCTCCTGGCACCTTCCGCTGGCCCACAATGACACGCCGTATCATGCTTTGCGCACAATGTGTTTGAGAGCAAATAAAGTGCATTTTCGAACAATGGATGTGTGTGCCAAGCAATAAGCACATCTCACTAAATGTGTTCCATAAGTGCCAAAACCCTAACCCTAACCCTTAACCTAACCCTAACCCTAACCCTAACCCTAACCCTAACCCTAACCCTAACCCTAACCCTAACCCTAACTCAAACCGTAACCCTAACCCTAACCCTAACCCTAACCCTAACCCTAACCCTAACCCTAACCCTAACCCTAACCCTAACCCTAACCCTAACCCTAACCCTAACCCTAACTCTAACCGTAACCCTAACCCTCGCCCTTCTTCTCTGAGCGAGTGGAGTGCTTTTTTGGACGTGGTACACATGTGCCATATATAGAGAAAAATTTTACCACAAAGCCTACGTATAGGTAGCTTGAAATACATTATCACAGCGAGAGAAACACATTTTCTCATTTTAGCTGTAACTCCACAGCAATGCTTCTCAGCCACCTGAAACTGTTGCAGATGGAACGGGATGCGAAGCTGCGTCAGGCACATTTGGAATAATCTTCCTGGCACCTTCCGCTGGCCCACAATGACACGCCGTATCATGCTTTGCGCACAATGTGTTTGAGAACGAATAAGTGCATTTTCGAACAATGGATGTGTGTGCCAAGCAATAAAGCACATCACACTAAATGTGTTCCATAAGTGCGAAAACGCGCTTCGGAGTCCTTCTCTGAGCGAGTGGAGTGCTTTTTTGGACGTGGCACACATGTGCCATATATGGAGAAAATTTTAACCGCAAAGCCTATAGGTTGCTTGAAAAACATTATCACAGCGAGAGAAACACATTTTCTCATTTTAGCTGTAACTCCACAGCAATGCTTCTCAGCCACCTGAAACAGTTGCAGATAGAACGGGATGCGAAGCTGCGTCAGACACACTTGGAATAATCCTCCTGGCACCTTTCGCTGGCCCACAATGACACGCCGTATCATGCTTTGCGCACAATGTGTTTGAGAGCGAATAAAGTGCATTTTCAAACAATGGATGTGTGTGCCAAGCAATAAGCACATCTCACTAAATGTGTTCCATAAGTGCCAAAACCCTAACCCTAACCCTTAACCTAACCCTAACCCTAACCCTAACCCTAACCCTAACCCTAACCCTAACCCTAACCCTAACCCTACCCCTAACCCTAACCCTAACCCTAACTCTAACCGTAACCCTAACCCTAATCCTAGCCCTTCTTCTCTGAGCGAGTGGAGTGCTTTTTTGGACGTGGCACACATGTGCCATATATGGGGAAAATGTTTACCACAAAGCCTATAGGTAGCTTGAAATACATTATCACAGCGAGAGAAACACATTGTCTCATTTTAGCTGTAACTCCACAGCAATGCTTCTCAGCAACCTTAAACTGTTCCAGATAGAACGGGATGCGAAGCTGCGTAAGGCACACTTGGAGTAATCCTTCTGGCACCTTCCGCTGGCCCACAATGACACGCCGTATCATGCTTTGCGCACAATGTGTTTGAGAGCGAATAAAGTTCATTTTCGAACAATGGATGTGTGTGCCAAGCAATAAGCACATCTCACTAAATGTGTTCAATAAGTGCCAAAACCCTAACCCTTAACCTAACCCTAACCCTAACCCTAACCCTAACCCTAACCCTAACCCTAACCCTAACTCTAACCGTAACCCTAACCCTAGCCCTTCTTCTCTGAGCGAGTGGAGAGCTTTTTTGGACGTGGCACACATGTGCCATATATGGAGAAAATTTTAACCGCAAAGCCTATAGGTTGCTTGAAATACATTATCACAGCGAGAGAAACACATTTTCTCATTTTAGCTGTAACTCCACAGCAATGCTTCTCAGCCACCTGAAACTGTTGCAGATAGAACGGGATGCGAAGCTGCGTCAGGCACACTTGGAATAATCCTTCTGGCACCTTCCGCTGGCCCACAATGACAAGCCGTATCATGCTTTGCGCAAAATGTGTTTGAGAGCGAATAAAGTGCATTTTCGAACAATGGATGTGTGTGCCAAGCAACAAGCACATCTCACTAAATGTGTTCCATAAGTGCCAAAACCCTAACCCTAACCCTTAACCTAACCCTAATCCTTAACCTAACCCTAACCCTAACCCTAACCCTAACCCTAACCCTAGCCCTAACCCTAACTCTAACCCTAACCCTAACCCTCGCCCTTCTTCTCTGAGCGAGTGGAGTGCTTTTTTGGACGTGGCACACATGTGCCATATATGGAGAAAATTTTTACCACAAAGCCTACGTATAGGTAGGTTGAAATACATTATCACAGCGAGAGAAACACATTTTCTCATTTTAGCTGTAACTCCACAGCAATGCTTCTCAGCCACCTGAGACTGTTGCAGATGGAACAGGATGCGAAGCTGCGTCAGACACACTTGGAATAATCCTATTGGCACCTTTCGCTGGCCCACAATGACACGCCGTATCATGCTTTGCGCACAATGTGTCTGAGAGCGAATAAAGTGCATTTTCGAACAATGGATGTGTGTGCCAAGCAATAAAGCACATCACACTAAATGTGTTCCATAAGTGCCAAAACGCGCTTCGGAGGCCTTGTCTGAGCGAGTGGAGTGCTTTTTTGGACGTGGCACACATGTGCCATATATGGAGAAAATTTTAACCGCAAAGCCTATAGGTTGCTTGAAATTCATTATCACAGCGAGAGAAACACATTTTCTCATTTTAGCTGTAACTCCACAGTAATGCTTCTCAGCCACCTGAAACTGTTGCAGATAGAACGGGATGCGAAGCTGCGTCAGGCACACTTGGAATAATCCTTCTGGCACCTTCCGCTGGCCCACAATGACACGCCGTATCATGCTTTGCGCACAATGTGTTTGACAGCAAATAAAGTGCATTTTCGAACAATGGATGTGTGTGCCAAGCAATAAGCACATCTCACTAAATGTGTTCCATAAGTGCCAAAACCCTAACCCTAACCCTAACCCTAACCCTAACCCTAACCCTAACCCTAACCCTAACCCTAACCCTAACCCTAACCCTAACCCCAACCCTAACCCTAACCCTAACCCTAACCCTAGCCCTAACCCTAACCCTAACCCTAACCCTAACTCTAACCCTAACCCTAACCCTAACCCTAGCCCTTCTTCTCTGAGCGAGTGGAGTGCTTTTTTGGACGTGGCACACATGTGCCATATATGGAGAAAATGTTTACCACAAAGCTTATAGGTTGCTTGAAATACATTATCACAGCGAGAGAAACACATTTTCTAATTTTAGCTGTAACTCCACAGCAATGCTTCTCAGCCACCTGAAACTGTTGCAGATAGAACGGGATGCGAAGCTGCGTCAGGCACACTTGGAATAATCCTCCTGGCACCTTCCGCTGGCCCACAATGACACGCCGTATCATGCTTTGCGCACAATGTGTTTGAGAGCAAATAAAGTGCATTTTCGAACAATGGATGTGTGTGCCAAGCAATAAGCACATCTCACTAAATGTGTTCCATAAGTGCCAAAACCCTAACCCTAACCCTTAACCTAACCCTAACCCTAACCCTAACCCTAACCCTAACCCTAACCCTAACCCTAACCCTAACCCTAACCCTAACCCTAACCCTAACTCAAACCGTAACCCTAACCCTAACCCTAACCCTAACCCTAACCCTAACCCTAACCCTAACCCTAACCCTAACCCTAACCCTAACCCTAACCCTAACCCTAACCCTAACCCTAACCCTAACCCTAACCCTAACTCTAACCGTAACCCTAACCCTCGCCCTTCTTCTCTGAGCGAGTGGAGTGCTTTTTTGGACGTGGTACACATGTGCCATATATAGAGAAAAATTTTACCACAAAGCCTACGTATAGGTAGCTTGAAATACATTATCACAGCGAGAGAAACACATTTTCTCATTTTAGCTGTAACTCCACAGCAATGCTTCTCAGCCACCTGAAACTGTTGCAGATGGAACAGGATGCGAAGCTGCGTCAGGCACATTTGGAATAATCTTCCTGGCACCTTCCGCTGGCCCACAATGACACGCCGTATCATGCTTTGCGCACAATGTGTTTGAGAACAAATAAGTGCATTTTCGAACAATGGATGTGTGTGCCAAGCAATAAAGCACATCACACTAAATGTGTTCCAAAGTGCCAAAACGCGCTTCGGAGGCCTTCTCTGAGCGAGTGGAGTGCTTTTTTGGACGTGGCACACATGTGCCATATATGGAGAAAATTTTAACCGCAAAGCCTATAGGTTGTTTGAAATACATTATCACAGCGAAAGAAACACATTTTCTCATTTTAGCTGTAACTCCACAGCAATGCTTCAATGCTTCAATGCACCTGAAACTGTTGCAGATAGAACGGTATGCGAAGCTGCGTCAGGCACGCTTGAAATGATCCTCCTGGCACCTTCCGCTGGCCCACAATGACACGCCGTATCATGCTTTGCGCAAAATGTGTTTGAGAGCGAATAAAGTGCATTTTCGAACAATGGATGTGTGTGCCAAGCAACAAGCACATCTCACTAAATGTGTTCCATAAGTGCCAAAACCCTAACCCTAACCCTTAACCTAACCCTAATCCTTAACCTAACCCTAACCCTAACCCTAACCCTAACCCTAGCCCTAACCCTAACTCTAACCCTAACCCTAACCCTCGCCCTTCTTCTCTGAGCGAGTGGAGTGCTTTTTTGGACGTGGCACACATGTGCCATATATGGAGAAAATTTTTACCACAAAGCCTACGTATAGGTAGGTTGAAATACATTATCACAGCGAGAGAAACACATTTTCTCATTTTAGCTGTAACTCCACAGCAATGCTTCTCAGCCACCTGAGACTGTTGCAGATGGAACAGGATGCGAAGCTGCGTCAGACACACTTGGAATAATCCTATTGGCACCTTTCGCTGGCCCACAATGACACGCCGTATCATGCTTTGCGCACAATGTGTCTGAGAGCGAATAAAGTGCATTTTCGAACAATGGATGTGTGTGCCAAGCAATAAAGCACATCACACTAAATGTGTTCCATAAGTGCCAAAACGCGCTTCGGAGGCCTTGTCTGAGCGAGTGGAGTGCTTTTTTGGACGTGGCACACATGTGCCATATATGGAGAAAATTTTAACCGCAAAGCCTATAGGTTGCTTGAAATTCATTATCACAGCGAGAGAAACACATTTTCTCATTTTAGCTGTAACTCCACAGTAATGCTTCTCAGCCACCTGAAACTGTTGCAGATAGAACGGGATGCGAAGCTGCGTCAGGCACACTTGGAATAATCCTTCTGGCACCTTCCGCTGGCCCACAATGACACGCCGTATCATGCTTTGCGCACAATGTGTTTGACAGCAAATAAAGTGCATTTTCGAACAATGGATGTGTGTGCCAAGCAATAAGCACATCTCACTAAATGTGTTCCATAAGTGCCAAAACCCTAACCCTAACCCTAACCCTAACCCTAACCCTAACCCTAACCCTAACCCTAACCCTAACCCTAACCCTAGCCCTAACCCTAACCCTAACCCTAACCCTAACCCTAACTCTAACCCTAACCCTAACCCTAACCCTAACCCTAGCCCTTCTTCTCTGAGCGAGTGGAGTGCTTTTTTGGACGTGGCACACATGTGCCATATATGGAGAAAATGTTTACCACAAAGCCTATAGGTTGCTTGAAATACATTATCACAGCGAGAGAAACACATTTTCTAATTTTAGCTGTAACTCCACAGCAATGCTTCTCAGCCACCTGAAACTGTTGCAGATAGAACGGGATGCGAAGCTGCGTCAGGCACACTTGGAATAATCCTCCTGGCACCTTCCGCTGGCCCACAATGACACGCCGTATCATGCTTTGCGCACAATGTGTTTGAGAGCAAATAAAGTGCATTTTCGAACAATGGATGTGTGTGCCAAGCAATAAGCACATCTCACTAAATGTGTTCCATAAGTGCCAAAACCCTAACCCTAACCCTTAACCTAACCCTAACCCTAACCCTAACCCTAACCCTAACCCTAACCCTAACCCTAACCCTAACCCTAACTCAAACCGTAACCCTAACCCTAACCCTAACCCTAACCCTAACCCTAACCCTAACCCTAACCCTAACCCTAACCCTAACCCTAACCCTAACCCTAACCCTAACCCTAACCCTAACCCTAACCCTAACCCTAACCCTAACCCTAACTCTAACCGTAACCCTAACCCTCGCCCTTCTTCTCTGAGCGAGTGGAGTGCTTTTTTGGACGTGGTACACATGTGCCATATATAGAGAAAAATTTTACCACAAAGCCTACGTATAGGTAGCTTGAAATACATTATCACAGCGAGAGAAACACATTTTCTCATTTTAGCTGTAACTCCACAGCAATGCTTCTCAGCCACCTGAAACTGTTGCAGATGGAACGGGATGCGAAGCTGCGTCAGGCACATTTGGAATAATCTTCCTGGCACCTTCCGCTGGCCCACAATGACACGCCGTATCATGCTTTGCGCACAATGTGTTTGAGAACGAATAAGTGCATTTTCGAACAATGGATGTGTGTGCCAAGCAATAAAGCACATCACACTAAATGTGTTCCATAAGTGCGAAAACGCGCTTCGGAGTCCTTCTCTGAGCGAGTGGAGTGCTTTTTTGGACGTGGCACACATGTGCCATATATGGAGAAAATTTTAACCGCAAAGCCTATAGGTTGCTTGAAAAACATTATCACAGCGAGAGAAACACATTTTCTCATTTTAGCTGTAACTCCACAGCAATGCTTCTCAGCCACCTGAAACAGTTGCAGATAGAACGGGATGCGAAGCTGCGTCAGACACACTTGGAATAATCCTCCTGGCACCTTTCGCTGGCCCACAATGACACGCCGTATCATGCTTTGCGCACAATGTGTTTGAGAGCGAATAAAGTGCATTTTCAAACAATGGATGTGTGTGCCAAGCAATAAGCACATCTCACTAAATGTGTTCCATAAGTGCCAAAACCCTAACCCTAACCCTTAACCTAACCCTAACCCTAACCCTAACCCTAACCCTAACCCTAACCCTAACCCTAACCCTAACCCTAACCCTAACCCTAACCCTACCCCTAACCCTAACCCTAACCCTAACTCTAACCGTAACCCTAACCCTAATCCTAGCCCTTCTTCTCTGAGCGAGTGGAGTGCTTTTTTGGACGTGGCACACATGTGCCATATATGGGGAAAATGTTTACCACAAAGCCTATAGGTAGCTTGAAATACATTATCACAGCGAGAGAAACACATTGTCTCATTTTAGCTGTAACTCCACAGCAATGCTTCTCAGCAACCTTAAACTGTTCCAGATAGAACGGGATGCGAAGCTGCGTAAGGCACACTTGGAGTAATCCTTCTGGCACCTTCCGCTGGCCCACAATGACACGCCGTATCATGCTTTGCGCACAATGTGTTTGAGAGCGAATAAAGTTCATTTTCGAACAATGGATGTGTGTGCCAAGCAATAAGCACATCTCACTAAATGTGTTCAATAAGTGCCAAAACCCTAACCCTTAACCTAACCCTAACCCTAACCCTAACCCTAACCCTAACCCTAACCCTAACTCTAACCGTAACCCTAACCCTAGCCCTTCTTCTCTGAGCGAGTGGAGAGCTTTTTTGGACGTGGCACACATGTGCCATATATGGAGAAAATTTTAACCGCAAAGCCTATAGGTTGCTTGAAATACATTATCACAGCGAGAGAAACACATTTTCTCATTTTAGCTGTAACTCCACAGCAATGCTTCTCAGCCACCTGAAACTGTTGCAGATAGAACGGGATGCGAAGCTGCGTCAGGCACACTTGGAATAATCCTTCTGGCACCTTCCGCTGGCCCACAATGACAAGCCGTATCATGCTTTGCGCAAAATGTGTTTGAGAGCGAATAAAGTGCATTTTCGAACAATGGATGTGTGTGCCAAGCAACAAGCACATCTCACTAAATGTGTTCCATAAGTGCCAAAACCCTAACCCTAACCCTTAACCTAACCCTAATCCTTAACCTAACCCTAACCCTAACCCTAACCCTAACCCTAACCCTAACCCTAACCCTAGCCCTAACCCTAACTCTAACCCTAACCCTAACCCTCGCCCTTCTTCTCTGAGCGAGTGGAGTGCTTTTTTGGACGTGGCACACATGTGCCATATATGGAGAAAATTTTTACCACAAAGCCTACGTATAGGTAGGTTGAAATACATTATCACAGCGAGAGAAACACATTTTCTCATTTTAGCTGTAACTCCACAGCAATGCTTCTCAGCCACCTGAGACTGTTGCAGATGGAACAGGATGCGAAGCTGCGTCAGACACACTTGGAATAATCCTATTGGCACCTTTCGCTGGCCCACAATGACACGCCGTATCATGCTTTGCGCACAATGTGTCTGAGAGCGAATAAAGTGCATTTTCGAACAATGGATGTGTGTGCCAAGCAATAAAGCACATCACACTGAATGTGTTCCATAAGTGCCAAAACGCGCTTCGGAGGCCTTGTCTGAGCGAGTGGAGTGCTTTTTTGGACGTGGCACACATGTGCCATATATGGAGAAAATTTTAACCGCAAAGCCTATAGGTTGCTTGAAATTCATTATCACAGCGAGAGAAACACATTTTCTCATTTTAGCTGTAACTCCACAGTAATGCTTCTCAGCCACCTGAAACTGTTGCAGATAGAACGGGATGCGAAGCTGCGTCAGGCACACTTGGAATAATCCTTCTGGCACCTTCCGCTGGCCCACAATGACACGCCGTATCATGCTTTGCGCACAATGTGTTTGACAGCAAATAAAGTGCATTTTCGAACAATGGATGTGTGTGCCAAGCAATAAGCACATCTCACTAAATGTGTTCCATAAGTGCCAAAACCCTAACCCTAACCCTAACCCTAACCCTAACCCTAACCCTAACCCTAACCCTAACCCTAACCCTAACCCTAACCCTAACCCTAACCCTAACCCTAACCCTAACCCTAACCCTAGCCCTAACCCTAACCCTAACCCTAACCCTAACTCTAACCCTAACCCTAACCCTAACCCTAGCCCTTCTTCTCTGAGCGAGTGGAGTGCTTTTTTGGACGTGGCACACATGTGCCATATATGGAGAAAATGTTTACCACAAAGCCTATAGGTTGCTTGAAATACATTATCACAGCGAGAGAAACACATTTTCTAATTTTAGCTGTAACTCCACAGCAATGCTTCTCAGCCACCTGAAACTGTTGCAGATAGAACGGGATGCGAAGCTGCGTCAGGCACACTTGGAATAATCCTCCTGGCACCTTCCGCTGGCCCACAATGACACGCCGTATCATGCTTTGCGCACAATGTGTTTGAGAGCAAATAAAGTGCATTTTCGAACAATGGATGTGTGTGCCAAGCAATAAGCACATCTCACTAAATGTGTTCCATAAGTGCCAAAACCCTAACCCTAACCCTTAACCTAACCCTAACCCTAACCCTAACCCTAACCCTAACCCTAACCCTAACCCTAACCCTAACCCTAACCCTAACCCTAACCCTAACCCTAACTCAAACCGTAACCCTAACCCTAACCCTAACCCTAACCCTAACCCTAACCCTAACCCTAACCCTAACCCTAACCCTAACCCTAACCCTAACCCTAACTCTAACCCTAACCCTAACCCTAGCCCTTCTTCTCTGAGCGAGTGTAGTGCTTTTTTGGACGTGGCACACATGTGCCATATATGGGGAAAATGTTTACCACAAAGCCTATAGGTAGCTTGAAATACATTATCACAGCGAGAGAAACACATTTTCTCATTTTAGCTGTAACTCCACAGCAATGCTTCTCAGCAACCTGAAACTGTTGCAGATAGAACGGGATGCGAAGCTGCGTAAGGCACACTTGGAGTAATCCTTCTGGCACCTTCCGCTGGCCCACAATGACACGCCGTATCATGCTTTGCGCACAATGTGTTTGAGAACGAATAAGTGCATTTTCGAACAATGGATGTGTGTGCCAAGCAATAAAGCACATCTCACTAAATGTGTTCCATAAGTGCCAAAACCCTAACCCTAACCCTTAACCTAACCCTAACCCTAACCCTAACCCTAACCCTAACCCTAACCCTAACCCTAACCCTACCCCTAACCCTAACCCTAACCCTAACCCTAACTCTAACCGTAACCCTAACCCTAACCCTAGCCCTTCTTCTCTGAGCGAGTGGAGTGCTTTTTTGGACGTGGCACACATGTGCCATATATGGGGAAAATGTTTACCACAAAGCCTATAGGTAGCTTGAAATACATTATCACAGCGAGAGAAACACATTTTCTCATTTTAGCTGTAACTCCACAGCAATGCTTCTCAGCAACCTGAAACTGTTCCAGATAGAACGGGATGCGAAGCTGCGTAAGGCACACTTGGAGTAATCCTTCTGGCACCTTCCGCTGGCCCACAATGACACGCCGTATCATGCTTTGCGCACAATGTGTTTGAGAACGAATAAGTGCATTTTCGAACAATGGATGTGTGTGCCAAGCAATAAAGCACATCACACTAAATGTGTTCCATAAGTGCGAAAACGCGCTTCGGAGTCCTTCTCTGAGCGAGTGGAGTGCTTTTTTGGACGTGGCACACATGTGCCATATATGGAGAAAATTTTAACCGCAAAGCCTATAGGTTGCTTGAAAAACATTATCACAGCGAGAGAAACACATTTTCTCATTTTAGCTGTAACTCCACAGCAATGCTTCTCAGCCACCTGAAACAGTTGCAGATAGAACGGGATGCGAAGCTGCGTCAGACACACTTGGAATAATCCTCCTGGCACCTTTCGCTGGCCCACAATGACACGCCGTATCATGCTTTGCGCACAATGTGTTTGAGAGCGAATAAAGTGCATTTTCAAACAATGGATGTGTGTGCCAAGCAATAAGCACATCTCACTAAATGTGTTCCATAAGTGCCAAAACCCTAACCCTAACCCTTAACCTAACCCTAACCCTAACCCTAACCCTAACCCTAACCCTACCCCTAACCCTAACCCTAACCCTAACCCTAACCCTAACTCTAACCGTAACCCTAACCCTAACCCTAGCCCTTCTTCTCTGAGCGAGTGGAGTGCTTTTTTGGACGTGGCACACATGTGCCATATATGGGGAAAATGTTTAATACAAAGCCTATAGGTAGCTTGAAATACATTATCACAGCGAGAGAAACACATTTTCTCATTTTAGCTGTAACTCCACAACAATGCTTCTCAGCCACCTGAAACTGTTGCAGATAAAACGGGATGCAATGGATGGGTGTGCCAAGCAATAAGCACATCTCACTAAATGTGTTCCATAAGTGCCAAAACCCTAACCCTTAACCTAACCCTAACCCTAACCCTAACCCTAACCCTTAACCCTAACCCTAACCCTAACCTTAACCCTAACCCTAACCCTAGCCCTTCTTCTCTGAGTGAGTGGAGTGCTTTTTTGGACGTGGCACACATGTGCCATATATGGAGACATTTTTTACCACAAAGCCTATAGGTTGCTTGAAATACATTATCACAGCAAGAGAAACACATTTTCTCATTTTAGCTGTAACTCCACAGCAATGCTTCTCAGCCACCTGAAACTGTTGCAGATAGAACGGTATGCGAATCTGCATCAGGCACACTTGCAATAATCCTCCTGGCACCTTCCGCTGGCCCACAATGACACGCCGTATCATGCTTTGCGCACAATGTGTTTGAGAGCGAATAAAGTGCATTTTCGAACAATGGATGTGTGTGCCAGCAATAAAGCACATCACACTAAATGTGTTCCATAAGTGCCAAAATGTGCTTCGGAGGCCTTCTCTGACCGAGTGGAGTGCTTTTTTGGACGTGGCACACATGTGCCATATATGGAGAAAATTTTTACCTCAAAGCCTATAGGTTGCTTGAAATACATTATCACAGCGAGAGAAACACATTTTCTAATTTTAGCTGTAACTCCATAGCAGTGCTCCTCAGCCAACTGAAACTGTTGCAAATAGAACGGGATACGAAGCTGCGTCAGGCACACTTGCATTGAGCCTCCTGGCACCTTCCGCTGGCTCACAATGACACGCCGTATCATGCTTTGCTCAAAATGTGTTTGAGAGCGAATAAAGTACATTTTCGAACAATGGATGTCTGTGCCAAGCTATAAAGCACATCATACTGAATGTGTTCCATAAGTGCGAAAACGCGCTTCGGAGGCCTTCTCTGAGCGAGTGGAGTGCTTTTTTTGGACGTGGCACACATGTGCCATATATGGAGAAAATTTTAACCGCAAAGCCTATAGGTTGCTTGAAATACATTATCAAAGCGAGAGAAACACATTTTCTCATTTTAGCTGTAACTCCACAGCAATGCTTCTCAGCCACCTGAAACAGTTGCAGATAGAACGGGATGCGAAGCTGCGTCAGACACACTTGGAATAATCCTCCTGGCACCTTTCGCTGGCCCACAATGACACGCCGTATCATGCTTTGCGCACAATGTGTTTGAGAGCGAATAAAGTGCATTTTCAAACAATGGATGTGTGTGCCAAGCAATAAGCACATCTCACTAAATGTGTTCCATAAGTGCCAAAACCCTAACCCTAACCCTAACCCTTAACCTAACCCTAACCCTAACCCTAACCCTAACCCTAACCCTAACCCTAACCCTAACCCTAACCCTAACCCTAACCCTAACTCTAACCGTAACCCTAACCCTAACCCTAGCCCTTCTTCTCTGAGCGAGTGGAGTGCTTTTTTGGACGTGGCACACATGTGCCATATATGGGGAAAATGTTTACCACAAAGCCTATAGGTAGCTTGAAATACATTATCACAGCGAGAGAAACACATTTTCTCATTTTAGCTGTAACTCCACAGCAATGCTTCTCAGCAACCTGAAACTGTTGCAGATAGAACGGGATGCGAAGCTGCGTAAGGCACACTTGGAGTAATCCTTCTGGCACCTTCCGCTGGCCCACAATGACACGCCGTATCATGCTTTGCGCACAATGTGTTTGAGAACGAATAAGTGCATTTTCGAACAATGGATGTGTGTGCCAAGCAATAAAGCACATCTCACTAAATGTGTTCCATAAGTGCCAAAACCCTAACCCTAACCCTTAACCTAACCCTAACCCTAACCCTAACCCTAACCCTAACCCTAACCCTAACCCTAACCCTAACCCTAACCCTACCCCTAACCCTAACCCTAACCCTAACCCTAACTCTAACCGTAACCCTAACCCTAACCCTAACCCTAGCCCTTCTTCTCTGAGCGAGTGGAGTGCTTTTTTGGACGTGGCACACATGTGCCATATATGGGGAAAATGTTTACCACAAAGCCTATAGGTAGCTTGAAATACATTATCACAGCGAGAGAAACACATTTTCTCATTTTAGCTGTAACTCCACAGCAATGCTTCTCAGCAACCTGAAACTGTTCCAGATAGAACGGGATGCGAAGCTGCGTAAGGCACACTTGGAGTAATCCTTCTGGCACCTTCCGCTGGCCCACAATGACACGCCGTATCATGCTTTGCGCACAATGTGTTTGAGAACGAATAAGTGCATTTTCGAACAATGGATGTGTGTGCCAAGCAATAAAGCACATCACACTAAATGTGTTCCATAAGTGCGAAAACGCGCTTCGGAGTCCTTCTCTGAGCGAGTGGAGTGCTTTTTTGGACGTGGCACACATGTGCCATATATGGAGAAAATTTTAACCGCAAAGCCTATAGGTTGCTTGAAAAACATTATCACAGCGAGAGAAACACATTTTCTCATTTTAGCTGTAACTCCACAGCAATGCTTCTCAGCCACCTGAAACAGTTGCAGATAGAACGGGATGCGAAGCTGCGTCAGACACACTTGGAATAATCCTCCTGGCACCTTTCGCTGGCCCACAATGACACGCCGTATCATGCTTTGCGCACAATGTGTTTGAGAGCGAATAAAGTGCATTTTCAAACAATGGATGTGTGTGCCAAGCAATAAGCACATCTCACTAAATGTGTTCCATAAGTGCCAAAACCCTAACCCTAACCCTTAACCTAACCCTAACCCTAACCCTAACCCTAACCCTAACCCTAACCCTAACCCTACCCCTAACCCTAACCCTAACCCTAACCCTAACTCTAACCGTAACCCTAACCCTAACCCTAGCCCTTCTTCTCTGAGCGAGTGGAGTGCTTTTTTGGACGTGGCACACATGTGCCATATATGGGGAAAATGTTTAATACAAAGCCTATAGGTAGCTTGAAATACATTATCACAGCGAGAGAAACACATTTTCTCATTTTAGCTGTAACTCCACAACAATGCTTCTCAGCCACCTGAAACTGTTGCAGATAAAACGGGATGCAATGGATGGGTGTGCCAAGCAATAAGCACATCTCACTAAATGTGTTCCATAAGTGCCAAAACCCTAACCCTTAACCTAACCCTAACCCTAACCCTAACCCTAACCCTAACCCTAACCCTTAACCCTAACCCTAACCCTAACCCTAACCCTAACCCTAACCCTAGCCCTTCTTCTCTGAGCGAGTGGAGTGCTTTTTTGGACGTGGCACACATGTGCCATATATGGAGACATTTTTTACCACAAAGCCTATAGGTTGCTTGAAATACATTATCACAGCAAGAGAAACACATTTTCTCATTTTAGCTGTAACTCCACAGCAATGCTTCTCAGCCACCTGAAACTGTTGCAGATAGAACGGTATGCGAATCTGCATCAGGCACACTTGCAATAATCCTCCTGGCACCTTCCGCTGGCCCACAATGACACGCCGTATCATGCTTTGCGCACAATGTGTTTGAGAGCGAATAAAGTGCATTTTCGAACAATGGATGTGTGTGCCAGCAATAAAGCACATCACACTAAATGTGTTCCATAAGTGCCAAAATGTGCTTCGGAGGCCTTCTCTGACCGAGTGGAGTGCTTTTTTGGACGTGGCACACATGTGCCATATATGGAGAAAATTTTTACCTCAAAGCCTATAGGTTGCTTGAAATACATTATCACAGCGAGAGAAACACATTTTCTAATTTTAGCTGTAACTCCATAGCAGTGCTCCTCAGCCAACTGAAACTGTTGCAAATAGAACGGGATACGAAGCTGCGTCAGGCACACTTGCATTGAGCCTCCTGGCACCTTCCGCTGGCTCACAATGACACGCCGTATCATGCTTTGCTCAAAATGTGTTTGAGAGCGAATAAAGTACATTTTCGAACAATGAATGTCTGTGCCAAGCTATAAAGCACATCATACTGAATGTGTTCCATAAGTGCGAAAACGCGCTTCGGAGGCCTTCTCTGAGCGAGTGGAGTGCTTTTTTGGACGTGGCACACATGTGCCATATATGAAGAAAATTTTTACCGCAAAGCCTATAGGTTGCTTGAAATACATGATCACAGCGAGAGAAACACATTTTCTCATTTTAGCTGTAACTCCATAGCAATGCTTCTCAGCCACCTGAAACTGTTGCTGATAGAACGGGATGCAAAGCTGCGTCAGGCACACTTGGAATAATCCTTCTGGCACCTTCCGCTGGCCCAAAATGACACGCCGTATCATGCTTTGAGCGAATAAAGTGCATTTTCGAACAATGGATGTGTGTGCCAAGCAATAAGCACATCTCACTAAATGTTTTCCATAAGTGCCAAAACCCTAACCCTAACCCTTAACCTAACCCTTAACCTAACCCTAACCCTTAACCTAACCCTAACCCTAACCCTAACCCTAACCCTAACCCTAACCCTAACCCTAACCCTAACCCTAACCCTAACCCTAACCCTAACCCTAACCCTAACCCTAACCCTAGCCCTTCTTCTCTGAGCGAGTGGAGTGCTTTTTTGGACGTGGCACACATGTGCCATATATGGAGACATTTTTTACCACAAAGCCTATAGGTTGCTTGAAATACATTATCACAGCTGTAACTCCACAGCAATGCTTCTCAGCCACCTGAAACTGTTGCAGATAGAACGGGATGCGAAGCTGCGTCAGGCACACTTGGAATAATCCTCCTGGCACCTTCCGCTGGCCCACAATGACACGCCGTATCATGCTTTGCGCACAATGTGTTTGAGAGCAAATAAAGTGCATTTTCGAACAATGGATGTGTGTGCCAAGCAATAAGCACATCTCACTAAATGTGTTCCATAAGTGCCAAAACCCTAACCCTAACCCTTAACCTAACCCTAACCCTAACCCTAACCCTAACCCTAACCCTAACCCTAACCCTAACCCTAACTCAAACCGTAACCCTAACCCTAACCCTAACCCTAACCCTAACCCTAACCCTAACCCTAACCCTAACCCTTAACCTAACCCTAACCCTAACCCTAACCCTAACCCTAACCCTAACCCTAACCCTAACCCTAACCCTAACCCTAACCCTAACTCTAACCGTAACCCTAACCCTCGCCCTTCTTCTCTGAGCGAGTGGAGTGCTTTGTTGGACGTGGTACACATGTGCCATATATAGAGAAAAATTTTACCACAAAGCCTACGTATAGGTAGCTTGAAATACATTATCACAGCGAGAGAAACACATTTTCTCATTTTAGCTGTAACTCCACAGCAATGCTTCTCAGCCACCTGAAACTGTTGCAGATGAAACGGGATGCGAAGCTGCGTCAGGCACATTTGGAATAATCTTCCTGGCACCTTCCGCTGGCCCACAATGACACGCCGTATCATGCTTTGCGCACAATGTGTTTGAGAACAAATAAGTGCATTTTCGAACAATGGATGTGTGTGCCAAGCAATAAAGCACATTACACTAAATGTGTTCCAAAGTGCCAAAACGCGCTTCGGAGGCCTTCTCTGAGCGAGTGGAGTGCTTTTTTGGACGTGGCACATATGTGCCATATATGGAGAAAATTTTAACCGCAAAGCCTATAGGTTGTTTGAAATACATTATCACAGCGAGAGAAACACATTTTCTCATTTTAGCTGTAACTCCACAGCAATGCTTCAATGCTTCAATGCACCTGAAACTGTTGCAGATAGAACGGTATGCAAAGCTGCGTCAGGCACGCTTGGAATGATCCTCCTGGCACCTTCCGCTGGCCCACAATGACACGCCGTATCATGCTTTGCGCACAATGTGTTTGAGAACGAATAAGTGCATTTTCGAACAATGGATGTGTGTGCCAAGCAATAAAGCACATCACACTAAATGTGTTCCATAAGTGCGAAAACGCGCTTCGGAGTCCTTCTCTGAGCGAGTGGAGTGCTTTTTTGGACGTGGCACACATGTGCCATATATGGAGAAAATTTTAACCGCAAAGCCTATAGGTTGCTTGAAATACATTATCACAGCGAGAGAAACACATTTTCTCATTTTAGCTGTAACTCCACAGCAATGCTTCTCAGCCACCTGAAACAGTTGCAGATAGAACGGGATGCGAAGCTGCGTCAGACACACTTGGAATAATCCTCCTGGCACCTTTCGCTGGCCCACAATGACACGCCGTATCATGCTTTGCGCACAATGTGTTTGAGAGCGAATAAAGTGCATTTTCAAACAATGGATGTGTGTGCCAAGCAATAAGCACATCTCACTAAATGTGTTCCATAAGTGCCAAAACCTTAACCCTAACCCTTAACCTAACCCTAACCCTAACCCTAACCCTAACCCTAACCCTAACCCTAACCCTAACCCTAACCCTAACCCTAACCCTAACTCTAACCGTAACCCTAACCCTAACCCTAACCCTAGCCCTTCTTCTCTGAGCGAGTGGAGTGCTTTTTTGGACGTGGCACACATGTGCCATATATGGGGAAAATGTTTACCACAAAGACTATAGGTAGCTTGAAATACATTATCACAGCGAGAGAAACACATTTTCTCATTTTAGCTGTAACTCCACAGCAATGCTTCTCAGCAACCTGAAACTGTTGCAGATAGAACGGGATGCGAAGCTGCGTAAGGCACACTTGGAGTAATCCTTCTGGCACCTTCCGCTGGCCCACAATGACACGCCGTATCATGCTTTGCGCACAATGTGTTTGAGAGCGAATAAAGTTCATTTTCGAACAATGGATGTGTGTGCCAAGCAATAAGCACATCTCAGTAAATGTGTTCAATAAGTGCCAAAACCCTAACCCTTAACCTAACCCTAACCCTAACCCTAACCCTAACCCTAACCCTAACCCTAACCCTAACCCTAACCCTAACCCTAACCCTAACCCTAACCCTAACCCTAACCCTAACTCTAACCCTAACCCTAACCCTAGCCCTTCTTCTCTGAGCGAGTGGAGAGCTTTTTTGGACGTGGCACACATGTGCCATATATGGAGAAAATTTTAACCGCAAAGCCTATAGGTTGCTTGAAATACATTATCACAGCGAGAGAAACACATTTTCTCATTTTAGCTGTAACTCCACAGCAATGCTTCTCAGCCACCTGAAACTGTTGCTGATAGAACGGGATGAAAGCTGCGTCAGGCACACTTGGAATAATCCTTCTGGCACCTTCCGCTGGCCCACAATGACAAGCCGTATCATGATTTGCGCAAAATGTGTTTGAGAGCGAATAAAGTGCATTTTCGAACAATGGATGTGTGTGCCAAGCAACAAGCACATCTCACTAAATGTGTTCCATAAGAGCCAAAACCCTAACCCTAACACTTAACCTAACCCTAATCCTTAACCTAACCCTAACCCTAACCCTAACCCTAACCCTAACCCTAGCCCTAACCCTAACTCTAACCCTAACCCTAACCCTCGCCCTTCTTCTCTGAGCGAGTGGAGTGCTTTTTTGGACGTGGCACACATGTGCCATATATGGAGAAAATTTTTACCACAAAGCCTACGTATAGGTAGGTTGAAATACATTATCACAGCGAGAGAAACACATTTTCTCATTTTAGCTGTAACTCCACAGCAATGCTTCTCAGCCACCTGAGACTGTTGCAGATGGAACAGGATGCGAAGCTGCGTCAGACACACTTGGAATAATCCTCCTGGCACCTTTCTCTGGCCCACAATGACACGCCGTATCATGCTTTGCGCACAATGTGTCTGAGAGCGAATAAAGTGCATTTTCGAACAATGGATGTGTGTGCCAAGCAATAAAGCACATCACACTAAATGTGTTCCATAAGTGCCAAAACGCGCTTCGGAGGCATTGTCTGAGCGAGTGGAGTGCTTTTTTGGACGTGGCACACATGTGCCATATATGGAGAAAATTTTAACCGCAAAGAATAGGTTGCTTGAAATTCATTATCACAGCGAGAGAAACACATTTTCTCATTTTAGCTATAACTCCACATTAATGCTTCTCAGCCACCTGAAACTGTTGCAGATAGAACGGGATGCGAAGCTGCGTCAGGCACACTTGGAATAATCCTTCTGGCACCTTCCGCTGGCCCACAATGACACGCCGTATCATGCTTTGCGCACAATGTGTTTGAGAGCAAATAAAGTGCATTTTCGAACAATGGATGTGTGTGCCAAGCAATAAGCACATCTCAGTAAATGTGTTCAATAAGTGCCAAAACCCTAACCCTTAACCTAACCCTAACCCTAACCCTAACCCTAACCCTAACCCTAACCCTAACCCTAACCCTAACCCTAACCCTAACCCTAACCCTAACCCTAACCCTAACCCTAACCCTAACCCTAACTCAAACCGTAACCCTAACCCTAACCCTAACCCTAACCCTAACCCTAACCCTAACCCTAACCCTAACCCTTAACCTAACCCTAACCCTAACCCTAACCCTAACCCTAACCCTAACCCTAACCCTAACCCTAACCCTAACCCTAACCCTAACTCTAACCGTAACCCTAACCCTAACCCTAACCCTAGCCCTTCTTCTCTGAGCGAGTGGAGTGCTTTTTTGGACGTGGCACACATGTGCCATATATGGGGAAAATGTTTACCACAAAGACTATAGGTAGCTTGAAATACATTATCACAGCGAGAGAAACACATTTTCTCATTTTAGCTGTAACTCCACAGCAATGCTTCTCAGCAACCTGAAACTGTTGCAGATAGAACGGGATGCGAAGCTGCGTAAGGCACACTTGGAGTAATCCTTCTGGCACCTTCCGCTGGCCCACAATGACACGCCGTATCATGCTTTGCGCACAATGTGTTTGAGAGCGAATAAAGTTCATTTTCGAACAATGGATGTGTGTGCCAAGCAATAAGCACATCTCAGTAAATGTGTTCAATAAGTGCCAAAACCCTAACCCTTAACCTAACCCTAACCCTAACCCTAACCCTAACCCTAACCCTAACCCTAACCCTAACTCTAACCGTAACCCTAACCCTAGCCCTTCTTCTCTGAGCGAGTGGAGAGCTTTTTTGGACGTGGCACACATGTGCCATATATGGAGAAAATTTTAACCGCAAAGCCTATAGGTTGCTTGAAATACATTATCACAGCGAGAGAAACACATTTTCTCATTTTAGCTGTAACTCCACAGCAATGCTTCTCAGCCACCTGAAACTGTTGCTGATAGAACGGGATGCAAAGCTGCGTCAGGCACACTTGGAATAATCCTTCTGGCACCTTCCGCTGGCCCACAATGACAAGCCGTATCATGATTTGCGCAAAATGTGTTTGAGAGCGAATAAAGTGCATTTTCGAACAATGGATGTGTGTGCCAAGCAACAAGCACATCTCACTAAATGTGTTCCATAAGAGCCAAAACCCTAACCCTAACACTTAACCTAACCCTAATCCTTAACCTAACCCTAACCCTAACCCTAACCCTAACCCTAACCCTAACCCTAACCCTAACCCTAACCCTAACCCTAACCCTAACCCTAACCCTAGCCCTAACCCTAACTCTAACCCTAACCCTAACCCTCGCCCTTCTTCTCTGAGCGAGTGGAGTGCTTTTTTGGACGTGGCACACATGTGCCATATATGGAGAAAATTTTTACCACAAAGCCTACGTATAGGTAGGTTGAAATACATTATCACAGCGAGAGAAACACATTTTCTCATTTTAGCTGTAACTCCACAGCAATGCTTCTCAGCCACCTGAGACTGTTGCAGATGGAACAGGATGCGAAGCTGCGTCAGACACACTTGGAATAATCCTCCTGGCACCTTTCGCTGGCCCACAATGACACGCCGTATCATGCTTTGCGCACAATGTGTCTGAGAGCGAATAAAGTGCATTTTCGAACAATGGATGTGTGTGCCAAGCAATAAAGCACATCACACTAAATGTGTTCCATAAGTGCCAAAACGCGCTTCGGAGGCATTGTCTGAGCGAGTGGAGTGCTTTTTTGGACGTGGCACACATGTGCCATATATGGAGAAAATTTTAACCGCAAAGCCTATAGGTTGCTTGAAATTCATTATCACAGCGAGAGAAACACATTTTCTCATTTTAGCTATAACTCCACAGCAATGCTTCTCAGCCACCTGAAACTGTTGCAGATGAAACGGGATGCGAAGCTGCGTCAGGCACATTTGGAATAATCTTCCTGGCACCTTCCGCTGGCCCACAATGACACGCCGTATCATGCTTTGCGCACAATGTGTTTGAGAACGAATAAGTGCATTTTCGAACAATGGATGTGTGTGCCAAGCAATAAAGCACATCACACTAAATGTGTTCCATAAGTGCGAAAACGCGCTTCGGAGTCCTTCTCTGAGCGAGTGGAGTGCTTTTTTGGACGTGGCACACATGTGCCATATATGGAGAAAATTTTAACCGCAAAGCCTATAGGTTGCTTGAAATACATTATCACAGCGAGAGAAACACATTTTCTCATTTTAGCTGTAACTCCACAGCAATGCTTCTCAGCCACCTGAAACAGTTGCAGATAGAACGGGATGCGAAGCTGCGTCAGACACACTTGGAATAATCCTCCTGGCACCTTTCGCTGGCCCACAATGACACGCCGTATCATGCTTTGCGCACAATGTGTTTGAGAGCGAATAAAGTGCATTTTCAAACAATGGATGTGTGTGCCAAGCAATAAGCACATCTCACTAAATGTGTTCCATAAGTGCCAAAACCTTAACCCTAACCCTTAACCTAACCCTAACCCTAACCCTAACCCTAACCCTAACCCTAACCCTAACCCTAACCCTAACCCTAACTCTAACCGTAACCCTAACCCTAACCCTAACCCTAACCCTAGCCCTTCTTCTCTGAGCGAGTGGAGTGCTTTTTTGGACGTGGCACACATGTGCCATATATGGGGAAAATGTTTACCACAAAGACTATAGGTAGCTTGAAATACATTATCACAGCGAGAGAAACACATTTTCTCATTTTAGCTGTAACTCCACAGCAATGCTTCTCAGCAACCTGAAACTGTTGCAGATAGAACGGGATGCGAAGCTGCGTAAGGCACACTTGGAGTAATCCTTCTGGCACCTTCCGCTGGCCCACAATGACACGCCGTATCATGCTTTGCGCACAATGTGTTTGAGAGCGAATAAAGTTCATTTTCGAACAATGGATGTGTGTGCCAAGCAATAAGCACATCTCAGTAAATGTGTTCAATAAGTGCCAAAACCCTAACCCTTAACCTAACCCTAACCCTAACCCTAACCCTAACCCTAACCCTAACCCTAACCCTAACTCTAACCGTAACCCTAACCCTAGCCCTTCTTCTCTGAGCGAGTGGAGAGCTTTTTTGGACGTGGCACACATGTGCCATATATGGAGAAAATTTTAACCGCAAAGCCTATAGGTTGCTTGAAATACATTATCACAGCGAGAGAAACACATTTTCTCATTTTAGCTGTAACTCCACAGCAATGCTTCTCAGCCACCTGAAACTGTTGCTGATAGAACGGGATGCAAAGCTGCGTCAGGCACACTTGGAATAATCCTTCTGGCACCTTCCGCTGGCCCACAATGACAAGCCGTATCATGATTTGCGCAAAATGTGTTTGAGAGCGAATAAAGTGCATTTTCGAACAATGGATGTGTGTGCCAAGCAACAAGCACATCTCACTAAATGTGTTCCATAAGAGCCAAAACCCTAACCCTAACACTTAACCTAACCCTAATCCTTAACCTAACCCTAACCCTAACCCTAACCCTAGCCCTAACCCTAACTCTAACCCTAACCCTAACCCTCGCCCTTCTTCTCTGAGCGAGTGGAGTGCTTTTTTGGACGTGGCACACATGTGCCATATATGGAGAAAATTTTTACCACAAAGCCTACGTATAGGTAGGTTGAAATACATTATCACAGCGAGAGAAACACATTTTCTCATTTTAGCTGTAACTCCACAGCAATGCTTCTCAGCCACCTGAGACTGTTGCAGATGGAACAGGATGCGAAGCTGCGTCAGACACACTTGGAATAATCCTCCTGGCACCTTTCGCTGGCCCACAATGACACGCCGTATCATGCTTTACGCACAATGTGTCTGAGAGCGAATAAAGTGCATTTTCGAACAATGGATGTGTGTGCCAAGCAATAAAGCACATCACACTAAATGTGTTCCATAAGTGCCAAAACCCTAACCCTTAACCTAACCGTAACCCTAACCCTAACCCTAACCCTAACCCTAACCCTAACCCTAACCCTAACCCTAACCCTAACCCTAACCCTAACCCTAACCCTAGCCCTTCTTCTCTGAGCGAGTGGAGTGCTTTTTTGGACGTGGCACACATGTGCCATATATGGTGACATTTTTTACCACAAAGCCTATAGGTTGCTTGAAATACATTATCACAGCGAGAGAAACACATTTTCTCATTTTAGCTGTAACTCCACAGCAATGCTTCTCAGCCACCTGAAACTGTTGCAGATAGAACGGGATGCGAAGCTGCGTCAGGCACACTTGGAATAATCCTCCTGGCACCTTCCGCTGGCCCACAAAGACACGCCGTATCATGCTTTGCGCACAATGTGTTTGAGAGTGAATAAAGTGCATTTTCGAACAATGGATGTGTGTGCCAAGCTAATGAAGCACATCATACTAAATGTGTTCCATAAGTGCGAAAACGCGCTTCGGAGGCCTTCTCTGAGAGAGTGGAGTGCTTTTTTGGACGTGGCACACATGTGCCATATATGGAGAAAAATTTTACCGCAAAGCCTATAGGTTGCTTGAAATACATGATCACAGCGAGAAAAACACATTTTCTCATTTTAGCTGTAACTCCATAGCAATGCTTCTCAGCCACCTGAAACTGTTGCTGATAGAAGGGGATGCGAAGCTGCGTCAGGCACACTTGGAATAATCCTCCTGGCACCTTCCGCTGGCCCAAAATGACACGCCGTATCATGCTTTGAGCGAATAAAGTGCATTTTCGAACAATGGATGTGTGTGCCAAGCAATAAGCACATCTCACTAAATGTTTTCCATAAGTGCCAAAACCCTAACCCTAACCCTTAACCTAACCCTTAACCTAACCCTAACCCTTAACCTAACCCTAACCCTAACCCTAACCCTAACCCTAACCCTAACCCTAACCCTAACCCTAACCCTAACCCTAACCCTAACCCTAACCCTAACCCTAACCCTAGCCCTTCTTCTCTGAGCGAGTGGAGTGCTTTTTTGGACGTGGCACACATGTGCCATATATGGAGACATTTTTTACCACAAAGCCTATAGGTTGCTTGAAATACATTATCACAGCTGTAACTCCACAGCAATGCTTCTCAGCCACCTGAAACTGTTGCAGATAGAACGGGATGCGAAGCTGCGTCAGGCACACTTGGAATAATCCTCCTGGCACCTTCCGCTGGCCCACAATGACACGCCGTATCATGCTTTGCGCACAATGTGTTTGAGAGCAAATAAAGTGCATTTTCGAACAATGGATGTGTGTGCCAAGCAATAAGCACATCTCACTAAATGTGTTCCATAAGTGCCAAAACCCTAACCCTAACCCTTAACCTAACCCTAACCCTAACCCTAACCCTAACCCTAACCCTAACCCTAACCCTAACCCTAACCCTAACCCTAACCCTAACCCTAACCCTAACCCTAACTCAAACCGTAACCCTAACCGTAACCCTAACCCTAACCCTAACCCTAACCCTAACCCTTAACCTAACCCTAACCCTAACCCTAACCCTAACCCTAACCCTAACCCTAACCCTAACCCTAACCCTAACCCTAACCCTAACTCTAACCGTAACCCTAACCCTCGCCCTTCTTCTCTGAGCGAGTGGAGTGCTTTTTTGGACGTGGTACACATGTGCCATATATAGAGAAAAATTTTACCACAAAGCCTACGTATAGGTAGCTTGAAATACATTATCACAGCGAGAGAAACACATTTTCTCATTTTAGCTGTAACTCCACAGCAATGCTTCTCAGCCACCTGAAACTGTTGCAGATGAAACGGGATGCGAAGCTGCGTCAGGCACATTTGGAATAATCTTCCTGGCACCTTCCGCTGGCCCACAATGACACGCCGTATCATGCTTTGCGCACAATGTGTTTGAGAACAAATAAGTGCATTTTCGAACAATGGATGTGTGTGCCAAGCAATAAAGCACATTACACTAAATGTGTTCCAAAGTGCCAAAACGCGCTTCGGAGGCCTTCTCTGAGCGAGTGGAGTGCTTTTTTGGACGTGGCACATATGTGCCATATATGGAGAAAATTTTAACCGCAAAGCCTATAGGTTGTTTGAAATACATTATCACAGCGAGAGAAACACATTTTCTCATTTTAGCTGTAACTCCACAGCAATGCTTCAATGCTTCAATGCACCTGAAACTGTTGCAGATAGAACGGTATGCGAAGCTGCGTCAGGCACGCTTGGAATGATCCTCCTGGCACCTTCCGCTGGCCCACAATGACACGCCCTATCATGCTTTGCGCACAATGTGTTTGAGAACGAATAAGTGCATTTTCGAACAATGGATATGTGTGCCAAGCAATAAAGCACATCACACTAAATGTGTTCCATAAGTGCGAAAACGCGCTTCGGAGTCCTTCTCTGAGCGAGTGGAGTGCTTTTTTGGACGTGGCACACATGTGCCATATATGGAGAAAATTTTAACCGCAAAGCCTATAGGTTGCTTGAAATACATTATCACAGCGAGAGAAACACATTTTCTCATTTTAGCTGTAACTCCACAGCAATGCTTCTCAGCCACCTGAAACAGTTGCAGATAGAACGGGATGCGAAGCTGCGTCAGACACACTTGGAATAATCCTCCTGGCACCTTTCGCTGGCCCACAATGACACGCCGTATCATGCTTTGCGCACAATGTGTTTGAGAGCGAATAAAGTGCATTTTCAAACAATGGATGTGTGTGCCAAGCAATAAGCACATCTCACTAAATGTGTTCCATAAGTGCCAAAACCTTAACCCTAACCCTTAACCTAACCCTAACCCTAACCCTAACCCTAACCCTAACCCTAACCCTAACCCTAACTCTAACTCTAACCGTAACCCTAACCCTAACCCTAACCCTAGCCCTTCTTCTCTGAGCGAGTGGAGTGCTTTTTTGGACGTGGCACACATGTGCCATATATGGGGAAAATGTTTACCACAAAGACTATAGGTAGCTTGAAATACATTATCACAGCGAGAGAAACACATTTTCTCATTTTAGCTGTAACTCCACAGCAATGCTTCTCAGCAACCTGAAACTGTTGCAGATAGAACGGGATGCGAAGCTGCGTAAGGCACACTTGGAGTAATCCTTCTGGCACCTTCCGCTGGCCCACAATGACACGCCGTATCATGCTTTGCGCACAATGTGTTTG
>NC_136365.1:13242500-13410000 GCF_037039965.1 Doryrhamphus excisus
ACCCTTAACCTAACCCTAACCCTAACCCTAACCCTAACCCTAACTCTAACGCTAACCCTAACCCTAACCCTAACCCTAACCCTAACCCTAACCCTAGCCCTTCTTCTCTGAGCGAGTGGAGTGCTTTTTTGGACGTGGCACACATGTGCCATATATGGAGAAAATTTTTACCACAAAGCCTACTTGTTGCTTGAAATACATTATCAGAGCGAGAGAAACACATTTTCTCATTTTAGATGTAACTCCACAGCAGTGCTTCTCAGCCACCTGAAACTGTTGCAGATAGAAGGGAATGCGAAACTGCGTCAGGCACACTTACAATCATCCTTCTGGCACCTTCCGCTGGCCCACAATGGCAAGCCGTATCATGCTTTGCGCACAATGTGTTTGAGAGCGAATAAAGTGCATTTTCGAACAATGGATGTGTGTGCCAGGCAATAAAGCACATCACACTAAATGTGTTCCATAAGTGCCAAAACGCGCTTCGGAGGCCTTCTCTGACCGAGTGGAGTGTTTTTTTGGCCGTGCCATATATGGAGAAAATTTTTACCACAAAGCCTATAGGTTGCTTGAAATACATTATCACAGTGAGAGAAACACATTTTCTCATTTTAGTTGTAACTCCACAGCAGTGCTTCTCAGCCAACTGAAACTGTTGCAGATAGAACGGGATGCGAAGCTGCGTCAGTCACACTTGGAATAATCATCCTGGCTCCTTCCGCTGGTCCACAATGACAAGCCGTATCATGCTTTGCGCACAATGTGTTTGAGAGCGAATAAAGTGCATTTTCGAACAATGGATGTGTGTGCCAAGCAATAAAGCACATCACACTAAATGTGTTCCATAAGTGCCAAAACGCGCTTCGGAGGCCTTCTCTGAGCGAGTGGAGTGCTTTTTTGGTCGTGGCACACATGTGCCATATATGGAGAAAAATTTTACCACAAAGCCTATAGGTTGCTTGAAATACATTATCACTGCGAGAGAAACTCATTTTGTCATTTTAGCTGAAACTCCAGAGCAATGCTTCTCAGCCACCTGAAACTGTGGCAGATAGAACGGAATGCGAAGCTGCGTCAGGGACAATTGGATTAATCCTCCTGGCACCTTCCGCTGGCCCACAATGACACGCCATATCATGCTTTGCGCACAATGTGTTTGAGAGCAAATAAAGTGCATTTTCGAAGAATGAATGTGTGTGCCAAGCAATAAAGCACATCACACTAAATGTGTTCCATAAGTGCCAAAACGCGCTTCGGAGGCCTTCTCTGAGCGAGTGGAGTGCTTTTTTGGTCGTGGCACACATGTGCCATATATGGAGAAAATTTTTACCACAAAGCCTATAGGTTGCTTGAAATACATTATCACAGCGAGAGAAACACATTTTGTCATTTTAGCTGTAACTCCACAGCAATGCTGCTCAGCTACCTGAAACTGTTGCAGATAGAACGAGATGCGAAGCTGCGTCAGGCACACTTGCAATAATCCTCCTGGCACCTTCCGCTGGCCCACAATGACAAGCCGTATCATGCAATGCGCACTATGTGTTTGAGAGCGAATAAAGAGCATTTTCGAAGAATGGATGTGTGTGCCAGCAATAAAGCACATCACACTAAATGTGTTCCATAAGTGCCAAAACGCGCTTCGGAGGCCTTCTCTGAGCGAGTGGAGTGCTTTTTTGGTCGTGGCACACATGTGCCATATATGGAGAAAATTTTTACCACAAAGCCTATAAGTTGCTTGAAATACATTATCAGAGCGAGAGAAACACATTTTCTCATTTTAGCTGTAACTCCACAGCAGTGCTTCTCAGCAAACTGAAACTTTTGCACATAGAACGGGATGCGAAGCTGCGTCAGGCACACTTAAAATCATCCTCCTGGCACCTTCCGCTGGCCCACAATGACAAGCCGTATCATGCTTTGCGCAAAATGTGTTTGAGAGCGAATAAAGTGCATTTTCGAACAATGGATGTGTGTGCCAAGCAATAAAGTACATCACACTAAATGTGTTCCATAAGTGCCGAAACGCGCTTCGAAGGCCTTCTCTGAGCGAGTGGAGTGCTTTTTTGGTCGTGGCACACATGTGCCATATATGGAAAATTTTTTACCACAAAGCCTATAGGTTGCTTGAAATACATTATCACAGCGAGAGAAACTCATTTTGTCATTTTAGCTGTAACTCCACAGCAATGTTTCTCAGCCACCTGAAACTGTTGCAGATAGAACGGGATGCGCAGCTGCGTCAGGCACACTTGCAATAATCCTCCTGATACCTTCCGCTGGCCCACAATGACAAGACGTATCATGCTTTGCGCAAAATGTGTTTGAGAGCGAATATAGTGCATTTTCGAACAATGGATGTTTGTGCCAAGCAATAAAGCACATCACACTAAATGTGTTCCATAAGTGCCAAAACGCGCTTCGTAGGCCTTCTCTGAGCGAGTGGAGTGTTTTTTTGGTCGTGGCACACATGTGCCATATATGGAGAAAATTTTTACCACAAAACCTATAGGTTGCTTGAAATACATTATCACAGCGAGAAAAACTCATTTTGTCATTTTAGCTGTAACTCCACAGCAATGCTTCTCAGCCACCTGAAACTGTTGCAGATAGAACGGGATGCGTAGCTGCGTCAGGCACACTTGTAATCATCCTCCTGGCACCTTCCGCTGGCCCACAATGACAAGCCGTATCATGCGTTGCGCACAATGTGTTTGAGAGCGAATGAAGTGCATTTTCGAACAATGGATGTGTGTGCCAAGCAATAAAGCACATCACACTAAATGTGTTCCATAGGTGCCAAAACGCGCTTCGGAGGCCTTCTCTGAGCGAGTGGAGTGCTTTTTTGGTCGTGGTACACATGTGCCATATATGGAGAATATTTTTACCACAAAGCCTATAGGTTGCTTGAAATACATTATCACAGCGAGAGAAACTAATTTTGTCATTTTAGCTGTAACTCCACAGCAATGCTTCTCAGCTACCTGAAACTGTTGCAGATAGAACTAGATGCGAAGCTGCGTCAGGCACACTTGCAATCATCCTCCTTGCACCTTCCGCTGGCCCTTAATGACAAGCCGTATCATGCAATGCGCACAATGTGTTTGAGAGCGAATAAAGTGCATTTTCAAACAATGGATGTGTGTGCCAGCAATAAAGCACATCACACTAAATGTGTTCCATAAGTGCCAAAACGCGCTTCGGAGGCCTTCTCTGAGCGAGTGGAGTGCTTTTTTGGTCGTGGCACACATGTGCCATATATGGAGAAAATTTTTACCACAAAGCCTATAAGTTGCTTGAAATACATTATCAGAGCGAGAGAAACACATTTTCTCATTTTAGCTGTAACTCCACAGCAGTGCTTCTCAGCAAACTGAAACTTTTGCACATAGAACGGGATGCAAAGCTGCGTCAGGCACACTTGAAATCATCCTCCTGGCACCTTCCGCTGGCCCACAATGACAAGCCGTATCATGCTTTGCGCAAAATGTGTTTGAGAGCGAATAAAGTGCATTTTCGGACAATGGATGTGTGTGCCAGCAATAAAGCACATCACACTAAATGTGTTCCATAAGTGCCAAAACGCGCTTCGGAGGCCTTCTCTGAGCTAGTGGAGTGCTTTTTTGGTCGTGGCACACATGTGCCATATATGGAGAACATTTTTACCACAAAGCCTATAAGTTGCTTGAAATACATTATCAGAGCGAGAGAAACACATTTTCTCATTTTAGCTGTAACTCCACAGCAATGTTTCTCAGCCACCTGAAACTGTTGCAGATAGAACGGGATGCGCAGCTGCGTCAGGCACACTTGCAATAATCCTCCTGGCACCTTCCGCTGGCCCACAATGACAAGACGTATCATGCTTTGCGCAAAATGTGTTTGAGAGCGAATATAGTGCATTTTCGAACAATGGATGTTTGTGCCAAGCAATAAAGCACATCACACTAAATGTGTTCCATAAGTGCCAAAATGCGCTTCGGAGGCCTTCTCTGAGCGAGTGGAGTGCTTTTTTGGTCATGGCACACATGTGCCATATATGGAGAAAAATTTTGCCACAAAGCCTATAGGTTGCTTGAAATACATTATCACAGCGAGAAAAACTCATTTTGTCATTTTAGCTGTAACTCCACAGCAATGCTTCTCAGCCACCTGACACTGTTGCAGATAGAACGGGATGCAAAGCTGCGTCAGGCATACTTGCAATTATCCTCCTGGCACCTTCCACTGGCCCACAATGACAAGCCGTATCATGCTTTGCGCAAAATGTGTTTGAGAGCGAATAAAGTGCATTTTCGAACAATGGATGTGTGTGCCAAGAAAGAAAGCACATCACACTAAATGTGTTCCATAAGTGCCAAAACGCGCTTCGTAGGCCTTCTCTGAGCGAGTGGAGTGTTTTTTTGGTCGTGGCACACATGTGCCATATATGGAGAAAATTTTTACCACAAAACCTATAGGTTGCTTGAAATACATTATCACAGCGAGAAAAACTCATTTTGTCATTTTAGCTGTAACTCCACAGCAATGCTTCTCAGCCACCTGAAACTGTTGCAGATAGAACGGGATGCGTAGCTGCGTCAGGCACACTTGTAATCATCCTCCTGGCACCTTCCGCTGGCCCACAATGACAAGCCGTATCATGCGTTGCGCACAATGTGTTTGAGAGCGAATGAAGTGCATTTTCGAACAATGGATGTGTGTGCCAAGCAATAAAGCACATCACACTAAATGTGTTCCATAGGTGCCAAAACGCGCTTCGGAGGCCTTCTCTGAGCGAGTGGAGTGCTTTTTTGGTCGTGGTACACATGTGCCATATATGGAGAATATTTTTACCACAAAGCCTATAGGTTGCTTGAAATACATTATCACAGCGAGAGAAACTAATTTTGTCATTTTAGCTGTAACTCCACAGCAATGCTTCTCAGCTACCTGAAACTGTTGCAGATAGAACTAGATGCGAAGCTGCGTCAGGCACACTTGCAATCATCCTCCTTGCACCTTCCGCTGGCCCTTAATGACAAGCCGTATCATGCAATGCGCACAATGTGTTTGAGAGCGAATAAAGTGCATTTTCGAACAATGGATGTGTGTGCCAGCAATAAAGCACATCACACTAAATGTGTTCCATAAGTGCCAAAACGCGCTTCGGAGGCCTTCTCTGAGCGAGTGGAGTGCTTTTTTGGTCGTGGCACACATGTGCCATATATGGAGAAAATTTTTACCACAAAGCCTATAAGTTGCTTGAAATACATTATCAGAGCGAGAGAAACACATTTTCTCATTTTAGCTGTAACTCCACAGCAGTGCTTCTCAGCAAACTGAAACTTTTGCACATAGAACGGGATGCGAAGCTGCGTCAGGCACACTTGAAATCATCCTCCTGGCACCTTCCGCTGGCCCACAATGACAAGCCGTATCATGCTTTGCGCAAAATGTGTTTGAGAGCGAATAAAGTGCATTTTCGAACAATGGATGTGTGTGCCAAGCAATAAAGTACATCACACTAAATGTGTTCCATAAGTGCCGAAACGCGCTTCGAAGGCCTTCTCTGAGCGAGTGGAGTGCTTTTTTGGTCGTGGCACACATGTGCCATATATGGAAAAATTTTTACCACAAAGCCTATAGGTTGCTTGAAATACATTATCACAGCGAGAGAAACACATTTTGTCATTTTAGCTGTAACTCCACAGCAATGCTTCTCAACTACCTGAAACTGTTGCAGATAGAACGAGATGCGAAGCTGCGTCAGACACACTTGGAATAATCCTTCTGGCACCTTCCGCTGGCCCACAATGACACGCCGTATCATGGTTTGCGCACAATGTGTTTGAGAGCGAATAAAGTGCATTTTCGAACAATGGATGTGTGTGCCAAGCAATAAGCACATCTCACTAAATGTGTTCCATAAGTGCCAAAACCCTAACCCTTAACCTAACCCGAACTCTAACCCTAACCCTAACCCTAACCCTAACCCTTCTTCTCTGAGCGAGTGGAGTGCTTTTTTGGTCGTGGCACACATGTGCCATATATGGAGAAATTTTTTACCACAAAGCCTATAGGTTGCTTGAAATACATTATCACAGCGAGAGAAACTCATTTTGTCATTTTAGCTGTAACTCCACAGCAATGCTTTTCAGCCACCTGAAACTGTTGCAGATAGAACGGGATGCGCAGCTGCGTCCGGCACACTTGCAATAATCCTCCTGGCACCTTCCGCTGGCCCACAATGACAAGCCGTGTCATGCTTTGCGCAAAATGTGTTTGAGAGCGAATAAAGTGCATTTTCGAACAATGGATGTGTGTGCCAAGAAAGAAAGCACATCACACTAAATGTGTTCCATAAGTGCCAAAACGCGCTTCGGAGGCCTTCTCTGAGCGAGTGGAGTGCTTTTTTGGTCGTGGCACACATGTGCCATATATGGAGAAAATTTTTACCACAAAGCCTATAGGTTGCTTGAAATACATTATCACAGCGAGAGAAACACATTTTGTCATTTTAGCTGTAACTCCACAGCAATGCTGCTCAGCTACCTGAAACTGTTGCAGATAGAACGAGATGCGAAGCTGCGTCAGGCACACTTGCAATAATCCTCCTGGCACCTTCCGCTGGCCCACAATGACAAGCCGTATCATGCAATGCGCACAATGTGTTTGAGAGCGAATAAAGTGCATTTTCGAAGAATGGATGTGTGTGCCAGCAATAAAGCACATCACACTAAATGTGTTCCATAAGTGCCAAAACGCGCTTCGGAGGCCTTCTCTGAGCTAGTGGAGTGCTTTTTTGGTCGTGGCACACATGTGCCATATATGGAGAAAATTTTTACCACAAAGCCTATAAGTTGCTTGAAATACATTATCAGAGCGAGAGAAACACATTTTCTCATTTTAGCTGTAACTCCACAGCAATGTTTCTCAGCCACCTGAAACTGTTGCAGATAGAACGGGATGCGCAGCTGCGTCAGGCACACTTGCAATAATCCTCCTGGCACCTTCCGCTGGCCCACAATGACAAGACGTATCATGCTTTGCGCAAAATGTGTTTGAGAGCGAATATAGTGCATTTTCGAACAATGGATGTTTGTGCCAAGCAATAAAGCACATCACACTAAATGTGTTCCATAAGTGCCAAAATGCGCTTCGGAGGCCTTCTCTGAGCGAGTGGAGTGCTTTTTTGGTCATGGCACACATGTGCCATATATGGAGAAAAATTTTGCCACAAAGCCTATAGGTTGCTTGAAATACATTATCACAGCGAGAAAAACTCATTTTGTCATTTTAGCTGTAACTCCACAGCAATGCTTCTCAGCCACCTGACACTGTTGCAGATAGAACGGGATGCAAAGCTGCGTCAGGCATACTTGCAATTATCCTCCTGGCACCTTCCACTGGCCCACAATGACAAGCCGTATCATGCTTTGCGCAAAATGTGTTTGAGAGCGAATAAAGTGCATTTTCGAACAATGGATGTGTGTGCCAAGAAAGAAAGCACATCACACTAAATGTGTTCCATAAGTGCCAAAACGCGCTTCGTAGGCCTTCTCTGAGCGAGTGGAGTGTTTTTTTGGTCGTGGCACACATGTGCCATATATGGAGAAAATTTTTACCACAAAACCTATAGGTTGCTTGAAATACATTATCACAGCGAGAAAAACTCATTTTGTCATTTTAGCTGTAACTCCACAGCAATGCTTCTCAGCCACCTGAAACTGTTGCAGATAGAACGGGATGCGTAGCTGCGTCAGGCACACTTGTAATCATCCTCCTGGCACCTTCCGCTGGCCCACAATGACAAGCCGTATCATGCGTTGCGCACAATGTGTTGGAGAGCGAATGAAGTGCATTTTCGAACAATGGATGTGTGTGCCAAGCAATAAAGCACATCACACTAAATGTGTTCCATAGGTGCCAAAACGCGCTTCGGAGGCCTTCTCTGAGCGAGTGGAGTGCTTTTTTGGTCGTGGTACACATGTGCCATATATGGAGAATATTTTTACCACAAAGCCTATAGGTTGCTTGAAATACATTATCACAGCGAGAGAAACTAATTTTGTCATTTTAGCTGTAACTCCACAGCAATGCTTCTCAGCTACCTGAAACTGTTGCAGATAGAACTAGATGCGAAGCTGCGTCAGGCACACTTGCAATCATCCTCCTTGCACCTTCCGCTGGCCCTTAATGACAAGCCGTATCATGCAATGCGCACAATGTGTTTGAGAGCGAATAAAGTGCATTTTCGAACAATGGATGTGTGTGCCAGCAATAAAGCACATCACACTAAATGTGTTCCATAAGTGCCAAAACGCGCTTCGGAGGCCTTCTCTGAGCGAGTGGAGTGCTTTTTTGGTCGTGGCACACATGTGCCATATATGGAGAAAATTTTTACCACAAAGCCTATAAGTTGCTTGAAATACATTATCAGAGCGAGAGAAACACATTTTCTCATTTTAGCTGTAACTCCACAGCAGTGCTTCTCAGCAAACTGAAACTTTTGCACATAGAACGGGATGCGAAGCTGCGTCAGGCACACTTGAAATCATCCTCCTGGCACCTTCCGCTGGCCCACAATGACAAGCCGTATCATGCTTTGCGCAAAATGTGTTTGAGAGCGAATAAAGTGCATTTTCGAACAATGGATGTGTGTGCCAAGCAATAAAGTACATCACACTAAATGTGTTCCATAAGTGCCGAAACGCGCTTCGAAGGCCTTCTCTGAGCGAGTGGAGTGCTTTTTTGGTCGTGGCACACATGTGCCATATATGGAAAAATTTTTACCACAAAGCCTATAGGTTGCTTGAAATACATTATCACAGCGAGAGAAACACATTTTGTCATTTTAGCTGTAACTCCACAGCAATGCTTCTCAACTACCTGAAACTGTTGCAGATAGAACGAGATGCGAAGCTGCGTCAGACACACTTGGAATAATCCTTCTGGCACCTTCCGCTGGCCCACAATGACACGCCGTATCATGGTTTGCGCACAATGTGTTTGAGAGCGAATAAAGTGCATTTTCGAACAATGGATGTGTGTGCCAAGCAATAAGCACATCTCACTAAATGTGTTCCATAAGTGCCAAAACCCTAACCCTTAACCTAACCCGAACTCTAACCCTAACCCTAACCCTAACCCTAACCCTTCTTCTCTGAGCGAGTGGAGTGCTTTTTTGGTCGTGGCACACATGTGCCATATATGGAGAAATTTTTTACCACAAAGCCTATAGGTTGCTTGAAATACATTATCACAGCGAGAGAAACTCATTTTGTCATTTTAGCTGTAACTCCACAGCAATGCTTTTCAGCCACCTGAAACTGTTGCAGATAGAACGGGATGCGCAGCTGCGTCCGGCACACTTGCAATAATCCTCCTGGCACCTTCCGCTGGCCCACAATGACAAGCCGTGTCATGCTTTGCGCAAAATGTGTTTGAGAGCGAATAAAGTGCATTTTCGAACAATGGATGTGTGTGCCAAGAAAGAAAGCACATCACACTAAATGTGTTCCATAAGTGCCAAAACGCGCTTCGGAGGCCTTCTCTGAGCGAGTGGAGTGCTTTTTTGGTCGTGGCACACATGTGCCATATATGGAGAAAATTTTTACCACAAAGCCTATAGGTTGCTTGAAATACATTATCACAGCGAGAGAAACACATTTTGTCATTTTAGCTGTAACTCCACAGCAATGCTGCTCAGCTACCTGAAACTGTTGCAGATAGAACGAGATGCGAAGCTGCGTCAGGCACACTTGCAATAATCCTCCTGGCACCTTCCGCTGGCCCACAATGACAAGCCGTATCATGCAATGCGCACAATGTGTTTGAGAGCGAATAAAGTGCATTTTCGAAGAATGGATGTGTGTGCCAGCAATAAAGCACATCACACTAAATGTGTTCCATAAGTGCCAAAACGCGCTTCGGAGGCCTTCTCTGAGCTAGTGGAGTGCTTTTTTGGTCGTGGCACACATGTGCCATATATGGAGAAAATTTTTACCACAAAGCCTATAAGTTGCTTGAAATACATTATCAGAGCGAGAGAAACACATTTTCTCATTTTAGCTGTAACTCCACAGCAATGTTTCTCAGCCACCTGAAACTGTTGCAGATAGAACGGGATGCGCAGCTGCGTCAGGCACACTTGCAATAATCCTCCTGGCACCTTCCGCTGGCCCACAATGACAAGACGTATCATGCTTTGCGCAAAATGTGTTTGAGAGCGAATATAGTGCATTTTCGAACAATGGATGTTTGTGCCAAGCAATAAAGCACATCACACTAAATGTGTTCCATAAGTGCCAAAATGCGCTTCGGAGGCCTTCTCTGAGCGAGTGGAGTGCTTTTTTGGTCATGGCACACATGTGCCATATATGGAGAAAAATTTTGCCACAAAGCCTATAGGTTGCTTGAAATACATTATCACAGCGAGAAAAACTCATTTTGTCATTTTAGCTGTAACTCCACAGCAATGCTTCTCAGCCACCTGACACTGTTGCAGATAGAACGGGATGCGTAGCTGCGTCAGGCACACTTGTAATCATCCTCCTGGCACCTTCCGCTGGCCCACAATGACAAGCCGTATCATGCGTTGCGCACAATGTGTTTGAGAGCGAATGAAGTGCATTTTCGAACAATGGATGTGTGTGCCAAGCAATAAAGCACATCACACTAAATGTGTTCCATAGGTGCCAAAACGCGCTTCGGAGGCCTTCTCTGAGCGAGTGGAGTGCTTTTTTGGTCGTGGTACACATGTGCCATATATGGAGAATATTTTTACCACAAAGCCTATAGGTTGCTTGAAATACATTATCACAGCGAGAGAAACTAATTTTGTCATTTTAGCTGTAACTCCACAGCAATGCTTCTCAGCTACCTGAAACTGTTGCAGAAAGAACTAGATGCGAAGCTGCGTCAGGCACACTTGCAATCATCCTCCTTGCACCTTCCGCTGGCCCTTAATGACAAGCCGTATCATGCAATGCGCACAATGTGTTTGAGAGCGAATAAAGTGCATTTTCGAACAATGGATGTGTGTGCCAGCAATAAAGCACATCACACTAAATGTGTTCCATAAGTGCCAAAACGCGCTTCGGAGGCCTTCTCTGAGCGAGTGGAGTGCTTTTTTGGTCGTGGCACACATGTGCCATATATGGAGAAAATTTTTACCACAAAGCCTATAAGTTGCTTGAAATACATTATCAGAGCGAGAGAAACACATTTTCTCATTTTAGCTGTAACTCCACAGCAGTGCTTCTCAGCAAACTGAAACTTTTGCACATAGAACGGGATGCGAAGCTGCGTCAGGCACACTTGAAATCATCCTCCTGGCACCTTCCGCTGGCCCACAATGACAAGCCGTATCATGCTTTGCGCAAAATGTGTTTGAGAGCGAATAAAGTGCATTTTCGAACAATGGATGTGTGTGCCAAGCAATAAAGTACATCACACTAAATGTGTTCCATAAGTGCCGAAACGCGCTTCGAAGGCCTTCTCTGAGCGAGTGGAGTGCTTTTTTGGTCGTGGCACACATGTGCCATATATGGAAAAATTTTTACCACAAAGCCTATAGGTTGCTTGAAATACATTATCACAGCGAGAGAAACACATTTTGTCATTTTAGCTGTAACTCCACAGCAATGCTTCTCAACTACCTGAAACTGTTGCAGATAGAACGAGATGCGAAGCTGCGTCAGACACACTTGGAATAATCCTTCTGGCACCTTCCGCTGGCCCACAATGACACGCCGTATCATGGTTTGCGCACAATGTGTTTGAGAGCGAATAAAGTGCATTTTCGAACAATGGATGTGTGTGCCAAGCAATAAGCACATCTCACTAAATGTGTTCCATAAGTGCCAAAACCCTAACCCTTAACCTAACCCGAACTCTAACCCTAACCCTAACCCTAACCCTAACCCTTCTTCTCTGAGCGAGTGGAGTGCTTTTTTGGTCGTGGCACACATGTGCCATATATGGAGAAATTTTTTACCACAAAGCCTATAGGTTGCTTGAAATACATTATCACAGCGAGAGAAACTCATTTTGTCATTTTAGCTGTAACTCCACAGCAATGCTTTTCAGCCACCTGAAACTGTTGCAGATAGAACGGGATGCGCAGCTGCGTCCGGCACACTTGCAATAATCCTCCTGGCACCTTCCGCTGGCCCACAATGACAAGCCGTGTCATGCTTTGCGCAAAATGTGTTTGAGAGCGAATAAAGTGCATTTTCGAACAATGGATGTGTGTGCCAAGAAAGAAAGCACATCACACTAAATGTGTTCCATAAGTGCCAAAACGCGCTTCGGAGGCCTTCTCTGAGCGAGTGGAGTGCTTTTTTGGTCGTGGCACACATGTGCCATATATGGAGAAAATTTTTACCACAAAGCCTATAGGTTGCTTGAAATACATTATCACAGCGAGAGAAACACATTTTGTCATTTTAGCTGTAACTCCACAGCAATGCTGCTCAGCTACCTGAAACTGTTGCAGATAGAACGAGATGCGAAGCTGCGTCAGGCACACTTGCAATAATCCTCCTGGCACCTTCCGCTGGCCCACAATGACAAGCCGTATCATGCAATGCGCACAATGTGTTTGAGAGCGAATAAAGTGCATTTTCGAAGAATGGATGTGTGTGCCAGCAATAAAGCACATCACACTAAATGTGTTCCATAAGTGCCAAAACGCGCTTCGGAGGCCTTCTCTGAGCTAGTGGAGTGCTTTTTTGGTCGTGGCACACATGTGCCATATATGGAGAAAATTTTTACCACAAAGCCTATAAGTTGCTTGAAATACATTATCAGAGCGAGAGAAACACATTTTCTCATTTTAGCTGTAACTCCACAGCAATGTTTCTCAGCCACCTGAAACTGTTGCAGATAGAACGGGATGCGCAGCTGCGTCAGGCACACTTGCAATAATCCTCCTGGCACCTTCCGCTGGCCCACAATGACAAGACGTATCATGCTTTGCGCAAAATGTGTTTGAGAGCGAATATAGTGCATTTTCGAACAATGGATGTTTGTGCCAAGCAATAAAGCACATCACACTAAATGTGTTCCATAAGTGCCAAAATGCGCTTCGGAGGCCTTCTCTGAGCGAGTGGAGTGCTTTTTTGGTCATGGCACACATGTGCCATATATGGAGAAAAATTTTGCCACAAAGCCTATAGGTTGCTTGAAATACATTATCACAGCGAGAAAAACTCATTTTGTCATTTTAGCTGTAACTCCACAGCAATGCTTCTCAGCCACCTGACACTGTTGCAGATAGAACGGGATGCAAAGCTGCGTCAGGCATACTTGCAATTATCCTCCTGGCACCTTCCACTGGCCCACAATGACAAGCCGTATCATGCTTTGCGCAAAATGTGTTTGAGAGCGAATAAAGTGCATTTTCGAACAATGGATGTGTGTGCCAAGAAAGAAAGCACATCACACTAAATGTGTTCCATAAGTGCCAAAACGCGCTTCGTAGGCCTTCTCTGAGCGAGTGGAGTGTTTTTTTGGTCGTGGCACACATGTGCCATATATGGAGAAAATTTTTACCACAAAACCTATAGGTTGCTTGAAATACATTATCACAGCGAGAAAAACTCATTTTGTCATTTTAGCTGTAACTCCACAGCAATGCTTCTCAGCCACCTGAAACTGTTGCAGATAGAACGGGATGCGTAGCTGCGTCAGGCACACTTGTAATCATCCTCCTGGCACCTTCCGCTGGCCCACAATGACAAGCCGTATCATGCGTTGCGCACAATGTGTTGGAGAGCGAATGAAGTGCATTTTCGAACAATGGATGTGTGTGCCAAGCAATAAAGCACATCACACTAAATGTGTTCCATAGGTGCCAAAACGCGCTTCGGAGGCCTTCTCTGAGCGAGTGGAGTGCTTTTTTGGTCGTGGTACACATGTGCCATATATGGAGAATATTTTTACCACAAAGCCTATAGGTTGCTTGAAATACATTATCACAGCGAGAGAAACTAATTTTGTCATTTTAGCTGTAACTCCACAGCAATGCTTCTCAGCTACCTGAAACTGTTGCAGATAGAACTAGATGCGAAGCTGCGTCAGGCACACTTGCAATCATCCTCCTTGCACCTTCCGCTGGCCCTTAATGACAAGCCGTATCATGCAATGCGCACAATGTGTTTGAGAGCGAATAAAGTGCATTTTCGAACAATGGATGTGTGTGCCAGCAATAAAGCACATCACACTAAATGTGTTCCATAAGTGCCAAAACGCGCTTCGGAGGCCTTCTCTGAGCGAGTGGAGTGCTTTTTTGGTCGTGGCACACATGTGCCATATATGGAGAAAATTTTTACCACAAAGCCTATAAGTTGCTTGAAATACATTATCAGAGCGAGAGAAACACATTTTCTCATTTTAGCTGTAACTCCACAGCAGTGCTTCTCAGCAAACTGAAACTTTTGCACATAGAACGGGATGCGAAGCTGCGTCAGGCACACTTGAAATCATCCTCCTGGCACCTTCCGCTGGCCCACAATGACAAGCCGTATCATGCTTTGCGCAAAATGTGTTTGAGAGCGAATAAAGTGCATTTTCGAACAATGGATGTGTGTGCCAAGCAATAAAGTACATCACACTAAATGTGTTCCATAAGTGCCGAAACGCGCTTCGAAGGCCTTCTCTGAGCGAGTGGAGTGCTTTTTTGGTCGTGGCACACATGTGCCATATATGGAAAAATTTTTACCACAAAGCCTATAGGTTGCTTGAAATACATTATCACAGCGAGAGAAACACATTTTGTCATTTTAGCTGTAACTCCACAGCAATGCTTCTCAACTACCTGAAACTGTTGCAGATAGAACGAGATGCGAAGCTGCGTCAGACACACTTGGAATAATCCTTCTGGCACCTTCCGCTGGCCCACAATGACACGCCGTATCATGGTTTGCGCACAATGTGTTTGAGAGCGAATAAAGTGCATTTTCGAACAATGGATGTGTGTGCCAAGCAATAAGCACATCTCACTAAATGTGTTCCATAAGTGCCAAAACCCTAACCCTTAACCTAACCCGAACTCTAACCCTAACCCTAACCCTAACCCTAACCCTTCTTCTCTGAGCGAGTGGAGTGCTTTTTTGGTCGTGGCACACATGTGCCATATATGGAGAAATTTTTTACCACAAAGCCTATAGGTTGCTTGAAATACATTATCACAGCGAGAGAAACTCATTTTGTCATTTTAGCTGTAACTCCACAGCAATGCTTTTCAGCCACCTGAAACTGTTGCAGATAGAACGGGATGCGCAGCTGCGTCCGGCACACTTGCAATAATCCTCCTGGCACCTTCCGCTGGCCCACAATGACAAGCCGTGTCATGCTTTGCGCAAAATGTGTTTGAGAGCGAATAAAGTGCATTTTCGAACAATGGATGTGTGTGCCAAGAAAGAAAGCACATCACACTAAATGTGTTCCATAAGTGCCAAAACGCGCTTCGGAGGCCTTCTCTGAGCGAGTGGAGTGCTTTTTTGGTCGTGGCACACATGTGCCATATATGGAGAAAATTTTTACCACAAAGCCTATAGGTTGCTTGAAATACATTATCACAGCGAGAGAAACACATTTTGTCATTTTAGCTGTAACTCCACAGCAATGCTGCTCAGCTACCTGAAACTGTTGCAGATAGAACGAGATGCGAAGCTGCGTCAGGCACACTTGCAATAATCCTCCTGGCACCTTCCGCTGGCCCACAATGACAAGCCGTATCATGCAATGCGCACAATGTGTTTGAGAGCGAATAAAGTGCATTTTCGAAGAATGGATGTGTGTGCCAGCAATAAAGCACATCACACTAAATGTGTTCCATAAGTGCCAAAACGCGCTTCGGAGGCCTTCTCTGAGCTAGTGGAGTGCTTTTTTGGTCGTGGCACACATGTGCCATATATGGAGAAAATTTTTACCACAAAGCCTATAAGTTGCTTGAAATACATTATCAGAGCGAGAGAAACACATTTTCTCATTTTAGCTGTAACTCCACAGCAATGTTTCTCAGCCACCTGAAACTGTTGCAGATAGAACGGGATGCGCAGCTGCGTCAGGCACACTTGCAATAATCCTCCTGGCACCTTCCGCTGGCCCACAATGACAAGACGTATCATGCTTTGCGCAAAATGTGTTTGAGAGCGAATATAGTGCATTTTCGAACAATGGATGTTTGTGCCAAGCAATAAAGCACATCACACTAAATGTGTTCCATAAGTGCCAAAATGCGCTTCGGAGGCCTTCTCTGAGCGAGTGGAGTGCTTTTTTGGTCATGGCACACATGTGCCATATATGGAGAAAAATTTTGCCACAAAGCCTATAGGTTGCTTGAAATACATTATCACAGCGAGAAAAACTCATTTTGTCATTTTAGCTGTAACTCCACAGCAATGCTTCTCAGCCACCTGACACTGTTGCAGATAGAACGGGATGCAAAGCTGCGTCAGGCATACTTGCAATTATCCTCCTGGCACCTTCCACTGGCCCACAATGACAAGCCGTATCATGCTTTGCGCAAAATGTGTTTGAGAGCGAATAAAGTGCATTTTCGAACAATGGATGTGTGTGCCAAGAAAGAAAGCACATCACACTAAATGTGTTCCATAAGTGCCAAAACGCGCTTCGTAGGCCTTCTCTGAGCGAGTGGAGTGTTTTTTTGGTCGTGGCACACATGTGCCATATATGGAGAAAATTTTTACCACAAAACCTATAGGTTGCTTGAAATACATTATCACAGCGAGAAAAACTCATTTTGTCATTTTAGCTGTAACTCCACAGCAATGCTTCTCAGCCACCTGAAACTGTTGCAGATAGAACGGGATGCGTAGCTGCGTCAGGCACACTTGTAATCATCCTCCTGGCACCTTCCGCTGGCCCACAATGACAAGCCGTATCATGCGTTGCGCACAATGTGTTGGAGAGCGAATGAAGTGCATTTTCGAACAATGGATGTGTGTGCCAAGCAATAAAGCACATCACACTAAATGTGTTCCATAGGTGCCAAAACGCGCTTCGGAGGCCTTCTCTGAGCGAGTGGAGTGCTTTTTTGGTCGTGGTACACATGTGCCATATATGGAGAATATTTTTACCACAAAGCCTATAGGTTGCTTGAAATACATTATCACAGCGAGAGAAACTAATTTTGTCATTTTAGCTGTAACTCCACAGCAATGCTTCTCAGCTACCTGAAACTGTTGCAGATAGAACTAGATGCGAAGCTGCGTCAGGCACACTTGCAATCATCCTCCTTGCACCTTCCGCTGGCCCTTAATGACAAGCCGTATCATGCAATGCGCACAATGTGTTTGAGAGCGAATAAAGTGCATTTTCGAACAATGGATGTGTGTGCCAGCAATAAAGCACATCACACTAAATGTGTTCCATAAGTGCCAAAACGCGCTTCGGAGGCCTTCTCTGAGCGAGTGGAGTGCTTTTTTGGTCGTGGCACACATGTGCCATATATGGAGAAAATTTTTACCACAAAGCCTATAAGTTGCTTGAAATACATTATCAGAGCGAGAGAAACACATTTTCTCATTTTAGCTGTAACTCCACAGCAGTGCTTCTCAGCAAACTGAAACTTTTGCACATAGAACGGGATGCGAAGCTGCGTCAGGCACACTTGAAATCATCCTCCTGGCACCTTCCGCTGGCCCACAATGACAAGCCGTATCATGCTTTGCGCAAAATGTGTTTGAGAGCGAATAAAGTGCATTTTCGAACAATGGATGTGTGTGCCAAGCAATAAAGTACATCACACTAAATGTGTTCCATAAGTGCCGAAACGCGCTTCGAAGGCCTTCTCTGAGCGAGTGGAGTGCTTTTTTGGTCGTGGCACACATGTGCCATATATGGAAAAATTTTTACCACAAAGCCTATAGGTTGCTTGAAATACATTATCACAGCGAGAGAAACACATTTTGTCATTTTAGCTGTAACTCCACAGCAATGCTTCTCAACTACCTGAAACTGTTGCAGATAGAACGAGATGCGAAGCTGCGTCAGACACACTTGGAATAATCCTTCTGGCACCTTCCGCTGGCCCACAATGACACGCCGTATCATGGTTTGCGCACAATGTGTTTGAGAGCGAATAAAGTGCATTTTCGAACAATGGATGTGTGTGCCAAGCAATAAGCACATCTCACTAAATGTGTTCCATAAGTGCCAAAACCCTAACCCTTAACCTAACCCGAACTCTAACCCTAACCCTAACCCTAACCCTAACCCTTCTTCTCTGAGCGAGTGGAGTGCTTTTTTGGTCGTGGCACACATGTGCCATATATGGAGAAATTTTTTACCACAAAGCCTATAGGTTGCTTGAAATACATTATCACAGCGAGAGAAACTCATTTTGTCATTTTAGCTGTAACTCCACAGCAATGCTTTTCAGCCACCTGAAACTGTTGCAGATAGAACGGGATGCGCAGCTGCGTCCGGCACACTTGCAATAATCCTCCTGGCACCTTCCGCTGGCCCACAATGACAAGCCGTGTCATGCTTTGCGCAAAATGTGTTTGAGAGCGAATAAAGTGCATTTTCGAACAATGGATGTGTGTGCCAAGAAAGAAAGCACATCACACTAAATGTGTTCCATAAGTGCCAAAACGCGCTTCGGAGGCCTTCTCTGAGCGAGTGGAGTGCTTTTTTGGTCGTGGCACACATGTGCCATATATGGAGAAAATTTTTACCACAAAGCCTATAGGTTGCTTGAAATACATTATCACAGCGAGAGAAACACATTTTGTCATTTTAGCTGTAACTCCACAGCAATGCTGCTCAGCTACCTGAAACTGTTGCAGATAGAACGAGATGCGAAGCTGCGTCAGGCACACTTGCAATAATCCTCCTGGCACCTTCCGCTGGCCCACAATGACAAGCCGTATCATGCAATGCGCACAATGTGTTTGAGAGCGAATAAAGTGCATTTTCGAAGAATGGATGTGTGTGCCAGCAATAAAGCACATCACACTAAATGTGTTCCATAAGTGCCAAAACGCGCTTCGGAGGCCTTCTCTGAGCTAGTGGAGTGCTTTTTTGGTCGTGGCACACATGTGCCATATATGGAGAAAATTTTTACCACAAAGCCTATAAGTTGCTTGAAATACATTATCAGAGCGAGAGAAACACATTTTCTCATTTTAGCTGTAACTCCACAGCAATGTTTCTCAGCCACCTGAAACTGTTGCAGATAGAACGGGATGCGCAGCTGCGTCAGGCACACTTGCAATAATCCTCCTGGCACCTTCCGCTGGCCCACAATGACAAGACGTATCATGCTTTGCGCAAAATGTGTTTGAGAGCGAATATAGTGCATTTTCGAACAATGGATGTTTGTGCCAAGCAATAAAGCACATCACACTAAATGTGTTCCATAAGTGCCAAAATGCGCTTCGGAGGCCTTCTCTGAGCGAGTGGAGTGCTTTTTTGGTCATGGCACACATGTGCCATATATGGAGAAAAATTTTGCCACAAAGCCTATAGGTTGCTTGAAATACATTATCACAGCGAGAAAAACTCATTTTGTCATTTTAGCTGTAACTCCACAGCAATGCTTCTCAGCCACCTGACACTGTTGCAGATAGAACGGGATGCGTAGCTGCGTCAGGCACACTTGTAATCATCCTCCTGGCACCTTCCGCTGGCCCACAATGACAAGCCGTATCATGCGTTGCGCACAATGTGTTTGAGAGCGAATGAAGTGCATTTTCGAACAATGGATGTGTGTGCCAAGCAATAAAGCACATCACACTAAATGTGTTCCATAGGTGCCAAAACGCGCTTCGGAGGCCTTCTCTGAGCGAGTGGAGTGCTTTTTTGGTCGTGGTACACATGTGCCATATATGGAGAATATTTTTACCACAAAGCCTATAGGTTGCTTGAAATACATTATCACAGCGAGAGAAACTAATTTTGTCATTTTAGCTGTAACTCCACAGCAATGCTTCTCAGCTACCTGAAACTGTTGCAGAAAGAACTAGATGCGAAGCTGCGTCAGGCACACTTGCAATCATCCTCCTTGCACCTTCCGCTGGCCCTTAATGACAAGCCGTATCATGCAATGCGCACAATGTGTTTGAGAGCGAATAAAGTGCATTTTCGAACAATGGATGTGTGTGCCAGCAATAAAGCACATCACACTAAATGTGTTCCATAAGTGCCAAAACGCGCTTCGGAGGCCTTCTCTGAGCGAGTGGAGTGCTTTTTTGGTCGTGGCACACATGTGCCATATATGGAGAAAATTTTTACCACAAAGCCTATAAGTTGCTTGAAATACATTATCAGAGCGAGAGAAACACATTTTCTCATTTTAGCTGTAACTCCACAGCAGTGCTTCTCAGCAAACTGAAACTTTTGCACATAGAACGGGATGCGAAGCTGCGTCAGGCACACTTGAAATCATCCTCCTGGCACCTTCCGCTGGCCCACAATGACAAGCCGTATCATGCTTTGCGCAAAATGTGTTTGAGAGCGAATAAAGTGCATTTTCGAACAATGGATGTGTGTGCCAAGCAATAAAGTACATCACACTAAATGTGTTCCATAAGTGCCGAAACGCGCTTCGAAGGCCTTCTCTGAGCGAGTGGAGTGCTTTTTTGGTCGTGGCACACATGTGCCATATATGGAAAAATTTTTACCACAAAGCCTATAGGTTGCTTGAAATACATTATCACAGCGAGAGAAACACATTTTGTCATTTTAGCTGTAACTCCACAGCAATGCTTCTCAACTACCTGAAACTGTTGCAGATAGAACGAGATGCGAAGCTGCGTCAGACACACTTGGAATAATCCTTCTGGCACCTTCCGCTGGCCCACAATGACACGCCGTATCATGGTTTGCGCACAATGTGTTTGAGAGCGAATAAAGTGCATTTTCGAACAATGGATGTGTGTGCCAAGCAATAAGCACATCTCACTAAATGTGTTCCATAAGTGCCAAAACCCTAACCCTTAACCTAACCCGAACTCTAACCCTAACCCTAACCCTAACCCTAACCCTTCTTCTCTGAGCGAGTGGAGTGCTTTTTTGGTCGTGGCACACATGTGCCATATATGGAGAAATTTTTTACCACAAAGCCTATAGGTTGCTTGAAATACATTATCACAGCGAGAGAAACTCATTTTGTCATTTTAGCTGTAACTCCACAGCAATGCTTTTCAGCCACCTGAAACTGTTGCAGATAGAACGGGATGCGCAGCTGCGTCCGGCACACTTGCAATAATCCTCCTGGCACCTTCCGCTGGCCCACAATGACAAGCCGTGTCATGCTTTGCGCAAAATGTGTTTGAGAGCGAATAAAGTGCATTTTCGAACAATGGATGTGTGTGCCAAGAAAGAAAGCACATCACACTAAATGTGTTCCATAAGTGCCAAAACGCGCTTCGGAGGCCTTCTCTGAGCGAGTGGAGTGCTTTTTTGGTCGTGGCACACATGTGCCATATATGGAGAAAATTTTTACCACAAAGCCTATAGGTTGCTTGAAATACATTATCACAGCGAGAGAAACACATTTTGTCATTTTAGCTGTAACTCCACAGCAATGCTGCTCAGCTACCTGAAACTGTTGCAGATAGAACGAGATGCGAAGCTGCGTCAGGCACACTTGCAATAATCCTCCTGGCACCTTCCGCTGGCCCACAATGACAAGCCGTATCATGCAATGCGCACAATGTGTTTGAGAGCGAATAAAGTGCATTTTCGAAGAATGGATGTGTGTGCCAGCAATAAAGCACATCACACTAAATGTGTTCCATAAGTGCCAAAACGCGCTTCGGAGGCCTTCTCTGAGCTAGTGGAGTGCTTTTTTGGTCGTGGCACACATGTGCCATATATGGAGAAAATTTTTACCACAAAGCCTATAAGTTGCTTGAAATACATTATCAGAGCGAGAGAAACACATTTTCTCATTTTAGCTGTAACTCCACAGCAATGTTTCTCAGCCACCTGAAACTGTTGCAGATAGAACGGGATGCGCAGCTGCGTCAGGCACACTTGCAATAATCCTCCTGGCACCTTCCGCTGGCCCACAATGACAAGACGTATCATGCTTTGCGCAAAATGTGTTTGAGAGCGAATATAGTGCATTTTCGAACAATGGATGTTTGTGCCAAGCAATAAAGCACATCACACTAAATGTGTTCCATAAGTGCCAAAATGCGCTTCGGAGGCCTTCTCTGAGCGAGTGGAGTGCTTTTTTGGTCATGGCACACATGTGCCATATATGGAGAAAAATTTTGCCACAAAGCCTATAGGTTGCTTGAAATACATTATCACAGCGAGAAAAACTCATTTTGTCATTTTAGCTGTAACTCCACAGCAATGCTTCTCAGCCACCTGACACTGTTGCAGATAGAACGGGATGCAAAGCTGCGTCAGGCATACTTGCAATTATCCTCCTGGCACCTTCCACTGGCCCACAATGACAAGCCGTATCATGCTTTGCGCAAAATGTGTTTGAGAGCGAATAAAGTGCATTTTCGAACAATGGATGTGTGTGCCAAGAAAGAAAGCACATCACACTAAATGTGTTCCATAAGTGCCAAAACGCGCTTCGTAGGCCTTCTCTGAGCGAGTGGAGTGTTTTTTTGGTCGTGGCACACATGTGCCATATATGGAGAAAATTTTTACCACAAAACCTATAGGTTGCTTGAAATACATTATCACAGCGAGAAAAACTCATTTTGTCATTTTAGCTGTAACTCCACAGCAATGCTTCTCAGCCACCTGAAACTGTTGCAGATAGAACGGGATGCGTAGCTGCGTCAGGCACACTTGTAATCATCCTCCTGGCACCTTCCGCTGGCCCACAATGACAAGCCGTATCATGCGTTGCGCACAATGTGTTGGAGAGCGAATGAAGTGCATTTTCGAACAATGGATGTGTGTGCCAAGCAATAAAGCACATCACACTAAATGTGTTCCATAGGTGCCAAAACGCGCTTCGGAGGCCTTCTCTGAGCGAGTGGAGTGCTTTTTTGGTCGTGGTACACATGTGCCATATATGGAGAATATTTTTACCACAAAGCCTATAGGTTGCTTGAAATACATTATCACAGCGAGAGAAACTAATTTTGTCATTTTAGCTGTAACTCCACAGCAATGCTTCTCAGCTACCTGAAACTGTTGCAGATAGAACTAGATGCGAAGCTGCGTCAGGCACACTTGCAATCATCCTCCTTGCACCTTCCGCTGGCCCTTAATGACAAGCCGTATCATGCAATGCGCACAATGTGTTTGAGAGCGAATAAAGTGCATTTTCGAACAATGGATGTGTGTGCCAGCAATAAAGCACATCACACTAAATGTGTTCCATAAGTGCCAAAACGCGCTTCGGAGGCCTTCTCTGAGCGAGTGGAGTGCTTTTTTGGTCGTGGCACACATGTGCCATATATGGAGAAAATTTTTACCACAAAGCCTATAAGTTGCTTGAAATACATTATCAGAGCGAGAGAAACACATTTTCTCATTTTAGCTGTAACTCCACAGCAGTGCTTCTCAGCAAACTGAAACTTTTGCACATAGAACGGGATGCGAAGCTGCGTCAGGCACACTTGAAATCATCCTCCTGGCACCTTCCGCTGGCCCACAATGACAAGCCGTATCATGCTTTGCGCAAAATGTGTTTGAGAGCGAATAAAGTGCATTTTCGAACAATGGATGTGTGTGCCAAGCAATAAAGTACATCACACTAAATGTGTTCCATAAGTGCCGAAACGCGCTTCGAAGGCCTTCTCTGAGCGAGTGGAGTGCTTTTTTGGTCGTGGCACACATGTGCCATATATGGAAAAATTTTTACCACAAAGCCTATAGGTTGCTTGAAATACATTATCACAGCGAGAGAAACACATTTTGTCATTTTAGCTGTAACTCCACAGCAATGCTTCTCAACTACCTGAAACTGTTGCAGATAGAACGAGATGCGAAGCTGCGTCAGACACACTTGGAATAATCCTTCTGGCACCTTCCGCTGGCCCACAATGACACGCCGTATCATGGTTTGCGCACAATGTGTTTGAGAGCGAATAAAGTGCATTTTCGAACAATGGATGTGTGTGCCAAGCAATAAGCACATCTCACTAAATGTGTTCCATAAGTGCCAAAACCCTAACCCTTAACCTAACCCGAACTCTAACCCTAACCCTAACCCTAACCCTAACCCTTCTTCTCTGAGCGAGTGGAGTGCTTTTTTGGTCGTGGCACACATGTGCCATATATGGAGAAATTTTTTACCACAAAGCCTATAGGTTGCTTGAAATACATTATCACAGCGAGAGAAACTCATTTTGTCATTTTAGCTGTAACTCCACAGCAATGCTTTTCAGCCACCTGAAACTGTTGCAGATAGAACGGGATGCGCAGCTGCGTCCGGCACACTTGCAATAATCCTCCTGGCACCTTCCGCTGGCCCACAATGACAAGCCGTGTCATGCTTTGCGCAAAATGTGTTTGAGAGCGAATAAAGTGCATTTTCGAACAATGGATGTGTGTGCCAAGAAAGAAAGCACATCACACTAAATGTGTTCCATAAGTGCCAAAACGCGCTTCGGAGGCCTTCTCTGAGCGAGTGGAGTGCTTTTTTGGTCGTGGCACACATGTGCCATATATGGAGAAAATTTTTACCACAAAGCCTATAGGTTGCTTGAAATACATTATCACAGCGAGAGAAACACATTTTGTCATTTTAGCTGTAACTCCACAGCAATGCTGCTCAGCTACCTGAAACTGTTGCAGATAGAACGAGATGCGAAGCTGCGTCAGGCACACTTGCAATAATCCTCCTGGCACCTTCCGCTGGCCCACAATGACAAGCCGTATCATGCAATGCGCACAATGTGTTTGAGAGCGAATAAAGTGCATTTTCGAAGAATGGATGTGTGTGCCAGCAATAAAGCACATCACACTAAATGTGTTCCATAAGTGCCAAAACGCGCTTCGGAGGCCTTCTCTGAGCTAGTGGAGTGCTTTTTTGGTCGTGGCACACATGTGCCATATATGGAGAAAATTTTTACCACAAAGCCTATAAGTTGCTTGAAATACATTATCAGAGCGAGAGAAACACATTTTCTCATTTTAGCTGTAACTCCACAGCAATGTTTCTCAGCCACCTGAAACTGTTGCAGATAGAACGGGATGCGCAGCTGCGTCAGGCACACTTGCAATAATCCTCCTGGCACCTTCCGCTGGCCCACAATGACAAGACGTATCATGCTTTGCGCAAAATGTGTTTGAGAGCGAATATAGTGCATTTTCGAACAATGGATGTTTGTGCCAAGCAATAAAGCACATCACACTAAATGTGTTCCATAAGTGCCAAATGCGCTTCGGAGGCCTTCTCTGAGCGAGTGGAGTGCTTTTTTGGTCATGGCACACATGTGCCATATATGGAGAAAAATTTTGCCACAAAGCCTATAGGTTGCTTGAAATACATTATCACAGCGAGAAAAACTCATTTTGTCATTTTAGCTGTAACTCCACAGCAATGCTTCTCAGCCACCTGACACTGTTGCAGATAGAACGGGATGCAAAGCTGCGTCAGGCATACTTGCAATTATCCTCCTGGCACCTTCCACTGGCCCACAATGACAAGCCGTATCATGCTTTGCGCAAAATGTGTTTGAGAGCGAATAAAGTGCATTTTCGAACAATGGATGTGTGTGCCAAGAAAGAAAGCACATCACACTAAATGTGTTCCATAAGTGCCAAAACGCGCTTCGTAGGCCTTCTCTGAGCGAGTGGAGTGTTTTTTTGGTCGTGGCACACATGTGCCATATATGGAGAAAATTTTTACCACAAAACCTATAGGTTGCTTGAAATACATTATCACAGCGAGAAAAACTCATTTTGTCATTTTAGCTGTAACTCCACAGCAATGCTTCTCAGCCACCTGAAACTGTTGCAGATAGAACGGGATGCGTAGCTGCGTCAGGCACACTTGTAATCATCCTCCTGGCACCTTCCGCTGGCCCACAATGACAAGCCGTATCATGCGTTGCGCACAATGTGTTGGAGAGCGAATGAAGTGCATTTTCGAACAATGAATGTGTGTGCCAAGCAATAAAGCACATCACACTAAATGTGTTCCATAGGTGCCAAAACGCGCTTCGGAGGCCTTCTCTGAGCGAGTGGAGTGCTTTTTTGGTCGTGGTACACATGTGCCATATATGGAGAATATTTTTACCACAAAGCCTATAGGTTGCTTGAAATACATTATCACAGCGAGAGAAACTAATTTTGTCATTTTAGCTGTAACTCCACAGCAATGCTTCTCAGCTACCTGAAACTGTTGCAGATAGAACTAGATGCGAAGCTGCGTCAGGCACACTTGCAATCATCCTCCTTGCACCTTCCGCTGGCCCTTAATGACAAGCCGTATCATGCAATGCGCACAATGTGTTTGAGAGCGAATAAAGTGCATTTTCGAACAATGGATGTGTGTGCCAGCAATAAAGCACATCACACTAAATGTGTTCCATAAGTGCCAAAACGCGCTTCGGAGGCCTTCTCTGAGCGAGTGGAGTGCTTTTTTGGTCGTGGCACACATGTGCCATATATGGAGAAAATTTTTACCACAAAGCCTATAAGTTGCTTGAAATACATTATCAGAGCGAGAGAAACACATTTTCTCATTTTAGCTGTAACTCCACAGCAGTGCTTCTCAGCAAACTGAAACTTTTGCACATAGAACGGGATGCGAAGCTGCGTCAGGCACACTTGCAATCATCCTCCTGGCACCTTCCGCTGGCCCACAATGACAAGCCGTATCATGCTTTGCGCAAAATGTGTTTGAGAGCGAATAAAGTGCATTTTCGAACAATGGATGTGTGTGCCAAGCAATAAAGTACATCACACTAAATGTGTTCCATAAGTGCCGAAACGCGCTTCGAAGGCCTTCTCTGAGCGAGTGGAGTGCTTTTTTGGTCGTGGCACACATGTGCCATATATGGAAAAATTTTTACCACAAAGCCTATAGGTTGCTTGAAATACATTATCACAGCGAGAGAAACACATTTTGTCATTTTAGCTGTAACTCCACAGCAATGCTTCTCAACTACCTGAAACTGTTGCAGATAGAACGAGATGCGAAGCTGCGTCAGACACACTTGGAATAATCCTTCTGGCACCTTCCGCTGGCCCACAATGACACGCCGTATCATGGTTTGCGCACAATGTGTTTGAGAGCGAATAAAGTGCATTTTCGAACAATGGATGTGTGTGCCAAGCAATAAGCACATCTCACTAAATGTGTTCCATAAGTGCCAAAACCCTAACCCTTAACCTAACCCGAACTCTAACCCTAACCCTAACCCTAACCCTTCTTCTCTGAGCGAGTGGAGTGCTTTTTTGGTCGTGGCACACATGTGCCATATATGGAGAAAATTTTTACCACAAAGCCTATAGGTTGCTTGAAATACATTATCACAGCGAGAGAAACTCATTTTGTCATTTTAGCTGTAACTCCACAGCAATGCTTTTCAGCCACCTGAAACTGTTGCAGATAGAACGGGATGCGCAGCTGCGTCCGGCACACTTGCAATAATCCTCCTGGCACCTTCCGCTGGCCCACAATGACAAGCCGTGTCATGCTTTGCGCAAAATGTGTTTGAGAGCGAATAAAGTGCATTTTCGAACAATGGATGTGTGTGCCAAGAAAGAAAGCACATCACACTAAATGTGTTCCATAAGTGCCAAAACGCGCTTCGGAGGCCTTCTCTGAGCGAATGGAGTGCTTTTTTGTTCGTGCCATATATATGGAGAAGATTTTTACCACAAAGCCTATAGGTTGCTTGAAATACATTATCACAGCGAGAGAAACACATTTTCTCATTTTAGTTGTAACTCCACAGCAGTGCTCCTCAGCCACCTGAAACTGTTGCAGATAGAACGGGATGCGAAGCTGCGTCAGGCACATTTGGAATAATCCTCCTGGCACCTTCCGCTGGCCCACAATGACAAGCCGTATCATGCTTTGCGCACAATGTGTTTGAGAGCGAATAAAGTGCATTTTCGAACAATGGATGTGTGTGCCAAGCAACAAAGCACATCACACTAAATGTGTTCATAAGTGCCAAAACCCTAACCCTTAACCTAACCCGAACTCTAACCCTAACCCTAACCCTAACCCTAACCCTAACCCTAACTCTAACCCTAACCCTAACCCTAACCCTAACCCTAGCCCTTCTTCTCTGAGCGAGTGGAGTGCTTTTTTGGTCGTGGCACACATGTGCCATATATGGAGAACATTTTTACCACAAAGCCTATAGGTTGCTTGAAATACATTATCACAGCGAGAGAAACTCTTTTTGTCATTGTAGCTGTAACTCCACATCAATGCTTTTCAGCCACCTGAAACTGTTGCAGATAGAACGGGATGCGCAGCTGCGTCAGGCACACTTGCAATAATCCTCCTGGCACCTTCCGCTGGCCCACAATGACAAGCCGTGTCATGCTTTGCGCAAAATGTGTTTGAGAGCGAATAAAGTGCATTTTCGAACAATCGATGTGTGTGCCAAGAAAGAAAGCACATCACACTAAATGTGTTCCATAAGTGCCAAAACGCGCTTCGGAGGCCTTCTCTGAGCGAATGGAGTGCTTTTTTGTTCGTGCCATATATATGGAGAACATTTTTACCACAAAGCCTATAGGTTGCTTGAAATACATTATCACAGCGAGAGAAACACATTTTCTCATTTTAGTTGTAACTCCACAGCAGTGCTCCTCAGCCACCTGAAACTGTTGCAGATAGAACGGGATGCGAAGCTGCGTCAGGCACATTTGGAATAATCCTTCTGGTACCTTCCGCTGGCCCACAATGACAAGCCGTATCATGCTTTGCGCACAATGTGTTTGAGAGCGAATAAAGTGCATTTTCGAACAATGGATGTGTGTGCCAAGCAATAAAGCACATCACACTAAATGTGTTCCATAAGTGCCAAAACCCTAACCCTTAACCTAACCCTAACCCTAACCCTAACCCTAACCCTAACCCTAACCCTAACCCTAACCCTAACCCTAACCCTAACCCTAACACTAACCCTAACCCTAACCCTAACCCTAACTCTAACCCTAACCCTAACCCTAACCCCAACCCTAACCCTAGCCCTTCTTCTCTGAGCGAGTGGAGTGCTTTTTTGGACGTGGGACACATGTGCCATATATGGAGAAAATTTTTAATACAAAGCCTATAGGTAGCTTGAAATACATTATCACAGCGAGAGAAACACATTTTCTCATTTTAGCTGTAACTCCACAGCAATGCTTCTCAGCCACCTGAAACTGTTGCAGATAGAACGGGATGTGAAGCTGCGTCAGGCACACTTGAAATAATCCTCCTGGCACCTTCCGCTGGCCCACAATGACACGCCGTATCATGCTTTGCGCACAATGTGTTTGAGAGCGAATAAAGTGCATTTTCGAACAATGGATGTGTGTGCCAAGCAATAAAGCACATCACACTAAATGTGTTCCATAAGTGCCAAAAACCTAACCCTTAACCTAACCCTAACCCTAACCCTAACCCTAACCCTAACCCTAGCCCTTGTTCTCTGAGCGAGTGGAGTGCTTTTTTGGACATGGCACACATGTGCCATATATAGAGACAATTTTTACCACAAAGCCTATAGGTTGCTTGAAATACATTATTACAGCGAGTGAAACACATTTTCTCATTTTAGCTGTAACTCCACAGCAATGCTTCTCAGCCACCTGAAACTGTTGCAGATGGAACGGGATGCGAAGCTGCGTCAGACACACTTTGAATAATCCTCCTGGCACCTTCCGCTGGCCCACAATGACACGCCGTATCATGCTTTGCGCACAATGTGTTTGAGAGCGAATAAAGTGCATTTTCGAACAATGGATGTGTGTGCCAGGCAATAAGCACATCTCACTAAATGTGTTCCATAAGATCCAAAACCCTAACCCTAACCCTTAACCTAACCCTAACCCTAACCCTAACCCTAACCCTAACCCTAACCCTAACCCTAACCCTAACCCTAACCCTAACTCTAACCCTAACCCTAACCCTAACCCTAACCCTAACCCTAGCCCTTCTTCTCTGAGCGAGTGGAGTGCTTTTTTGGACGTGGCACACGTGCCATATATGGAGAAATTTTTTACCACAAAGCCTATAGGTTGCTTGAAATACATTATCACAGCGAGAGAAACACATTTTCTCATTTTAGTTGTAACTCCACAGCAGTGCTCCTCAGCCACCTGAAACTGTTGCAGATAGAACGGGATGCGAAGCTGCGTCAGGCACATTTGGAATAATCCTCCTGGCACCTTCCGCTGGCCCACAATGACAAGCCGTAACATGCTTTGCGCACAATGTGTTTGAGAGCGAATAAAGTGCATTTTCGAACAATGGATGTGTGTGCCAAGCAATAAAGCACATCACACTAAATGTGTTCCATAAGTGCCAAAACCCTAACCCTAACCCTTAACCTAACCCGAACCCTAACCCTAACCCTAACCCTAACCCTAACTCTAACCCTAACCCTAACCCTAACCCTAACCCTAACCCTAACCCTAACCCTTCTTCTCTGAGCGAGTGGAGTGCTTTTTTGGACGTGGGACACATGTGCCATATATGGAGAAAATTTTTAATACAAAGCCTATAGGTAGCTTGAAATACATTATCACAGCGAGAGAAACACATTTTCTCATTTAACTGTAACTCCACAGCAATGCTTCTCAGCCACCTGAAACTGTTGCAGATGGAACGGGATGCGTAGCTGCGTCAGGCACACTTGTAATCATCCTCCTGGCACCTTCCGCTGGCCCACAATGACAAGCCGTATCATGCGTTGCGCACAATGTGTTTGAGAGCGAATGAAGTGCATTTTCGAACAATGGATGTGTGTGCCAAGCAATAAAGCACATCACACTAAATGTGTTCCATAGGTGCCAAAACGCGCTTCGGAGGCCTTCTCTGAGCGAGTGGAGTGCTTTTTTGGTCGTGGTACACATGTGCCATATATGGAGAATATTTTTACCACAAAGCCTATAGGTTGCTTGAAATACATTATCACAGCGAGAGAAACTAATTTTGTCATTTTAGCTGTAACTCCACAGCAATGCTTCTCAGCTACCTGAAACTGTTGCAGATAGAACGGGATGCGCAGCTGCGTCCGGCACACTTGCAATAATCCTCCTGGCACCTTCCGCTGGCCCACAATGACAAGCCGTGTCATGCTTTGCGCAAATTGTGTTTGAGAGCGAATAAAGTGCATTTTCGAACAATGGATGTGTGTGCCAAGAAAGAAAGCACATCACACTAAATGTGTTCCATAAGTGCCAAAACGCGCTTCGGAGGCCTTCTCTGAGCGAATGGAGTGCTTTTTTGTTCGTGCCATATATATGGAGAACATTTTTACCACAAAGCCTATAGGTTGCTTGAAATACATTATCACAGCGAGAGAAACACATTTTCTCATTTTAGTTGTAACTCCACAGCAGTGCTCCTCAGCCACCTGAAACTGTTGCAGATAGAACGGGATGCGAAGCTGCGTCAGGCACATTTGGAATAATCCTCCTGGTACCTTCCGCTGGCCCACAATGACAAGCCGTATCATGCTTTGCGCACAATGTGTTTGAGAGCGAATAAAGTGCATTTTCGAACAATGGATGTGTGTGCCAAGCAATAAAGCACATCACACTAAATGTGTTCCATAAGTGCCAAAACCCTAACCCTTAACCTAACCCGAACCCTAACCCTAACCCTAACCCTAACCCTAACTCTAACCCTAACCCTAACCCTAACCCTAACCCTAACCCTAACCCTAACTCTAACCCTAGCCCTTCTTCTCTGAGCGAGTGGAGTGCTTTTTTGGACGTGGCACACATGTGCCATATATAGAGAAAATTTTTACCACAAAGCCTATAGGTTGCTTGAAATACATTATTACAGCGAGTGAAACACATTTTCTCATTTTAGCTGTAACTCCACAGCAATGCTTCTCAGCCACCTGAAACTGTTGCAGATGGAACGGGATGCGAAGCTGCGTCAGACACACTTGGAATAATCCTCCTGGCACCTTCCGCTGGCCCACAATGACACGCCGTATCATGCTTTGCGCACAATGTGTTTGAGAGCGAATAAAGTGCATTTTCGAACAATGGATGTGTGTGCCAAGCAATAAAGCACATCATACTAAATGTGTTCCACAAGTGCCAAAACCCTAACCCTTAACCTAACCCTAACCCTAACCCTAACCCGAACCCTAACCCTAACCCTAACCCTAACCCTAACCCTAACCCTAACACTAACCCTAACCCTAACCCTAACCCTAACCCTAACTCTAACCCTAACCCTAACCCTAACCCCAACCCTAACCCTAGCCCTTCTTCTCTGAGCGAGTGGAGTGCTTTTTTGGACGTGGGACACATGTGCCATATATGGAGAAAATTTTTAATACAAAGCCTATAGGTAGCTTGAAATACATTATTACAGCGAGTGAAACACATTTTCTCATTTTAGCTGTAACTCCACAGCAATGCTTCTCAGCCACCTGAAACTGTTGCAGATGGAACGGGATGCGAAGCTGCGTCAGACACACTTTGAATAATCCTCCTGGCACCTTCCGCTGGCCCACAATGACACGCCGTATCATGCTTTGCGCACAATGTGTTTGAGAGCGAATAAAGTGCATTTTCGAACAATGGATGTGTGTGCCAGGCAATAAGCACATCTCACTAAATGTGTTCCATAAGATCCAAAACCCTAACCCTAACCCTTAACCTAACACTAACCCTAACCCTAACCCTAACCCTAATCCTAACCCTAACACTAACCCTAACCCTAACTCTAACCCTAACCCTAACCCTAACCCTAACCCTAGCCCTTCTTCTCTGAGCGAGTGGAGTGCTTTTTTGGACGTGGCACACGTGCCATATATGGAGAAATTTTTTACCACAAAGCCTATAGGTTGCTTGAAATACATTATCACAGCGAGAGAAACACATTTTCTCATTTTAGTTGTAACTCCACAGCAGTGCTCCTCAGCCACCTGAAACTGTTGCAGATAGAACGGGATGCGAAGCTGCGTCAGGCACATTTGGAATAATCCTCCTGGCACCTTCCGCTGGCCCACAATGACAAGCCGTATCATGCTTTGCGCACAATGTGTTTGAGAGCGAATAAAGTGCATTTTCGAACAATGGATGTGTGTGCCAAGCAATAAAGCACATCACACTAAATGTGTTCCATAAGTGCCAAAACCCTAACCCTAACCCTTAACCTAACCCGAACCCTAACCCTAACCCTAACCCTAACCCTAACCCTAACCCTAACTCTAACCCTAACCCTAACCCTAACCCTAACCCTAACCCTAACCCTAACCCTAACCCTAACCCTAGCCCTTCTTCTCTGAGCGAGTGGAGTGCTTTTTTGGACGTGGGACACATGTGCCATATATGGAGAAAATTTTTAATACAAAGCCTATAGGTAGCTTGAAATACATTATCACAGCGAGAGAAACACATTTTCTCATTTAACTGTAACTCCACAGCAATGCTTCTCAGCCACCTGAAACTGTTGCAGATAGAACGGGATGTGAAGCTGCGTCAGGCACACTTGAAATAATCCTCCTGGCACCTTCCGCTGGCCCACAATGACACGCCGTATCATGCTTTGCGCACAATGTGTTTGAGAGCGAATAAAGTGCATTTTCGAACAATGGATGTGTGTGCCAAGCAATAAAGCACATCACACTAAATGTGTTCCATAAGTGCCAAAACCCTAACCCTTAACCTAACCCTAATCCTAACCCTAACCCTAACCCTAACCCTAACCCTAACTCTAACCCTAGCCCTTCTTCTCTGAGCGAGTGGAGTGCTTTTTTGGACGTGGCACACATGTGCCATATATAGAGAAAATTTTTACCACAAAGCCTATAGGTTGCTTGAAATACATTATTACAGCGAGTGAAACACATTTTCTCATTTTAGCTGTAACTCCACAGCAATGCTTCTCAGCCACCTGAAACTGTTGCAGATGGAAGGGGATGCGAAGCTGCGCCAGACACACTTGGAATAATCCTCCTGGCACCTTCCACTGGCCCACAATGACACGCCGTATCATGTGTTTGAGAGCGAATAAAGTGCATTTTCGAACAATGGATGTGTGTGCCAAGCAATAAGCACATCTCACTAAATGTGTTCCATAAGATCCAAAACCCTAACCCTAACCATTAACCTAACCCTAACCCTAACCCTAACCCTAACCCTAACTCTAACCCTAACCCTAACCCTAACCCTAACCCTAACCCTAACCCTAACTCTAACCCTAACCCTAACCCTAACCCTAACCCTAACCCTAACCCTAACCCCAACCCTAACCCTAGCCCTTCTTCTCTGAGCGAGTGGAGTGCTTTTTTGGACGTGGGACACATGTGCCATATATGGAGAAAATTTTTAATACAAAGCCTATAGGTAGCTTGAAATACATTATCACAGCGAGAGAAACACATTTTCTCATTTTAGCTGTAACTCCACAGCAATGCTTCTCAGCCACCTGAAACTGTTGCAGATAGAACGGGATGTGAAGCTGCGTCAGGCACACTTGAAATAATCCTCCTGGCACCTTCCGCTGGCCCACAATGACACGCCGTATCATGCTTTGCGCACAATGTGTTTGAGAGCGAATAAAGTGCATTTTCGAACAATGGATGTGTGTGCCAAGCAATAAAGCACATCACACTAAATGTGTTCCATAAGTGCCAAAACCCTAACCCTTAACCTAACCCTAACCCTAACCCTAACCCTAACCTTAACCCTAACCTTAACCCTAACCCTAACCCTAACCCTAACCCTAGCCCTTGTTCTCTGAGCGAGTGGAGTGCTTTTTTGGACATGGCACACATGTGCCATATATAGAGACAATTTTTACCACAAAGCCTATAGGTTGCTTGAAATACATTATTACAGCGAGTGAAACACATTTTCTCATTTTAGCTGTAACTCCACAGCAATGCTTCTCAGCCACCTGAAACTGTTGCAGATGGAACGGGATGCGAAGCTGCGTCAGACACACTTTGAATAATCCTCCTGGCACCTTCCGCTGGCCCACAATGACACGCCGTATCATGCTTTGCGCACAATGTGTTTGAGAGCGAATAAAGTGCATTTTCGAACAATGGATGTGTGTGCCAAGCAATAAGCACATCTCACTAAATGTGTTCCATAAGATCCAAAACCCTAACCCTTAACCTAACCCTAACCCTAACCCTAACCCTAACCCTAACCCTAACCCTAACCCTAACCCTAACCCTAACCCTAACCCTAACCCTAACCCTAACTCTAACCCTAACCCTAACCCTAACCCTAACCCTAGCCCTTCTTCTCTGAGCGAGTGGAGTGCTTTTTTGGACGTGGCACACGTGCCATATATGGAGACATTTTTTACCACAAAGCCTATAGGTTGCTTGAAATACATTATCACATCGAGAGAAACACATTTTCTCATTTTAGCTGTAACTCCACAGCAATGCTTCTCAGCCATCTGAAACTGTTGCAGATAGAACGGGATGCGAAGCTGGGTCAGGCACACATGGAATAATCCTCCTGGCACCTTCCGCTGGCCCACAATGACACGCCGTATCATGCTTTGCGCACAATGTGTTTGAGAGCGAATAAAGTGCATTTTCGAACAATGGATGTGTGTGCCAAGCAACAAAGCACATCACACTAAATGTGTTCATAAGTGCCAAAACCCTAACCCTTAACCTAACCCGAACTCTAACCCTAACCCTAACCCTAACCCTAACCCTAACCCTAACCCTAACCATAACTCTAACCCTAACCCTAACCCTAACCCTAACCCTAGCCCTTCTTCTCTGAGCGAGTGGAGTGCTTTTTTGGTCGTGGCACACATGTGCCATATATGGAGAACATTTTTACCACAAAGCCTATAGGTTGCTTGAAATACATTATCACAGCGAGAGAAACTCTTTTTGTCATTGTAGCTGTAACTCCACAGCAATGCTTTTCAGCCACCTGAAACTGTTGCAGATAGAACGGGATGCGCAGCTGCGTCAGGCACACTTGCAATAATCCTCCTGGCACCTTCCGCTGGCCCACAATGACAAGCCGTGTCATGCTTTGCGCAAAATGTGTTTGAGAGCGAATAAAGTGCATTTTCGAACAATCGATGTGTGTGCCAAGAAAGAAAGCACATCACACTAAATGTGTTCCATAAGTGCCAAAACGCGCTTCGGAGGCCTTCTCTGAGCGAATGGAGTGCTTTTTTGTTCGTGCCATATATATGGAGAACATTTTTACCACAAAGCCTATAGGTTGCTTGAAATACATTATCACAGCGAGAGAAACACATTTTCTCATTTTAGTTGTAACTCCACAGCAGTGCTCCTCAGCCACCTGAAACTGTTGCAGATAGAACGGGATGCGAAGCTGCGTCAGGCACATTTGGAATAATCCTCCTGGTACCTTCCGCTGGCCCACAATGACAAGCCGTATCATGCTTTGCGCACAATGTGTTTGAGAGCGAATAAAGTGCATTTTCGAACAACGGATGTGTGTGCCAAGCAATAAAGCACATCACACTAAATGTGTTCCATAAGTGCCAAAACCCTAACCCTTAACCTAACCCGAACCCTAACCCTAACCCTAACCCTAACCCTAACCCTAACTCTAACCCTAACCCTAACCCTAACCCTAACCCTAACCCTAACTCTAACCCTAGCCCTTCTTCTCTGAGCGAGTGGAGTGCTTTTTTGGACGTGGCACACATGTGCCATATATAGAGAAAATTTTTACCACAAAGCCTATAGGTTGCTTGAAATACATTATTACAGCGAGTGAAACACATTTTCTCATTTTAGCTGTAACTCCACAGCAATGCTTCTCAGCCACCTGAAACTGTTGCAGATGGAACGGGATGCGAAGCTGCGTCAGACACACTTGGAATAATCCTCCTGGCACCTTCCGCTGGCCCACAATGACACGCCGTATCATGCTTTGCGCACAATGTGTTTGAGAGCGAATAAAGTGCATTTTCGAACAATGGATGTGTGTGCCAAGCAATAAAGCACATCATACTAAATGTGTTCCACAAGTGCCAAAACCCTAACCCTTAACCTAACCCTAACCCTAACCCTAACCCGAACCCTAACCCTAACCCTAACCCTAACCCTAACCCTAACACTAACCCTAACCCTAACCCTAACCCTAACCCTAACCCTAACTCTAACCCTAACCCTAACCCTAACCCCAACCCTAACCCTAGCCCTTCTTCTCTGAGCGAGTGGAGTGCTTTTTTGGACGTGGGACACGTGCCATATATGGAGAAAATTTTTAATACAAAGCCTATAGGTAGCTTGAAATACATTATTACAGCGAGTGAAACACATTTTCTCATTTTAGCTGTAACTCCACAGCAATGCTTCTCAGCCACCTGAAACTGTTGCAGATGGAACGGGATGCGAAGCTGCGTCAGACACACTTTGAATAATCCTCCTGGCACCTTCCGCTGGCCCACAATGACACGCCGTATCATGCTTTGCGCACAATGTGTTTGAGAGCGAATAAAGTGCATTTTCGAACAATGGATGTGTGTGCCAGGCAATAAGCACATCTCACTAAATGTGTTCCATAAGATCCAAAACCCTAACCCTAACCCTTAACCTAACCCTAACCCTAACCCTAACCCTAACCCTAATCCTAACCCTAACACTAACCCTAACCCTAACTCTAACCCTAACCCTAACCCTAACCCTAACCCTAACCCTAGCCCTTCTTCTCTGAGCGAGTGGAGTGCTTTTTTGGACGTGGCACACGTGCCATATATGGAGAAATTTTTTACCACAAAGCCTATAGGTTGCTTGAAATACATTATCACAGCGAGAGAAACACATTTTCTCATTTTAGTTGTAACTCCACAGCAGTGCTCCTCAGCCACCTGAAACATTTGCAGATAGAACGGGATGCGAAGCTGCGTCAGGCACATTTGGAATAATCCTCCTGGCACCTTCCGCTGGCCCACAATGACAAGCCGTATCATGCTTTGCGCACAATGTGTTTGAGAGCGAATAAAGTGCATTTTCGAACAATGGATGTGTGTGCCAAGCAATAAAGCACATCACACTAAATGTGTTCCATAAGTGCCAAAACCCTAACCCTAACCCTTAACCTAACCCGAACCCTAACCCTAACCCTAACCCTAACCCTAACCCTAACTCTAACCCTAACCCTAACCCTAACCCTAACCCTAACCCTAACCCTAACCCTAACCCTAGCCCTTCTTCTCTGAGCGAGTGGAGTGCTTTTTTGGACGTGGGACACATGTGCCATATATGGAGAAAATTTTTAATACAAAGCCTATAGGTAGCTTGAAATACATTATCACAGCGAGAGAAACACATTTTCTCATTTAACTGTAACTCCACAGCAATGCTTCTCAGCCACCTGAAACTGTTGCAGATAGAACGGGATGTGAAGCTGCGTCAGGCACACTTGAAATAATCCTCCTGGCACCTTCCGCTGGCCCACAATGACACGCCGTATCATGCTTTGCGCACAATGTGTTTGAGAGCGAATAAAGTGCATTTTCGAACAATGGATGTGTGTGCCAAGCAATAAAGCACATCACACTAAATGTGTTCCATAAGTGCCAAAACCCTAACCCTTAACCTAACCCTAACCCTAACCCTAACCCTAACCCTAACCCTAACTCTAACCCTAGCCCTTCTTCTCTGAGCGAGTGGAGTGCTTTTTTGGACGTGGCACACATGTGCCATATATAGAGAAAATTTTTACCACAAAGCCTATAGGTTGCTTGAAATACATTATTACAGCGAGTGAAACACATTTTCTCATTTTAGCTGTAACTCCACAGCAATGCTTCTCAGCCACCTGAAACTGTTGCAGATGGAAGGGGATGCGAAGCTGCGCCAGACACACTTGGAATAATCCTCCTGGCACCTTCCGCTGGCCCACAATGACACGCCGTATCATGTGTTTGAGAGCGAATAAAGTGCATTTTCGAACAATGGATGTGTGTGCCAAGCAATAAGCACATCTCACTAAATGTGTTCCATAAGATCCAAAACCCTAACCCTAACCATTAACCTAACCCTAACCCTAACCCTAACCCTAACTCTAACCCTAACCCTAACCCTAACCCTAACCCTAACCCTAACCCTAACTCTAACCCTAACCCTAACCCTAACCCTAACCCTAACCCTAACCCTAACCCCAACCCTAACCCTAGCCCTTCTTCTCTGAGCGAGTGGAGTGCTTTTTTGGACGTGGGACACATGTGCCATATATGGAGAAATTTTTTAATACAAAGCCTATAGGTAGCTTGAAATACATTATCACAGCGAGAGAAACACATTTTCTCATTTTAGCTGTAACTCCACAGCAATGCTTCTCAGCCACCTGAAACTGTTGCAGATAGAACGGGATGTGAAGCTGCGTCAGGCACACTTGAAATAATCCTCCTGGCACCTTCCGCTGGCCCACAATGACACGCCGTATCATGCTTTGCGCACAATGTGTTTGAGAGCGAATAAAGTGCATTTTCGAACAATGGATGTGTGTGCCAAGCAATAAAGCACATCACACTAAATGTGTTCCATAAGTGCCAAAACCCTAACCCTTAACCTAACCCTAACCCTAACCCTAACCCTAACCCTAACCCTAACCCTAACCCTAACCTTAACCCTAACCCTAACCCTAACCCTAACCCTAGCCCTTGTTCTCTGAGCGAGTGGAGTGCTTTTTTGGACATGGCACACATGTGCCATATATAGAGACAATTTTTACCACAAAGCCTATAGGTTGCTTGAAATACATTATTACAGCGAGTGAAACACATTTTCTCATTTTAGCTGTAACTCCACAGCAATGCTTCTCAGCCACCTGAAACTGTTGCAGATGGAACGGGATGCGAAGCTGCGTCAGACACACTTTGAATAATCCTCCTGGCACCTTCCGCTGGCCCACAATGACACGCCGTATCATGCTTTGCGCACAATGTGTTTGAGAGCGAATAAAGTGCATTTTCGAACAATGGATGTGTGTGCCAAGCAATAAGCACATCTCACTAAATGTGTTCCATAAGATCCAAAACCCTAACCCTTAACCTAACCCTAACCCTAACCCTAACCCTAACCCTAACCCTAACCCTAACCCTAACCCTAACCCTAACTCTAACCCTAACCCTAACCCTAACCCTAACCCTAGCCCTTCTTCTCTGAGCGAGTGGAGTGCTTTTTTGGACGTGGCACACGTGCCATATATGGAGACATTTTTTACCACAAAGCCTATAGGTTGCTTGAAATACATTATCACATCGAGAGAAACACATTTTCTCATTTTAGCTGTAACTCCACAGCAATGCTTCTCAGCCATCTGAAACTGTTGCAGATAGAACGGGATGCGAAGCTGGGTCAGGCACACATGGAATAATCCTCCTGGCACCTTCCGCTGGCCCACAATGACACGCCGTATCATGCTTTGCGCACAATGTGTTTGAGAGCGAATAAAGTGCATTTTCGAACAATGGCTGTGTGTGCCAAGCTATAAAGCACATCACACTAAATGTGTTCCATAAGTGCCAAAACCCTAACCCTAACCCTTAACCTAACCCTAACCCTAACCCTAACCCTAACCCTAACCCTAACCCTAAGTCTAACCGTAACCCTAACCCTAACCCTAACCCTAACCCTAACCCTAACCCTAGCCCTTCTTCTCTGAGCGAGTGGAGTGCTTTTTTGGACGTGGCACACATGTGCCATATATGGAGAAAATGTTTACCACAAAGCCTATAGGTAGCTTGAAATACATTATCACAGCGAGAGAAACACATTTTCTCATTTTAGCTGTAACTCCACAGCAATGCTTCTCAGCCACCTGAAACTGTTGCAGATAGAACGGGATGCGAAGCTGCGTCAGTCACACTTGGAATAATCCTTCTGGCACCTTCCGCTGGCCTACAATGACACGCCGTATCATGCTTTGCGCAAAATGTGTTTGAGAGCGAATAAAGTGCATTTTCGAACAATGGATGTGTGTGCCAAGAAAGAAAGCACATCACACTAAATGTGTTCCATAAGTGCCAAAACGCGCTTCGGAGGCCTTCTCTGAGCGAATGGAGTGCGTTTTTGTTCGTGCCATATATATGGAGAACATTTTTACCACAAAGCCTATAGGTTGCTTGAAATACATTATCACAGCGAGAGAAACACATTTTCTCATTTTAGTTGTAACTCCACAGCAGTGCTCCTCAGCCACCTGAAACTGTTGCAGATAGAACGGGATGCGAAGCTGCGTCAGGCACATTTGGAATAATCCTCCTGGCACCTTCCTCTGGCCCACAATGACAAGCCGTATCATGCTTTGCGCACAATGTGTTTGAGAGCGAATAAAGTGCATTTTCGAACAATGGATGTGTGTGCCAAGCAATAAAGCACATCACACTAAATGTGTTCCATAAGTGCCAAAACCCTAACCCTTAACCTAACCCGAACCCTAACCCTAACCCTAACCCTAACCCTAACCCTAACTCTAACCCTAACCCTAACCCTAACCCTAACCCTAACCCTAACCCTAGCCCTTCTTCTCTGAGCGAGTGGAGTGCTTTTTTGGACGTGGGACACATGTGCCATATATGGAGAAAATTTTTAATACAAAGCCTATAGGTAGCTTGAAATACATTATCACAGCGAGAGAAACACATTTTCTCATTTAACTGTAACTCCACAGCAATGCTTCTCAGCCACCTGAAACTGTTGCAGATAGAACGGGATGTGAAGCTGCGTCAGGCACACTTGAAATAATCCTCCTGGCACCTTCCGCTGGCCCACAATGACACGCCGTATCATGCTTTGCGCACAATGTGTTTGAGAGCGAATAAAGTGCATTTTCGAACAATGGATGTGTGTGCCAAGCAATAAAGCACATCACACTAAATGTGTTCCATAAGTGCCAAAACCCTAACCCTTAACCTAACCCTAACCCTAACCCTAACCCTAACCCTAGCCCTTGTTCTCTGAGCGAGTGGAGTGCTTTTTTGGACATGGCACACATGTGCCATATATAGAGACAATTTTTACCACAAAGCCTATAGGTTGCTTGAAATACATTATTACAGCGAGTGAAACACATTTTCTCATTTTAGCTGTAACTCCACAGCAATGCTTCTCAGCCACCTGAAACTGTTGCAGATGGAACGGGATGCGAAGCTGCGTCAGACACACTTTGAATAATCCTCCTGGCACCTTCCGCTGGCCCACAATGACACGCCGTATCATGCTTTGCGCACAATGTGTTTGAGAGCGAATAAAGTGCATTTTCGAACAATGGATGTGTGTGCCAGGCAATAAGCACATCTCACTAAATGTGTTCCATAAGATCCAAAACCCTAACCCTAACCCTTAACCTAACCCTAACCCTAACCCTAACCCTAACCCTAACCCTAACCCTAACCCTAACCCTAACACTAACCCTAACCCTAACTCTAACCCTAACCCTAACCCTAACCCTAGCCCTTCTTCTCTGAGCGAGTGGAGTGCTTTTTTGGACGTGGCACACGTGCCATATATGGAGAAATTTTTTACCACAAAGCCTATAGGTTGCTTGAAATACATTATCACAGCGAGAGAAACACATTTTCTCATTTTAGTTGTAACTCCACAGCAGTGCTCCTCAGCCACCTGAAACTGTTGCAGATAGAACGGGATGCGAAGCTGCGTCAGGCACATTTGGAATAATCCTCCTGGCACCTTCCGCTGGCCCACAATGACAAGCCGTATCATGCTTTGCGCACAATGTGTTTGAGAGCGAATAAAGTGCATTTTCGAACAATGGATGTGTGTGCCAAGCAATAAAGCACATCACACTAAATGTGTTCCATAAGTGCCAAAACCCTAACCCTTAACCTAACCCGAACCCTAACCCTAACCCTAACCCTAACTCTAACCCTAACCCTAACCCTAACCCTAACCCTAACCCTAGCCCTTCTTCTCTGAGCGAGTGGAGTGCTTTTTTGGACGTGGGACACATGTGCCATATATGGAGAAAATTTTTAATACAAAGCCTATAGGTAGCTTGAAATACATTATCACAGCGAGAGAAACACATTTTCTCATTTAACTGTAACTCCACAGCAATGCTTCTCAGCCACCTGAAACTGTTGCAGATAGAACGGGATGTGAAGCTGCGTCAGGCACACTTGAAATAATCCTCCTGGCACCTTCCGCTGGCCCACAATGACACGCCGTATCATGCTTTGCGCACAATGTGTTTGAGAGCGAATAAAGTGCATTTTCGAACAATGGATGTGTGTGCCAAGCAATAAAGCACATCACACTAAATGTGTTCCATAAGTGCCAAAACCCTAACCCTTAACCTAACCCTAACCCTAACCCTAACCCTAACCCTAACTCTAACCCTAACCCTAACCCTAACCCTAACCCTAACCCTAACCCTAGCCCTTCTTCTCTGAGCGAGTGGAGTGCTTTTTTGGACGTGGCACACATGTGCCATATATGGAGAAATTTTTTACCACTAAGCCTATAGGTTGCTTGAAATACATTATCACATCGAGAGAAACACATTTTCTCATTTTAGCTGTAACTCCACAGCAATGCTTCTCAGCCACCTGAAACTGTTGCAGATAGAACGGGATGCGAAGCTGGGTCAGGCACACTTGGAATAATCCTCCTGGCACCTTCCGCTGGCCCACAATGACACGCCGTATCATGCTTTGCGCACAATGTGTTTGAGAGCGAATAAAGTGCATTTTCGAACAATGGATGTGTGTGCCAAGCAATAAAGCACATCACACTAAATGTGTTCCATAAGTGCCAAAACCCTAACCCTTAACCTAACCCTAACCCTAACCCTAACCCTAACCCTAACCCTTAACCTAACCCTTACCCTAACCCTAACCCTAACCCTAACCCTAACCCTAAACCTAACCCTAACCCTAACCCTAACCCTAACCCTAACCCTAACCCCATCCCTCTCTGAGCGAGTGGAGTGCTTTTTTGGACGTGGCACACATGTGCCATATATGGAGAAGATTTTTACCACAAAGCCTATAGGTTGCTTGAAATACATTATCACAGCGAGTGAAACATTTTTTCTCATGTTCGCTCTAACTTCACAGCAGTGCTTCTAAGCCACATGAAACTGTTGCAGACAGAACGGGATGCGAAGCTGCGTCAGGCACACTTGGAATGAGCCTCCTGGCACCTTCCGCTGGTTCGCAGTGGGCCGCCGTAACGTCCTTTGCGCACAGGTTTTTTTCAGAGCGAAAACAGTGCATTTTTGAACAATGGTTGTGTATGCCAACGCAATGAAGCACATATCTAATTGTGCTTCATTTGTGGCAAAACGCTCTTCGGAGGCCTTCATGGAGCGAGTGGAGTGCTGTTTGTGACATGGCACACATGCGCGACATGTGAAGAAAAGTTTCACCACACAGCCTATAGCGTGCTTGAAATGCATTACCAGAGCGAGTGAAACACTTCGTCTCATTTTCGCTCTAAGTCAACAGCAGCGCCTTTCAGCAACGTGAAACTGCTTGACATATGACGGTTTTAGAAGCTGCGTCAGGCACACTTGAAATGAGCCTCCTGGCACCTTCCGCTGGTTTGCAGTGGGCTGCCGTAACGTCGTTTGGTCACAGTTTTTTTCAGCGCTAAAACAGTGCATTTTCGAACAATGGTTGTGTATGCCACGCAATGAAGCACATCACCCTAATTGTGCCCCATAAGTGCCAAAACGCTCTTCGGAGGCCTTCACGGAGCGAGTGGAGTGCTTTTTGTGACGTGGCACACATGCGCTACATGTGGAGAAAAGTTTCACCACACAGCCTATAGCATGCTTGAAATGCATTATCAGAGCGAGTGAAACACTTTGTCTCATTTTCGCTCTAACTCCACTGCAGCGCCTCTTTGCCACCTGAAACTGCTTGACATATGAGGGGATGCGAAACTGCGTCAGGCACACTTAGAATGAGCCTCCTGGCACCTCCTGGCTCGCGGGGGGCTGCCGAAACGTCCTTTGCCCATAGTTTTTTTCAGAACGAAAACAGTGCATTTTCGAACATTCATTCATTCATTTTCTACTACTTTTTCCTCAAGAGGGTTGCGGGGGTGCGGGAGCCTATCTCAGCTGCTTTGGGGCGAGAGGTGGGGTACACCCTGGACTGGTCGCCAGTCAATCACACCACCCTAATTGTGCCCCATAATTGCAAAAACGCTCTGTGCAATTAGTGTTCAGTTAACTCATCTTTTAAATTAACAGATGTGTTGTCCTATGCTGTGTGTTGCATTAAAAAGACGGGACTGAGTCTTTTGGGATGGATAGACCCCACCCTTCTAGACCCATGTCTCGCCTACCCTAGTTCTCTTATTTAGTGTAAGTGGTAATAGCAGTCCTCTTCGTGAATCACCACCTTATCGTGGTGGAGGGGTTTGAGTGCCCGAGTGACCCGAGGAGCTAGTATGTTGTCTGAGGCTATATGCCCCTGGTAGGGTCTCCCAAGGCAAACAGGTCCAAGGTGACGGGACAGACCATGAGTGATTCAGAAGACCCATATGAACAAGAACAAGAGGAGGAATCGTACCTCGCCCGGATGTGGGATACCGGGGCCTCACCCTGGAGCCAGGCCCGGGGGAGGGGCTCGCAGGCGAGCGCCTGGTGGTCGGGCCTTCACCCGTGGAGCCCGGCCGGGCCCAGCCCGAAGAAGCCACACGGGATCTCCCCCTCGTAGACCCACCACCTACGGAAGCAAGCATAAGGGTCAGGTGCTTTGTGTGTTGGCTGGCGGTCAAGGGCAGGTGCCAGGGCGACCTGGTCTTCGGTGGCCAAATCTGGTTCTTGGGACATGGAATGTCACTTCGCTGGTGGGGAAGGAACCCGAACTTGTGCGAGAGGTTGAGATATTCCGACTAGACATTGTTGGACTCACCTCGACCCACAGTTTGGGTTCCGGAACCATATTCCGTGCCTCCATTGCTGAGGCAGCTGACTGGAGCTGCGGCCGCAAGGCAGTCGGTGCCAGTCGTGGCGGCAGGCCCTGAACCCGATGGTGGATACCAGAGGTCAGGGCTGCCGTCAAGCTGAAGAAGGAGTCCTATCGAGCATTGATGGCTTGTGGGAGTCCGGAAGCAGCTGACAGGTACCGTCAGGCCTTACGGTTTGCGGCTTCGGTGGTTGTTAAGGCAAAAACTCGGGTGTGGGAGGAATTCGGTGAGGCCATGGAGCACGACTTTTGGTCGGCCTCGAAGAGGTTCTGGCAAACCATCCGGCGCCTCAGAAAAGGGAAGCAGTGCCCAGTCCACAGTGTTTACAGTGGAGACGGGGGCCTGCTGACTTCGACTGGGGATGTAGTCGGACGGTGGAAGGAATACTTTGAGGTCCTTCTCAATCCCACTGACATACCTTCCATAGAGGAAGCAGAGTCTGAGGACACATACGTGGACAGTGCCATCGCCGTGGCTGAGGTATCTGGGGTGGTTAAGAAGCTCCTCAGTGGCAAAGCTCCGGGGGTGGACGAGTTCCGCCCAGAATAACTCAAGGCTCTGGATGTTGAGGGACTGTCTTGGCTGACACGTCTCTTCAAAATTGCATGGAAGTCGGGAACAGTACCATTGGATTGGCAGACCGGGGTGGTGGTCCCCCTTTTCAAGAAGGGTGACCGGAGGGTGTGTTTCAACTACAGGGGGATCACACTCCTCAGCCTCCCTGGGAAAGGGTACGACCGTTGGCCAAACCTCTGATACAAGAGGTCCAATGCGGTTTTCGTCCTGGTTGTGGAACACTGGACCAGCTCTACACCCTCACAAGGGTGCTTGAGAGTGCATGGGAGTTTGTCCAACCAGTCTACATGTGCTTTGTGGACCTGGAAAAGACATTCAACCGTGTCCCTCGTAGCGTCTTTTGGGGGGTGCTCCGGGAGTATGGGATTGGTGGCACGCTACTACGTGCTATCCGGTCCTTGTACAAACTTGTACAAACCCTAACCCTAACCCTAACCCTAAGTCAAGCCTGTTTCCGGTAAACGTTGGTCTCTGCCAAGGCTGCCCTTTGTCACCGATTCTGTTCACAATTTTCATGGACAGAATTTGTAGGCGCAGCCAAGGTGTTGAGGGAGTCCAGTTCGGGGGCCTTAGAATCTCATCTCTGCTATTTGCAGATTATGTGGTTCTTCTGGCTTCTTCGGGCTGCGACCTTCAGCGTTTACTGGGACGGTTTGCAACTGAGTGTGAAGCGTCTGGGATGAGACTCAGTACCTCCAAATCAGAGGCTATGGTTCTCAGTCGGAAAAGAGTGGAGTGCTCCCTCCGGGTTGGGAATGAGGTCCTGCCACAGGTGGAGGAGTTTAAGTATCTCGGGGTCTTGTTCACGAGTGAGGGAAAGTGGGAGTGTGAGGTCAACAGACGGATTGGTGCAGCCTCGGCAGTAATGCGGTCGCTGTACCGAACCGTCGTGGTGAAAAGAGAGCTGAGCCGGAAGGCAAAGCTCTCAATTTACCCGTCAATCTATGTTGCCACCCTCACCTATGGTCATGAGCTTTGGGTCATGACCGAAAGAATGAGATTGCGGATACAGGCGGCTGAAATGAGTTTCCTCCGTAGGGTAGCTGGACTCACCCTAAGAGATAGGGTGAGGAGCTCAGCCATCCGGGAGGGGCTCAGAGTAAAGCCGCTTCTCCTTCACATCGAGAGGAGTCAGTTGAGGTGGCTCGGGCATCTAGTCCGGATGCCTCCCGGACGCCTCCTTGGAGAGGTGTTCCGGGCATGCCCAGCCGGGAAAAGGTCCCGGGGCAGACCTAGGACACGCTGGAGGGACTATGTCTCACAGCTGGCCTGGGAACGCCTTGGTGTCCTCCCAGTGGAGCAGGAGGAGGTGGCCGGGGACTGGGAAGTAGTAAGGCTTCCCTACTAAGACTGCTGCCCCCGTGACCCGGACCCGGATAAGCGGAGGAAAATGGATGGATGGATGGATGGGAATAGCAGTGACAGTGGTTAAAGCAGTAATTAACCTGTCAACAAAACTAAATCCAATCACTAACCAAGCCAACCAAAAGGAAAAAAAACATTATAATTGCTTGACTAGTAAAAGTAAAGATCTCACTGCCACAATTCCACAATTCTGTTTCAGTCCATTTCCTTGATGCCAACACATGATCAGGCTCTGTTTTATATATTTCCATTCTGTTAACATAACAACCATTATTATTACCCTTCACTACACGTTCCACTATACTTTCCAAATATTTTTAATTTATACTTTTAATATATGTAAACTATTTATACTATTTAATATATATTTAAATAGTTTTATATTTAGACATTGTTTCAATTCTGCCTCCAAATCATTCCACAGTTGTACCCCATTAATTGTAGGGCTAAAACTTTTTAATGTTGTGCTCTTCACGTAGATCATAACCACCAGTACATTCATGAAACAATTCCTGTAATGGATATGGTAATATATTATGCCTTGCTTTGAATAAAACCTGTACTGTTTGGAATTTTACTATGTCATGAAACTTCATAATCTTTGATTTTAAAAATGATGTGTTTGTATGTTCCAAAAATCCAACTTTATGGATAATTCAAACTGCTCTTTTTTGTAGTTTTATTAGTGGTTTTAGTGTATTTGTGTATGTACAACCCCATAGCACCATACAATAGTTTAAATATGATAATATCAAAGAACAATATAGAATGTACAGGGCTCTGCTGTTTAGAATATACTTTGCTTTTGCCATTATTGAAATACTTCTTGATATTTTTGTTGCTATATATTTAATGTGGGACTTCCAAGTCATTTGATCGTCTATAATAACTCCAAGAAATTTGATTTCATGCACCCTCTCTATATCGATATCCTCAATCTGAATAGTTTCTTGTACATTAGCTTTACACTTCCCAAAAATCATCATTTTACTTTTACTCAGATTTGGTAACAATTTATTTTCTTTGAACCACTCATTTATTTTATTATGTTTCTGATTAACAATTTGGAACAGTTGTTGTAAATTATTCCCAGATACAAAAATATTTGTGTGATCTGCAAATAATATACGTAAATCTAAATTTCTGAGACGTTTTACAAATATCATTGATATAGAGATTAAATAATTTTGGACCTAGTACTGAACCTTGAGGTAATCCACATACAATGTCCAGACATCTAGACTGGTGATCGCCCATTTTCACATATTGTTGTCTGTTTTTTAGGTAACTGTTTAGCCCTATAGCATATTTCTTATTATCTATTGTGCTGGTTATTTCGTCTGTAATATCAAAAAGAGGATGTGTTGTAGAATGATTGTTCCTAAAGCCATATTGATCATCAGAAAGTATTTGATTTTTCTCAATAAAGCTATCAAGTCTAGAATTGAAAGCCTTCTCTAAAATTTTTGAAAATTGCGACAGCAGTGAGACAGGTCTATAATTAGTAAAGTTATGTTTATCTCCTATCTTATATATAGGAATCACTTTTGCTACTTTCATATTGTTGGGAAATTGCCCAGTTTGTAATGATAAGTTACGTATATATGTTAAAGGCTTAGAAATGCCTTCAATTATACTTTTTAAAGTCTTCATATCAATATCATCACAATCTGTTGATGTTTTATTTTTACAATCTTTAACAATATCCATTATCTCCTTTTCATCAACAGGTGTAAGAAACATAGTCATTGGATTTATATCTATTAACTTACAGTCATGATTCTTTACCTTTGAGTTTTTTGCGGCAAGGTTCAGAGCAACTTTCACAAAAAAATTATTAAAACTATTAACAACCTCTTCCATATTATCTATAATTTTATTATCTTCCTTAAAATATTGTGGATAGTTACTAATTCTTGACTTATTCTTAATAATGTTATTTAATATGTTCCAATATCCCTTAATATTATTTTTATTGCTTTCCAACAGTTTATTATAATATTCTTGTTTGCATTTTCTAATAATGCCAATCAATTTATTTTTTTATCTTTTATATTTATCCTCCACTTCTTTTATTCTATCTTTTATAAATTTCCTATACAGTGCATTTTTCTTCTTGCATGCATTTTGCAATCCTTTAGATAACCAAAGGTTCTCTGAGCACTTATCTTTTTTACAGTATATTATCCTTGGACAATTTTTGTCATACAATTGTTTAAATACTCTCACAAATTTGTCGTATGCTTTGTTCGTATCATTCTCTGTATATATCATATCCCAATTCTGTTTTAATAATTCACATTTAAATGCATTCATGGATTCCTCTGTTTTCACCCTCTTGATGCAATACTTCTCTGTTGATTTTTATACATTCACTACTGTAAAGAGTAAAAACTGGAAGGTGATCACTAATGTCATTTATCAATAATCCACTCATTATATTATTTTCCAAATCATTTGAATAAATATTAGAAAAATATTATCAATTAAGGTGGCACTATGAGTTGTAATTCTGCTGGGTCTAATTATTTGAGGATACAAACCAATACTAAATAATGTATTAATAAATTCATCAGTCATGTTATGTTTATTTGGATTTAGTAGGTCAATATTGAACCCCCCCCCCCCAACAAACACAACTTTCTGATTAGCAATTGAAAAATGCTCCTCCATTCAGTTACTGAAGGTGCCTATATCAGAGCCAGGTGTCCTGTATATACAACTTACGATTATATTTTTCCTTTTCTCATGAGCAATCATTAGCAATCGTTAGCAATCATCCATTGCTAACGACTTTTTTTCAATCACTTTATAACGATAATTTATATTCACATACATGGCTACACCTCCACCATGTTTATTTCTTCTGTTTACACATATATAAACTTCAATATCCTAACCTTCATATAACCTTCAATATCAAACTTCATTTTTCTATCGCTGTGAAGTTTCTGATATTAAAATGACACTAAATGGTTGTGTGAACTGTTTTAAATAAATCCTAATATGTTCGAAATTTGCATGAAGGCTTCTACTGTTAAAATGGATAATTGATAATCTGTTGTCCGTCTTGTGTATATTGTTATAATGTTCCTCTGTATAATATTGGCAATTATTCACAGCACTTGTAAAAAAATTGTGTGATGGAAAAAAATATATTTCACAGGTATAACATAGGTTACACATTGTGTGAATTACTTTACAGCCTTTTGCAGAGCTTCAACATTTGCATCCGAGCACATCCTGCTGTTCCTTCAAGGATGGTGGCACAGCAGGAGGCTATCTGTAACCTGGAGTTTGGGGCAGTGTTGGAGGAGGTCATTCTTTGATCAAAGCTCTACCTTCACGGGACAGGGGACATCAAGAGGTCCCACCAAATGGTTGACCCTAGGAGGTTATCTCACATGGGTGTGACAAACCGTGCCAGAGGAATGGGTGTGTAGGCTAACCCCCATACATGAGGGTGGCATCGGGGGAGTGACATGAATGTCTCTTTTCTATTGTAATGTAATTCATTTGCATACTAGGGAGTATAAAAGTTCCCGCCAAGAGACCACTCTTGGCCAGAATCCTACAGACCACCATGCATACTGTGTGTTGTCTGACCCCTTTGTTTTGCAAAGGTAATAAAAAACTGCCAGAGTTATGTATTTATTTCAGGCATTCTCTATCCTACTTCGGATGATAGAAATTTTTTTCCACAACAATTGTTATCAGGGTCAATATCATTTTCAACATTCTGTAAATTATAATAAGAATACTGATAGTCCAGGTGACTTGTTTCATCAATTCTCCTTAATGTAAGTTCTGAGTCAGAATTTGCATTATTCGTTATGTTACAGGTCATATGAAATAGATAGATAGATAGACTCCCTTTATTGTCATTGCACAAAAACACAGTAGTGAAATTGCCAACGAAATGTCGTTGCCTGGCTCCCATATAATAACAGACACAAAAGAAGATAAGTAATAATAAATAATAACTAGAAAATTCCCATGGAAATTTTGATGGACTGGCCACCTGTGCTGTGAACCTCGGGCCCGGTGTGCCAACGGCTACCGCGGTAGCACCTAGCAAGAAAGCCTCAAGTACGGAAAAGGTTGATGCAGTCCCATAGTATCCCCACATCATGCCAAGTGTGTATTTGCCTTTAAACTTGAGTAAATTAGCTAAAATGCTAACATGCTAACGGCTACCGTGCTAACACGTAGCAAAACAGCCTCAGGTCCTGAAAAGTTTGGGGCAGTCCTACAGTGTCCCCACATCATGCCACGTGTGTATTTGCCTTTACACATGAGTAAATTAGCTAAAATGCTAGCATGCTAACAGTCATCATGCTAGCACCTAGCAAGAGAGTCTCAAGTTTAGAAAGTGCCAAGGTTGTCCTGTAACATCCCTACACCATGCCATGTGTGTAATTGCCTGTAGACATGAGTAAATTAGCTTAAATGCTAACATGCTAACGGCTACCATGCTAGCACCTAGCAAGAGGGCCTCAAGTTTAGAAAGTGCCAAGGTTGTCCTATAACCTCCCTATATCATGCCATGTGTGTATTTGCCTTTAAACATGAGTAAATTAGCTTAAATGCTAACATGCTAACAGTTATCATGCTAGCACCTAGCAAGAGAGCCTCAAGTTTAGAAAGTGCCAAGGTTGTCCTATAACCTCCCTACATCATGCCATGTGTGTATTTGCCTTTAGACATGAGTAAATTAGCTTAAATGCTAACATGCTAACCGTCATCATGCTAGCACCTAGCAAGAGAGTCCCAAGTTTAGAAAGTGCCAAGGTTGTCCTATAACCTCCCGACATCATGCCATGTGTGTATTTGCCTTTAGACATGAGTAAATTAGCTTAAATGCTAACATGCTAACGGCTAACATGCTAGCACCTAGCAAGACAGCCTCAAGTTTAGAAACTGCCAAGGTTGTCCTATAACCTCCCCACATCATGTCATGTGTGTATTTGCCTTTTAACGTGAGTAAATTAGCTTGAATGCTAACATGCTAACAATCATTATGCTAGCACCTAGCAAGAGAGCCTCAAGTTTAGAAAGTGCCAAGGTTGTCCTATAACCTCCCTAAATCATGCCATGTGTGTATTTGCCTTTAGATGTGCGTAAATTAGCTTAAATGCTAACATGCTAACATGCTAGCAATTAGCATTTAGCCACAGAGAGACTTCAGAAGTTTATCTAAAAAATTAGCCATCAATCACGTTTCTACGTGGCCGTATGGCTGAGCTACAAGGCTGTGAAAAGTCTGTAAATTCTCATTCTTTTCACTGGGATGAGCTGTTCTAAAAATAGCCCAAACATACCTAATTTTTTGAACCATTGATTTTTGCGTTTTTCAAACGCGAATAGCGTCGCCATGGTTACACAAAACGTTCCAAAAAATAAATACCGCTGTAGTCCCGAGTGCCACGTTTCCGGCGGTGTAACATGTGTGGGGATCCTTCCCGCGGTTTTGGCCGCATTACGCGCGCAAAAAGTGGAAGATTAAGATATAAGAAGAAAGAGAAAAATAACTAGAAAATTCCCGCGGAAATTTTGATGTACTGGCCACCTGTGCTGTGAACCTCGGGCCCGGTGTGCCAACGGCTATCGCGGTAGCACCTAGCAAGAAAGCCTCAAGTACGGAAAAGGTTGATGCAGTCCCATAGTGTCCCCACATCATGCCAAGTGTGTATTTGCCTTTAAACTTGAGTAAATTAGCTAAAATGCTAAAATGCTAACATGATAACGGCTCCGTGCTAACACGTAGCAAAACAGCCTCAGGTCCTGAAAAGTTTGGGGCAGTCCTACAGTGTCCCCACATCATGCCATGTGTGTATTTTCCTTGAGACATGAGTAAATTAGTTAAAATGCTAACATGTTAACAGTCATCATGCTAGCACCTAGCAAGAGGGCCTCAAGTTTAGAAAGTACCAAGGTTGTCCTATAACCTCCCCACATCATGACATGTGCTTAGTAGCCTTTAGGCACGAGTAAATTAGCTTAAATGCTAACATGCTAACAGTCATCATGCTAGCACTTAGCAAGAGAGCATCAAGTTGAAAAAGTGCCAAGGTTGTCCTATAACCTCCCTACATCATGCCATGTGTGTATTTTCCTTTAGACATGAGTAAATTAGCTTAAATGCTAACATGTTAACGGCTACCATGCTAGCAGCTAGCAAGAGGCCCTCAAGTTTAGAAACTGCCAAGGTTGTCCTATAACCTCTCTGCATCATGCCATGTGTGTATTTGCCTTTAAACATGAGTAAACTACCTTAAATGCTAACGTGCTAACAGTCATCATGCTAGCACCAAGCAAGAGAGTCTCAAGTTTAGAAAGTGCCAAGGTTGTCCTATAACCTCTCGACATCATGCCATGTGTGTATTTGCCTTTAGACAAGAGTAAATTAGCTTAAATGCTAACATGCTAACGGCTACCATGCTAGCACTTAGCAAGAGAGCCTCAAGTTTAGAAAGTGCCAAGGTTGTCCTATAACCTCCCTACATCATGCCATGTGTGTATTTGCCTTTAGACATGAGTAAATTAGCTTAAATGCTAACATGCTAACGGCTACCATGCTAGCACCTAGCAAGAGGGTTTCAACTTTAGAAACTGCCAAGGTTGTCCTATAACCTCCCTACATCATGCCATGTGTGTATTTGCCTTTAAACGTGAGTAAATTAGCTTAAATGCTAACATGCTAACAGTCATCATGCTAGCACCTAGCAAGAGAGCCTCAACTTTAGAAAGTGCAAAGGTTGTCCTATAACCTCCCTACATCATGCCATGTGTGTATTTGCCTTTAGACATGAGTAAATCAGCTTAAATGCTAACATGCTAACGGGTACCATGCTAGCACTTAGCAAGGGAGCCTCAACTTTAGAAAGTGCCAAGGTTGTCCTATAACCTCCCTGCATCATGCCATGAGTGTATTTGCCTTTAAACATGAGTAAATTAGCTTAAATGCTAACATGCTAGCAGTCGTCATGCTAGCACCTAGCAAGAGGGCCTCAAGTTTAGAAACTGCCAAGGTTGTCCTATAACCTCCCTACATCATGCCATGTGTGTATTTGCCTTTAAATGTGAGTAAATTAGCTTAAATGCTAACATGCTAACAGTTATCATGCTAGCACCTAGCAAGAGAGCCTCAAGTTTGGAAAGGGCCAAGGTTGTCCTATAACCTCCCTACATCATGCCATGTGTGTATTTGCCTTTACACATGAGTAAATTAGCTTAAATGCTAACATGCTAACGGCTACCATGCTAGCACCTAGCAAGAGGGCCTCAAGTTTAGAAACTGCCAAGGTTGTCCTATAACCTCCCTATATCATGCCATGTGTGTATTTGCCTTTAGACATAAGTAAATTAGCTTAAATGCTAACATGCTAACGGCTACCATGCTAGCATCTAGCAAGAGAGCCTCAAGTTTAGAAAGTGCCAGGGTTGTCCTATAACCTCCCTACATCATGCCATGTGTGTATTTGCCTTTAGACATAAGTAAATTAGATTAAATGCTAACATGCAAACGGCTAACATGCTAGCACCTAGCAAGACAGCCTCAAGTTTAGAAACTACCAAGGATGTCCTATAACCTCCCTACATCATGTCATTTGTGCATTTGCCTTTAAACGTGAGTTAATTAGCTTAAATGCTAACATGCTAACAATCATTATGCTAGCACCTAGCAAGAGAGCCTCAAGTTCAGAAAGTGCCAAGGTTGTCCTATAACCTCCCTACATCATGCCATGTGTGTATTTGCCTTTAGACATGAGTAAATTAGCTTAAATGCTAACATGCTAACGGCTACCATGCTAGCACCTAGCAAGAGGGTTTCAAGTTTAGAAACTGCCAAGGTTGTCCTATAACCTCCCCACATCATGCCATGTGTGTATTTGCCTTTAAACGTGAGTAAATTAGCTTAAATGCTAACATGCTAATAGTTATCATGCTAGCACCTAGCAAAAGAGCCCCAAGTTTAGAAAGTGCCAAGGTTGTCCTATAACCTCCCGACATCATGCCATGTGTGTATTTGCCTTCAGACATGAGTAAATTAGTTTAAATGCTAACATGCAAACGGCTACCATGCTAGCACCTAGCAAGAGAGCCTCAAGTTTAGAAAGTGCCAAGGTTGTCCTATAACCTCCCGACATCATGCCATGTGTGTATTTGCCTTTAGACATGAGTAAATTAGCTTAAATGCTAACATGCTAACGGCTACCATGCTAGCACCTAGCAAGAGGGCCTCAAGTCTAGAAACTGCCAAGGTTGTCCTATAACCTCCCTGCATCATGCCATGTGCGTATTTGTCTCTAAACATGAGTGAATTAGCTTAAATGCTAACATGCTAACAGTTATCATGCTAGCACCTAGCAAGAGAGCCTCAAGTTTAGAAAGTGCCAAGGTTGTCCTATAACCTCCCTACATCATGCCAAGTGTGTATTTGCCTTTAAACGTGAGTAAATTAGCCGAAATGCTAACATGCTAACAATCATTATGCTAGCACCTAGCAAGAGAGCCTCAAGTTTAGAAAGTGCCAAGGTTGTCCTATAACCTCCCTACATCATGCCACGTGTGTATTTGCCTTTAAATGTGAGTAAATTAGCTTAAATGCTAACAGTCATCATGCTAGCACCTAGCAAGAAATCTTCAAGTTTAGAAAGTGCCAAGGTTGTCCTATAACCTCCCTGCATCATGCCATGTGTGTATTTGTCTCTAAACATTAGTGAATTAGCTTAAATGCTAACATGCTAACAGTCATCATGCTAGCACCTAGCAAGAGAGCCTCAAGTTTAGAAAGTGCCAAGGTTGTCCTATAACCTCCCTACATCATGCCATGTGTGTATTTGCCTTTAAATGTGATTAAATTAGCATAAATGCTAACATGCTAACAATCATCATGCTAGAACCTAGCAAGAGAGCTTCAACTTTAGAAAGTGCCAAGGTTGTCCTATAACCTCCCTGCATCATGCCATGTGTGTATTTGCCTTTATATGTGAGTAAATTAGCTTAAATGCTAACATGCTGACATGCTAGCAATTAGCATTTCGCCACAGAGAGAGTTCAGAAGTTTATCTAAAAAACGAGCCATCAATCACGTTTCTACGTGGCCGTATGGCTGAGCTACAAGGCTGAAAAAAGTCTGTAAATTCTCGTTTTCTCTGGAATGCGGCTGTTCTAAAAATAGAATTCTGTACCTAATCTACTGGCCCATTTTTGAACGTTTCGGTTAATAGCGTCGCCATGGTTACACGAAACGTTCCAAAAAATAAATACCGCTGTCGTCCCGAGCGTCACGATTCCGACCGTGTAACATGTGTGGGGGTCCTTCTTGTGGTTTTGGCCGCATTACGCGCGCAAAAAGCGGAAGATTAAGATATAATAATAACTAGAAAATTCCCGCGGAAATTTTGATGGACTGGCCACCTGTGCTGTGAACCTCGGGCCCGCCGTAGCACCTAGCAAGAAAGCCTCAAGTACGGAAAAGGTTGATGCAGTCCCATAGTGTCCCCACATCATGCCAAGTGTGTATTTGCCTTTAAACTTGAGTAAATTAGCTAAAATGCTAAAATGCTAAGATGATAACGGCTACCGTGCTAACACGTAGCAAAACAGCCTCAGGTCCTGAAAAGTTTGGGGCAGTCCTACAGTGTCCCCACATCATGCCATGTGTGTATTTTCCTTTAGACATGAGTAAATTAGGTAAAATGCTAACAGTCATCATGCTAGCACCTAGCAAGAGGGCCTTAAGTTTAGAAAGTACCAAGGTTGTCCTATAACCTCCCCACAACATGCCATGTGTGTATTATCCTTTAGACATGAGTAAATTAGCTTAAATGCTAACATGCTAACGGGTACCATGCTAGCACCTAGCAAGAGTGCCTCAACTTTAGAAAGTGCCAAGGTTGTCCTATAACCTCCCCGCAACATGCCATGTGTGTATTATCCTTTAGACATGAGTAAATTAGCTTAAATGCTAACATGCTAACGGGTTCCATGCTAGCACCTAGCAAGAGAGCCTCAACTTTAGAAAGTGCCAAGGTTGTCCTATAACCTCCCTGCATCATGCCATGGGTGTATTTGCCTTTAAACGTGAGTAAATTAGCTTAAATGCTAACATGCTAACAGTCGTCATGCTAGCACCTAGCAAGAGAGCCTCAAGTTTGGAAAGTGCCAAGGATGTCCTATAACCTCCCTACATCATGCCATGTGTGTATTTGCCTTTAGACATAAGTAAATTAGCTTAAATGCTAACATGCTAACGGCTACCATGCTAGCACCTAGCAAGAGGGCCTCAAGTTTAGAAAGTGCCAAGGATGTCCTATAACCTCTCTACATCATGCCATGTGTGTATTTGCCTTGAAATCTGAGTAAATTAGCTTAAATGCTAACATGCTAACAGTCGTCATGCTAGCACCTAGCAAGAGAGCCTCAAGTTTAGAAAGTGCCAAGGTTGTCCTATAACCTCCCTACATCATGCCATGTGTGTATTTGCCTTTAGACATGAGTAAATTAGCTTAAATGCTAACATGCTAACGGCTACCATGCTAGCACCTAGCAAGAGGGCCGAGCAACATAGCATCAAGTCTTGAAAGTTGCCAGGCACTGCTGTGGTGTCTGTACATGTCATGTGATGTTTTCCAATTGAAAGCAGCACTTGCATTGCCATGGAGGACTAAAGAGCAGAGAGTGCCTGACATGCGGGTCGATACTGAACTATCGATTCCTGACATGATGATAACACAGCTCATTGCTGTATCATGGATTCTATAAAAATGTTGATATTTTGATACTTTGGTCTTTGAGGTGCCTGGAGTCACTGTGCTTAATTAGAAAAATCTAACTTTTAAAATCTACATAATAAATGAGCTGTATGGTATCAGCTGGGAAGGGAATCATTGTAATCCACATGTCAAGAGAAGGGAGGGGCTGTGAGGAGGAGGAGGAGGTGGTGGCCATGGCAGTGAATGAGCACAGAGGGCTGAATCGCTCATGTCGAACAGAAGCTTCTTACGGCCAAACGATTCGAGATATGGACACCACGAGACGACCGTGAGCGGCCCGAGGGTCGGGGCTTTGCATAGATCTGCTCGTTTTGCATATCGGTTGAGAAATGACCGCAGGATGACGAGTTGAAAACACAGAAAATTAAAGATTTGGAGAAAGAAAAGACGGCGTCTTTAACATGGGAGTGAATGGGAGACATGCCGGCGCTCTTCTCGCTTCTGAGGGCCCAGAAGGCAATCCGTTCATCTCTCAGACATAAGAGTGACATTTTTGGAAAGGGGACAAGATTTCCTACGTTTTCACCAAATTAAATCGAGCTGGCTAAAACGGTGTGGCCAGGAAGAGGAGTTGTTTGCAAAGCCAAAAAGTTTTCTTTTCGTCTCCCCTGCCACAGTGGAGTCAGAGTGGGAGACGCTGGCGAAGCGCACACCTCCTTCTGACAAAGATAGAGCGAAAACTAAACATCCTACGATAAAACTAATTAGCCACAGAGAGAGTAGAGAAGTTTATCTCAAAAATGAGCCGTTAATCACGTTTCTACGTGGCCGTATGGCTGAGCTACAAGGCTGTGAAAAATGTGTAGATTCTCGTTTTTTTCTCTGCCTTGTGCTGTTCTAAAAATAGAACAGGTGAAAACCTAATCTAGTGGCCCATTTTTGAACGTTTTGGTTAATAGCGTCGCCATGGTTACACAAAACGTTCCAAAAACTAAATACCGCTGTAGTCCCGAGCGCCACGTTTCCGGCGGTGTAACATGTTTGGGGGTCCTTCTTGCGGTTTTGGCCGCATTACGCGCACAAAAAGTGGAAGATTAAGATATACGGAATAACTAGAAAATTCCCGCGGAAATTTTGATGGACTGGCCACCTGTGCTGTGAACCTCGGGCCCGCCGTAGCACCTAGCAAGAAAGCCTCAAGTACGGAAAAGGTTGATGCAGTCCCATAGTGTCCCCACATCATGCCAAGTGTGTATTTGCCTTTAAACTTGAGTAAATTAGCTAAAATGCTAACATGATAACGGCTACCGTGCTAACATGTAGCAAAACAGCCTCAGGTCCTGAAAAGTTTGGGGCAGTCCTACAGTGTCCCCACATCATGCCATGTGTGTATTTTCCTTTAGACATGAGTAAATTAGGTAAAATGCTAACAGTCATCATGCTAGCACCTAGCAAGAGGGCCTTAAGTTTAGAAAGTACCAAGGTTGTCCTATAACCTCCCCACAACATGCCATGTGTGTATTATCCTTTAGACATGAGTAAATTAGCTTAAATGCTAACATGCTAACGAGTACCATGCTAGCACCTAGCAAGAGTGCCTCAACTTTAGAAAGTGCCAAGGCTGTCCTATAACCTCCCCGCAACATGCCATGTGTGTATTATCCTTTAGACATGAGTAAATTAGCTTAAATGCTAACATGCTAACGGGTTCCATGCTAGCACCTAGCAAGAGAGCCTCAACTTTAGAAAGTGCCAATGTTGTCCTATAACCTCCCTGCATCATGCCATGGGTGTATTTGCCTTTAAACGTGAGTAAATTAGCTTAAATGCTAACATGCTAACAGTGGTCATGCTAGCACCTAGCAAGAGAGCCTCAAGTTTGGAAAGTGCCAAGGATGTCCTATAACCTCCCTACATCATGCCATGTGTGTATTTGCCTTTAGACATGAGTAAATTAGCTTAAATGCTAACATGCTAACGGCTACCATGCTAGCACCTAGCAAGAGGGCCTCAAGTTTAGAAAGTGCCAAGGATGTCCTATAACCTCCCTACATCATGCCATGTGTGTATTTGCCTTTAAATGTGAGTAAATTAGCTTAAATGCTAACATGCTAACAGTCGTCATGCTAGCACCTAGCAAGGGAGCCTCAAGTTTGGAAAGTGCCAAGGTTGTCCTATAACCTCCCTACATCATGCCATGTGTGTATTTGCCTTTAGACATGAGTAAATTAGCTTAAATGCTAACATGCTAACGGCTACCATGCTAGCACCTAGCAAGAGAGCCTCAAGTTTAGAAAGTCCCATGGTTGTCCTATAACCTCCCTGCATCATGCCATGTGTGTATTTGCCTTTAGACATGAGTAAATTAGCTTAAATGCTAACATGCTAACGGCTACCGTGCTAGCACCTAGCAAGAGGGCCTAGCAACATAGCATCAAGTCTTGAAAGTTGCCAGGCACTGCTGTGGTGTCTGTACATGTCATGTGATGTTTTCCAATTGAAAGCAGCACTTGCATTGCCATGGAGGACTAAAGAGCAGAGAGTGCCTGACATGCGGGTCGATACTGAACTATCGATTCCTGACATTATGATAACACAGCTCATTGCTGTATCATGGATTCTATAAAAATGTTGATATTTTGATACTTTGGTCTTTGAGGTGCCTGGAGTCACTGTGCTTAATTAGAAAAATCTAACTTTTAAAATCTACATAATAAATGAGCTGTATGGTATCAGCTGGGAAGGGAATCATTGTAATCCACATGTCAAGAGAAGGGGGTTTTTGAAGGGAGGGGCTGTGAGGAGGAGGAGGAGGTGGTGGCCATGGCAGTGAATGAGCACAGAGGGCTGAATCGCTCATGTCGAACAGAAGCTTCTTACGGCCAAACGATTCGAGATATGGACACCACGAGACGACCGTGAGCGGCCCGAGGGTCGGGGCTTCGCATAGATCTGCTCGTTTTGCATATCGGTTGAGAAACGACCGCAGGATGACGAGTTGAAAACACAGAAAATTAAAGATTTGGAGAAAGAAAAGACGGCGTCTTTAACATGGGAGTGAATGGGAGACATGCCGGCGCTCTTCTCGCTTCTGAGGGCCCAGAAGGCAATCCGTACATCTCTCAGACATAAGAGTGACATTTTTGGAAAGGGGACAAGATTTCCTACGTTTTCACCAAATTAAATCGAGCTGGCTAAAACGGTGTGGCCAGGAAGAGGAGTTGTTTGCAAAGCCAAAAAGTTTTCTTTTCGTCTCCCCTGCCACAGTGGAGTCAGAGTGGGAGACGCTGGCGAAGCGCACACCTCCTTCTGACGAAGATAGAGCGAAAACTAAACATCCTACGATAAAACTAATTAGCCACAGAGAGAGTAGAGAAGTTTATCTCAAAAATGAGCCGTTAATCACGTTTCTACGTGGCCGTATGGCTGAGCTACAAGGCTGTGAAAAATGTGTAGATTCTCGTTTTTTTCTCTGCCTTGTGCTGTTCTAAAAATAGAAAGGGTATACCTAATCTAGTGGCCCATTTTTTAACGTTTCGGTTAATAGCGTCGCCATGGTTACACAAAATGTTCCAAAAACTAAATACCGCTGTAGTCCCGAGCGCCACGATTCCGGCGGTGTAACATGTGTGGGGGTCCTTCTTGCGGTTTTGGCCGCATTACGCGCGCAAAAAAGGGAAGATTAAGATATACGGAATAATAATAACTAAACAGCAATAACAATATGGGCTGGCTCAGTAGCCAGCCCATAGACTGCTACTGCAAGTAGCAGTCTATGGGCTGGCTACTGGGCCAGTCCATAACTAGAAAATTCCCGCGGAAATTTTGATAGACTGGCCACCTGTGCTGTGAACCTCGGGCCCGGTGTGCCAACGGCTACCGCGCTAGCACCTAGCAAGAAAGCCTCAAGTACGGAAAAGGTTGTTGCAGTCCCATAGTGTCCCCACGTCATGCCAAGTGTGTATTTGCCTTTAAACTTGAGTAAATTAGCTAAAATGCTAACATGCTAACGGCTACCGTGCTAACACGTAGCAAAACAGCCTCAAGTCCTGAAAAGTTTGGGGCAGTCCTACAGTGTCCCCACATCATGCCATGTGTGTATTTTCCTTTAAACATGAGTAAATTAGGTAAAATGCTAACATGCTAACAGTCATCATGCTAGCACCTAGCAAGAGGGCCTCAAGTTTAGAAAGTACCAAGGTTGTACTATAACCTCCCCACATCATGACATGTGCTTAGTAGCCTTTAGGCATGAGTAAATTAGCTTAAATGCTAACATGCTAACGGGTACCATGCTAGCACCTAGCAAGAGAGTCCCAAGTTTAGAAAGTGCCAAGGTTGTCCTATAACCTCCCTGCATCATGCCATGTGTGTATTTGCCTTTAAATGTGAGTAAATTAGCTTAAATGCTAATATGCTAACAGTCGTCATGCTAGCACCTAGCAAGAGAGCCTCAAGTTTGGAAAGTGCCAAGGTTGTCCTATAACCTCCCTACATCATGCCATGTGTGTATTTGCCTTCATACATGAGTAAATTAGCTTAAATGCTAACATGCTAACGGCTACCATGCTAGCACCTAGCAAGAGAGCCTCAAGTTTAGAAAGTGCCAAGTATAACCTCCCTACATCATGCCATGTGTGTATTTGCCTTTAGACATGAGTAAATTAGCTTAAATGCTAACACGCTAACGTGTACCATGCTAGCACCTAGCAAGAGAGTCCCAAGTTTAGAAAGTGCCAAGGTTGTCCTATAAACTCCCTACATAATGCCATGTGTGTATTTGCCTTTAGACATGAGTACATTAGCTTAAATGCTAACATGCTAACGGCTAACATGCTAGCACCTAGCAAGACAGCCTCAAGTTTCGAAACTGCCAAGGATGTCCTATAACGTCCCTGCATCATGCATGTGTGTATTTGCCTTTAAACATGAGCAAATTAGCTTAAATGCTAACATGCTAACAGTCATCATGCTAGCACTTAGCAAGAGAGCCTTACATTAAAAAAGTGCCTGGGTTGTCCTGTAACCTCCCTAAATCATGCCATGTGTGTATTATCCTTTAGACATGAGTAAATTAGCTTAAATGCTAACATGCTAACGGCTACACTGCTAGCACCTAGCAAGATGGCTTCAAGTTTAGAAACTACAAAGGTTGTCCTATAACCTCCCTATATCATGCCATGTGTGTATTTGCCTTTAAATGTGAGTAAATTAGCTTAAATGCTAACATGCTAACAGTTATCATGCTAGCACCTAGTAAGAGAGCCTCAAGTTTAGAAAGTGCCAAGGTTGTCCTATAACCTCCCGACATCATGCCATGTGTGTATTTGCCTTTAGACATGAGTAAATTAACTTAAATGCTAACATGCTAACGGCTACCATGCTAGCACCTAGCAAGAGAGCCTCAAGTTTAGAAAGTGCCAAGGTTGTCCTATAACCTCCCGACATCATGCCATGTGTGTATTTGCCTTTAAACGTGAGTAAATTAGCTTAAATGCTAACATGCTAACAGTCGTCATGCTAGCACCTAGCAAGAGAGTCTCAACTTTAGAAAGTGCCAAGGTTGTACTATAACCTCCCTACATCATGCCATGTGTGTATTTGCCTTTAGACATGAGTAAATTAGCTTAAATGCTAACATGCTAACGGGTACCATGCTAGCACCTAGCAAGAAATTCCCAAGTTTAGAAAGTGCCATGGTTGTCCTATAACCTCCCTGCATCATGCCATGGGTGTATTTGCCTTTAAACATGAGTAATTTAGCTTAAATGCTAACATGCTAACAGTCATCATGCTAGCACCTAGCAAGAGGGCCTCAAGTTTAGAACGTACCATGGTTGTCCTATAACCTCCCTACATTATACAATGTGTGCATTTGGCTTTAGACATGAGTAAATTAGCTTAAATGCTAACATGCTAACAGTCATGCTAGCTCCTAGCAAGAGAGCCTCGAGGTTAGAAAGTGCCAAGGTTGTCCTATAACCTCCCTACACCATGCCATGTGTGTATTATCCTTTAGACATGAGTAAATTAGCTTAAATGCTAACATGCTAACGGCTACCATGCTAGCACCTAGCAAGAGGGCCTCAAGTTCAGAAACTGCCGAGGTTGTCCTATAACCTTCCTGCATCATGCCATGTGTGTATTTGCCTTTAGACATGAGTAAATTAGCTTAAACGCTAACATGCTAACAGTCATTATACTAGCACCTAGCAAGAAAGCCTCTAGTTTAGAAAGTGCCAAGGTTGTCCTATAACCTCCCTACATCATGCCATGTGTGTATTTGCCTTTAGACATGAGTAAATTAGCTTAAATGCTAACATGCTAACAGTCATCATGCTAGCACCTAGCAAGAGAGCCTCAAGTTTAGAAAGTGCCAACGTTGTCCTATAACCTCCCCACATCATGTCATGTGTGTATTTGCCTTTAGACATGAGTAAATTAGCTTAATTGCTAACATGCTAACATGCTAGCAATTAGCATTTAGCCACACAGAGAGTTCAGAAGTTTATCTCAAAAATTAGCCATCAATCACGTTTCTGCGCGGCCGTATGGCTGAGCTACAAGGCTGTGAAATGTCTGTAAATTCTCAGTTTTTCTCTGCCATGTGCTGTTCTAAAAATAGAAAGGGTATACCTAATCTAGTGGCCCATTTTTTAACATTTCGGTTAATAGCGTCGCCATGGTTACACAAAACGTTCCAAAAACTAAATACCGATGTAGTCCCGAGCGCCACGATTCCGGCGGTGTAACATGTGTGGGGGTCCTTCTTGCGGTTTTGGCCGCATTACGCGCGCAAAAAAGGGAAGATTAAGATATCTGAAATAATAATAACTAAACAGCAATAACAATATGGGCTGGCTCAGTAGCCAGCCCATAGACTGCTACTGCAAGTAGCAGTCTATGGGCTGGCTACTGGGCCAGTCCATAACTAGAAAATTCCCGCGGAAATTTTGATGGACTGGCCACCTGTGCTGTGAACCTCGGGCCCGGTGTGCCAACGGCTACCGCGCTAGCACCTAGCAAGAAAGCCTCAAGTACGGAAAAGGTTGTTGCAGTCCCATAGTGTCCCCACGTCATGCCAAGTGTGTATTTGCCTTTAAACTTGAGTAAATTAGCTAAAATGCTAACATGCTAACGGCTACCGTGCTAACACGTAGCAAAACAGCCTCAAGTCCTGAAAAGTTTGGGGCAGTCCTACAGTGTCCCCACATCATGCCATGTGTGTATTTTCCTTTAGACATGAGTAAATTAGGTAAAATGCTAACATGCTAACAGTCATCATGCTAGCACCTAGCAAGAGGGCCTCAAGTTTAGAAAGTACCAAGGTTGTCCTATAACCTCCCCACATCATGACATGTGCTTAGTAGCCTTTAGGCATGAGTAAATTAGCTTAAATGCTAACATGCTAACGGGTACCATGCTAGCACCTAGCAAGAGAGTCCCAAGTTTAGAAAGTGCCAAGGTTGTCCTATAACCTCCCTGCATCATGCCATGTGTGTATTTGCCTTTAAATGTGAGTAAATTAGCTTAAATGCTAATATGCTAACAGTCGTCATGCTAGCACCTAGCAAGAGAGCCTCAAGTTTGGAAAGTGCCAAGGTTGTCCTATAACCTCCCTACATCATGCCATGTGTGTATTTGCCTTTATACATGAGTAAATTAGCTTAAATGCTAACATGCTAACGGCTACCATGCTAGCACCTAGCAAGAGAGCCTCAAGTTTAGAAAGTGCCAAGTATAACCTCCCTACATCATGCCATGTGTGTATTTGCCTTTAGACATGAGTAAATTAGCTTAAATGCTAACACGCTAACGTGTACCATGCTAGCACCTAGCAAGAGAGTCCCAAGTTTAGAAAGTGCCAAGGTTGTCCTATAAACTCCCTACATAATGCCATGTGTGTATATGCCTTTAGACATGAGTACATTAGCTTAAATGCTAACATGCTAACGGCTAACATGCTAGCACCTAGCAAGACAGCCTCAAGTTTAGAAACTGCCAAGGATGTCCTATAACGTCCCTGCATCATGCATGTGTGTATTTGCCTTTAAACATGAGTAAATTAGCTTAAATGCTAACATGCTAACAGTCATCATGCTAGCACTTAGCAAGAGAGCCTTACATTAAAAAAGTGCCTGGGTTGTCCTGTAACCTCCCTAAATCATGCCATGTGTGTATTATCCTTTAGACATGAGTAAATTAGCTTGAATGCTAACATGCTAACGGCTACACTGCTAGCACCTAGCAAGATGGCTTCAAGTTTAGAAACTACAAAGGTTGTCCTATAACCTCCCTATATCATGCCATGTGTGTATTTGCCTTTAAATGTGAGTAAATTAGCTTAAATGCTAACATGCTAACAGTTATCATGCTAGCACCTAGTAAGAGAGCCTCAAGTTTAGAAAGTGCCAAGGTTGTCCTATAACCTCCCGACATCATGCCATGTGTGTATTTGCCTTTAGACATGAGTAAATTAACTTAAATGCTAACATGCTAACGGCTACCATGCTAGCACCTAGCAAGAGAGCCTCAAGTTTAGAAAGTGCCAAGGTTGTCCTATAACCTCCCGACATCATGCCATGTGTGTATTTGCCTTTAAACGTGAGTAAATTAGCTTAAATGCTAACATGCTAACAGTCGTCATGCTAGCACCTAGCAAGAGAGTCTCAACTTTAGAAAGTGCCAAGGTTGTCCTATAACCTCCCTACATCATGCCATGTGTGTATTTGCCTTTAGACATGAGTAAATTAGCTTAAATGCTAACATGCTAACGGGTACCATGCTAGCACCTAGCAAGAGGGCCTCAAGTTTAGAAAGTGCCAAGGATGTCCTATAACCTCCCTACATCATGCCATGTGTGTATTTGCCTTTTATACATGAGTAAATTAGCTTAAATGTTAACATGCTAACGGCTACCATGCTAGCACCTAGCAAGAGAGCCTCAAGTTTAGAAAGTGCCAAGGTTGTCCTATAACCTCCCTACATCATGCCATGTGTGTATTTGCCTTTAAACGTGAGTAAATTAGCTTAAATGCTAACATGGGAACAGTCATCATGCTAGCACCTAGCAAGAGAGCCTCAGCTTTAGAAAGTGCCAAGGTTGTCCTATAACCTCCCTACATCATGCCATGTGTGTATATGCCTTTAGACATGAGTAAATTAGCTTAAATGCTAACATGCTAACGGCTACCATGCTAGCACCTAGCAAGAGAGCCTCAACTTTAGAAAGTGCCAAGGTTGTCCTATAACCTCCCTGCATCATGCAATGGGTGTATTTGCCTTTAAACATGAGTAAATTAGCTTAAATGCTAACATGCTAACAGTCGTCATGCTAGCACCTAGCAAGAGGGCCTCAAGTTTGGAAAGTGCCAAGGTTGTCCTATAACCTCCCTACATCATGCCATGTGTGTATTTGCCTTTAGACATGAGTAAATTAGCTAAAATGCTGACATGCTAACGGCTAACATGCTAGCACCTAGCAAGAAATTCCCAAGTTTAGAAAGTGCCATGGTTGTCCTATAACCTCCCTGCATCATGCCATGGGTGTATTTGCCTTTAAACATGAGTAATTTAGCTTAAATGCTAACATGCTAACAGTCATCATGCTAGCACCTAGCAAGAGGGCCTCAAGTTTAGAACGTACCATGGTTGTCCTATAACCTCCCTACATCATACAATGTGTGCATTTGGCTTTAGACATGAGTAAATTAGCTTAAATGCTAACATGCTAACAGTCATGCTAGCTCTTAGCAAGAGAGCCTCGAGGTTAGAAAGTGCCAAGGTTGTCCTATAACCTCCCTACACCATGCCATGTGTGTATTATCCTTTAGACATGAGTAAATTAGCTTAAATGCTAACATGCTAACGGCTACCATGCTAGCACCTAGCAAGAGGGCTTCAAGTTCAGAAACTGCCGAGGTTGTCCTATAACCTTCCTGCATCATGCCATGTGTGTATTTGCCTTTAGACATGAGTAAATTAGCTTAAACGCTAACATGCTAACAGTCATTATACTAGCACCTAGCAAGAAAGCCTCTAGTTTAGAAAGTGCCAAGGTTGTCCTATAACCTCCCAACATCATGCCATGTGTGTATTTGCCTTTAGACATGAGTAAATTAGCTTAAATGCTAACATGCTAACGGGTACCATGCTAGCACCTAGCAAGAGGGCCTCAAGTTTAGAAAGTGCCAAGGATGTCCTATAACCTCCCTACATCATGCCATGTGTGTATTTGCCTTTTATACATGAGTAAATTAGCTTAAATGTTAACATGCTAACGGCTACCATGCTAGCACCTAGCAAGAGAGCCTCAAGTTTAGAAAGTGCCAAGGTTGTCCTATAACCTCCCTACATCATGCCATGTGTGTATTTGCCTTTAAACGTGAGTAAATTAGCTTAAATGCTAACATGGGAACAGTCATCATGCTAGCACCTAGCAAGAGAGCCTCAGCTTTAGAAAGTGCCAAGGTTGTCCTATAACGTCCCTACATCATGCCATGTGTGTATATGCCTTTAGACATGAGTAAATTAGCTTAAATGCTAACATGCTAACGGCTACCATGCTAGCACCTAGCAAGAGAGCCTCAACTTTAGAAAGTGCCAAGGTTGTCCTATAACCTCCCTGCATCATGCAATGGGTGTATTTGCCTTTAAACATGAGTAAATTAGCTTAAATGCTAACATGCTAACAGTCGTCATGCTAGCACCTAGCAAGAGGGCCTCAAGTTTGGAAAGTGCCAAGGTTGTCCTATAACCTCCCTACATCATGCCATGTGTGTATTTGCCTTTAGACATGAGTAAATTAGCTAAAATGCTGACATGCTCACGGCTAACATGCTAGCACCTAGCAAGAAATTCCCAAGTTTAGAAAGTGCCATGGTTGTCCTATAACCTCCCTGCATCATGCCATGGGTGTATTTGCCTTTAAACATGAGTAATTTAGCTTAAATGCTAACATGCTAACAGTCATCATGCTAGCACCTAGCAAGAGGGCCTCAAGTTTAGAACGTACCATGGTTGTCCTATAACCTCCCTACATCATACAATGTGTGCATTTGGCTTTAGACATGAGTAAATTAGCTTAAATGCTAACATGCTAACAGTCATGCTAGCTCTTAGCAAGAGAGCCTCGAGGTTAGAAAGTGCCAAGGTTGTCCTATAACCTCCCTACACCATGCCATGTGTGTATTATCCTTTAGACATGAGTAAATTAGCTTAAATGCTAACATGCTAACGGCTACCATGCTAGCACCTAGCAAGAGGGCTTCAAGTTCAGAAACTGCCGAGGTTGTCCTATAACCTTCCTGCATCATGCCATGTGTGTATTTGCCTTTAGACATGAGTAAATTAGCTTAAACGCTAACATGCTAACAGTCATTATACTAGCACCTAGCAAGAAAGCCTCTAGTTTAGAAAGTGCCAAGGTTGTCCTATAACCTCCCAACATCATGCCATGTGTGTATTTGCCTTTAGACATGAGTAAATTAGCTTAAATGCTAACATGCTAACAGTCATCATGCTAGCACCTAGCAAGAGAGCCTCAAGTTTAGAAAGTGCCAAGGTTGTCCTATAACCTCCCCACATCATGTCATGTGTGTATTTGCCTTTAGACATGAGTAAATTAGCTTAATTGTTAACATGCTAACATGCTAGCAATTAGCATTTAGCCACACAGAGAGTTCAGAAGTTTATCTAAAAAATTAGCCATCAATCACGTTTCTGCGCGGCCGTATGGCTGAGCTACAAGGCTGTGAAATGTCTGTAAATTCTCAGTTTTTCTCTGCCATGTGCTGTTCTAAAAATAGAAAGGGTATACCTAATCTAGTGGCCCATTTTTGAACGTTTTGGTTAATAGCGTCGCCATGGTTACACAAAATGTTCCAAAAACTAAATACCGCTGTAGTCCCGAGCGCCACGATTCCGGCGGTGTAACATGTGTGGGGGTCCTTCTTGCGGTTTTGGCCGCATTACGCGCGCAAAAAAGGGAAGATTAAGATATACGGAATAACTAGAAAATTCCCGCAGAAATTTTGATGGACTGGCCACCTGTGCTGTGAACCTCGGGCCCGCCGTAGCACCTAGCAAGAAAGCCTCAAGTACGGAAAAGGTTGATGCAGTCCCATAGTGTCCCCACATCATGCCAAGTGTGTATTTGCCTTTAAACTTGAGTAAATTAGCTAAAATGTTAAAATGCTAACATGATAACGGCTACCGTGCTAACACGTAGCAAAACAGCCTCAGGTCCTGAAAAGTTTGGGGCAGTCCTACAGTGTCCCCACATCATGCCATGTGTGTATTTTCGTTTAGACATGAGTAAATTAGGTAAAATGCTAACAGTCATCATGCTAGCACCTAGCAAGAGGGCCTTAAGTTTAGAAAGTACCAAGGTTGTCCTATAACCTCCCCACAACATGCCATGTGTGTATTATCCTTTAGACATGAGTAAATTAGCTTAAATGCTAACATGCTAACGGGTACCATGCTAGCACCTAGCAAGAGTGCCTCAACTTTAGAAAGTGCCAAGGCTGTCCTATAACCTCCCCGCAACATGCCATGTGTGTATTATCCTTTAGACATGAGTAAATTAGCTTAAATGCTAACATGCTAACGGGTTCCATGCTAGCACCTAGCAAGAGAGCCTCAACTTTAGAAAGTGCCAAGGTTGTCCTATAACCTCCCTGCATCATGCCATGGGTGTATTTGCCTTTAAACGTGAGTAAATTAGCTTAAATGCTAACATGCTAACAGTGGTTATGCTAGCACCTAGCAAGAGAGCCTCAAGTTTGGAAAGTGCCAAGGATGTCCTATAACCTCCCTACATCATGCCATGTGTGTATTTGCCTTTAGACATGAGTAAATTAGCTTAAATGCTAACATGCTAACGGCTACCATGCTAGCACCTAGCAAGAGGGCCTCAAGTTTAGAAAGTGCCAAGGATGTCCTATAACCTCCCTACATCATGCCATGTGTGTATTTGCCTTTAAATGTGAGTAAATTAGCTTAAATGCTAACATGCTAATAGTCGTCATGCTAGCACCTAGCAAGGGAGCCTCAAGTTTGGAAAGTGCCAAGGTTGTCCTATAACCTCCCTACATCATGCCATGTGTGTATTTGCCTTTAGACATGAGTAAATTAGCTTAAATGCTAACATGCTAACGGCTACCATGCTAGCACCTAGCAAGAGAGCCTCAAGTTTAGAAAGTCCCATGGTTGTCCTATAACCTCCCTGCATCATGCCATGTTTGTATTTGCCTTTAGACATGAGTAAATTAGCTTAAATGCTAACATGCTAACGGCTAGCACCTAGCAAGAGAGCCTCAAGTTTGGAAAGTGCCAAGGATGTCCTATAACCTCCCTACATCATGCCATGTGTGTATTTGCCTTTAGACATGAGTAAATTAGCTTAAATGCTAACATGCTAACGGCTACCATGCTAGCACCTAGCAAGAGGGCCGAGCAACATAGCATCAAGTCTTGAAAGTTGCCAGGCACTGCTGTGGTGTCTGTACATGTCATGTGATGTTTTCCAATTGAAAGCAGCACTTGCATTGCCATGGAGGACTAAAGAGCAGAGAGTGCCTGACATGCGGGTCGATACTGAACTATCGATTCCTGACATGATGATAACACAGCTCATTGCTGTATCATAGATTCTATAAAAATGTTGATATTTTGATACTTTGGTCTTTGAGGTGCCTGGAGTCACTGTGCTTAATTAGAAAAATCTAACTTTTAAAATCTACATAATAAATGAGCTGTATGGTATCAGCTGGGAAGGGAATCATTGTAATCCACATGTCAAGAGAAGGGGTTTTTTGAAGGGAGGGGCTGTGAGGAGGAGGAGGAGGTGATGGCCATGGCAGTGAATGAGCACAGAGGGCTGAATCGCTCATGTCGAACAGAAGCTTCTTACGGCCAAACGATTCGAGATATGGACACCACGAGACGACCGTGAGCGGCCCGAGGGTCGGGGCTTTGCATAGATCTGCTCGTTTTGCATATCGGTTGAGAAATGACCGCAGGATGACGAGTTGAAAACACAGAAAATTAAAGATTTGGAGAAAGAAAAGACGGCGTCTTTAACATGGGAGTGAATGGGAGACATGCCGGCGCTCTTCTCGCTTCTGAGGGCCCAGAAGGCAATCCGTACATCTCTCAGACATAAGAGTGACATTTTTGGAAAGGGGACAAGATTTCCTACGTTTTCAGCAAATTAAATCGAGCTGGCTAAAACGGTGTGGCCAGGAAGAGGAGTTGTTTGCAAAGCCAAAAAGTTTTCTTTTCGTCTCCCCTGCCACAGTGGAGTCAGAGTGGGAGACGCTGGCGAAGCGCACACCTCCTTCTGACGAAGATAGAGCGAAAACTAAACATCCTACGATAAAACTAATTAGCCACAGAGAGAGTAGAGAAGTTTATCTCAAAAATGAGCCGTTAATCACGTTTCTACGTGGCAGTATGGCTGAGCTACAAGGCTGTGAAAAATGTGTAGATTCTCGTTTTTTTCTCTGCCTTGTGCTGTTCTAAAAATAGAAAGGGTATACCTAATCTAGTGGCCCATTTTTTAACGTTTCGGTTAATAGCGTCGCCATGGTTACACAAAATGTTCCAAAAACTAAATACCGCTGTAGTCCCGAGCGCCACGATTCCGGCGGTGTAACATGTGTGGGGGTCCTTCTTGCGGTTTTGGCCGCATTACGCGCGCAAAAAAGGGAAGATTAAGATATACGGAATAATAATAACTAAACAGCAATAACAATATGGGCTGGCTCAGTAGCCAGCCCATAGACTGCTACTGCAAGTAGCAGTCTATGGGCTGGCTACTGGGCCAGTCCATAACTAGAAAATTCCCGCGGAAATTTTGATGGACTGGCCACCTGTGGTGTGAACCTCGGGCCCGGTGTGCCAACGGCTACCGCGGTAGCACCTAGCAAGAAAGCCTCAAGTACGGAAAAGGTTGATGCAGTCCCATAGTGTCACCGCATCATGCCAAGTGTGTATTTGTCTTTAAACTTAAGTAAATTAGGTAAAATGCTAACATGCTAACGGGTACCATGCTAGCACCTAGCAAGAGAGCGTCAACTTTAGAAAGTGCCAAGGTTGTCCTATAACCTCCCTGCATCATGCCATGGGTGTATTTGCCTTTAAACATGAGTAAACTAGCTTAAATGCTAACATGCTAACAGTCATCATGCTAGCACCTAGCAAGAGGGCCTCAAGTTCAGAAACTGCCATGGTTGTCCTATAACCTCCCTACATCATGCCATGTGTGTATTTGCCTTTATACATGAGTAAATTAGCTTAAATGCTAACATGCTAACGGCTACCATGCTAGCACCTAGCAAGAGGGCCTCAAGTTTAGAAACTGCCAAGGTTGTCCTATAACCTCCCTACATCATGCCATATGTGTATTTGCCTTTAAACGTGAGTAAATTAGCTTAAATGCTAACATGCTAACAGCCATCATGCTAGCACCTAGCAAGAGAGCATCAAGTTGAAAAAGTGCCAAGGTTGTCCTATAACCTCCCTACATCATGCCTTGTGTGTATTTGCCTTTAGACATGAGTAAATTAGCTTAAATGCTATCATGCTAACGGGTACCATGCTAGCACCTAGCAAGAGAGTCCCAAGTTTAGAAAGTGCCAAGGTTGTCCTATAACCTCCCTACATCATGCCATGTGTGTATTTGCCTTTAGACATGAGTAAATTAGCTTAAATGCTAACATGCTAATGGCTACCATGCTAGCACCTAGCAAGAGAGCCTCAAGTTTAGAAAGTGCCAAGGTTGTCCTATAATCTCCCTGCATTATGCCATGTGTGTATTTGCCTTTAAACATGAGTAAATAGCATGAATGCTAACATGCTAGCAATTAGCATGCTCGCACCTAGCAAGAGGGCCTCAAGTTTACAAAGTACCAAGGTTGTCCTATAACCTCCCTACATCATGCCATGTGTGTATTTGCCTTTAGACATAAGTAAATTAGCTTAAATGCTAACATGCTAACGGCTACCATGCTAGCACCTAGCAAGAGGCCCTCAAGTTCAGAAACTGCCATGGTTGTCCTATAACCTTCCTGCATCATGCCATGTGTGTATTTGCCTTTACACATGAGTAAATTAGCTTAAATGCTAACATGCTAACAGTCATCAGGCTAGCACCTAGCAAGTCAGCCTCAAGTTTAGAAAGTGCCAAGGTTGTCCTATAACCTCCCTACATCATGTCATGTGTGTTTTTGCCTTTAAATGTGAGTAAATTAGCTGAAATGCTAACATGCTAACAATCATTTTGCTAGCACCTAGCAAGAGAGCCTCAAGTTTAGAAAGTGCCAAGGTTGTCCTATAACCTCCCTACATCATGCCATGTGTGTATTTGCCTTTAAATGTGAGTAAATTAGCGTAAATGCTAACATGCTAACAATCATCATGCTAGAACCTAGCAAGAGAGCTTCAACTTTAGAAAGTGCCAAGGTTGTCCTATAACCTCCCGACATCATGCCATGTGTGTATTTGCCTTTAGACATGAGTAAATTAGCTTAAATGCTAACATGCTAACAGGTACCATGCTAGCACCTAGCAAGAGAGCCTCAACTTTAGAAAGTGCCAAGGTTGTCCTATAACCTCCCTGCATCATGCCATGGGTGTATTTGCCTTTAGACATGAGTAAATAAGCTTAAATGTTAACATGCTAACAGTCATCATGCTAGCACCTAGCAAGAGGGCCTCAAGTTTAGAAACTGCCAAGGTTGTCCTATAACCTCCCTACATCATGCCATGTGTGTATTTGCCTTTAAATGTGAGTAAATTAGCTTAAATGCTAACATGCTAACAGTCGTCATGCTAGCACCTAGCAAGAGAGCCTCAAGTTTGGAAAGTGCCAAGGTTGTCCTATAACCTCCCTACATCATGCCATGTGTGTATTTGCCTTTTATACATGAGTAAATTAGCTTAAATGTTAACATGCTAACGGCTACCATGCTAGCACCTAGCAAGAGAGCCTCAAGTTTAGAAAGTGCCAAGGTTGTCCTATAACCTCCCTACATCATGCCATGTGTGTATTTGCCTTTAAACGTGAGTAAATTAGCTTAAATGCTAACATGGGAACAGTCATCATGCTAGCACCTAGCAAGAGAGCCTCAACTTTAGAAAGTGCCAAGGTTGTCCTATAACCTCCCTACATCATGCCATGTGTGTATATGCCTTTAGACATGAGTAAATTAGCTTAAATGCTAACATGCTAACGGCTACATTGCTAGCACCTAGCAAGAGAGCCTCAACTTTAGAAAGTGCCAAGGTTGTCCTATAACCTCCCTGCATCATGCCATGGGTGTATTTGCCTTTAAACATGAGTAAATTAGCTTAAATGCTAACATGCTAACAGTCGTCATGCTAGCACCTAGCAAGAGGGCCTCAAGTTTGGAAAGTGCCAAGGTTGTCCTATAACCTCCCTACATCATGCCATGTGTGTATTTGCCTTTAGACATGAGTAAATTAGCTAAAATGCTGACATGCTAACGGCTAACATGCTAGCACCTAGCAAGAAATTCCCAAGTTTAGAAAGTGCCATGGTTGTCCTATAACTTCCCTGCATCATGCCATGGGTGTATTTGCCTTTAAACATGAGTAATTTAGCTTAAATGCTAACATGCTAACAGTCATCATGCTAGCACCTAGCAAGAGGGCCTCAAGTTTAGAACGTACCATGGTTGTCCTATAACCTCCCTACATCATACAATGTGTGCATTTGGCTTTAGACATGAGTAAATTAGCTTAAATGCTAACATGCTAACAGTCATGCTAGCTCCTAGCAAGAGAGCCTCGAGGTTAGAAAGTGCCAAGGTTGTCCTATAACCTCCCTACACCATGCCATGTGTGTATTATCCTTTAGACATGAGTAAATTAGCTTAAATGCTAACATGCTAACGGCTACCATGCTAGCACCTAGCAAGAGGGCTTCAAGTTCAGAAACTGCCGAGGTTGTCCTATAACCTTCCTGCATCATGCCATATGTGTATTTGCCTTTAGACATGAGTAAATTAGCTTAAACGCTAACATGCTAACAGTCATTATACTAGCACCTAGCAAGAAAGCCTCTAGTTTAGAAAGTGCCAAGGTTGTCCTATAACCTCCCAACATCATGCCATGTGTGTATTTGCCTTTAGACATGAGTAAATTAGCTTAATTGTTAACATGCTAACATGCTAGCAATTAGCATTTAGCCACACAGAGAGTTCAGAAGTTTATCTAAAAAATTAGCCATCAATCACGTTTCTGCGCGGCCGTATGGCTGAGCTACAAGGCTGTGAAATGTCTGTAAATTCTCAGTTTTTCTCTGCCATGTGCTGTTCTAAAAATAGAAAGGGTATACCTAATCTAGTGGCCCATTTTTTAACGTTTCGGTTAATAGCGTCGCCATGGTTACACAAAATGTTCCAAAAACTAAATACCGCTGTAGTCCCGAGCGCCACGATTCCGGCGGTGTAACATGTGTGGGGGTCCTTCTTGCGGTTTTGGCCGCATTACGCGCGCAAAAAAGGGAAGATTAAGATATACGGAACAACTAGAAAATTCCCGCGGAAATTTTGATGGACTGGCCACCTGTGCTGTGAACCTCGGGCCCGGTGTGCCAACGGCTACCGCGGTAGCACCTAGCAAGAAAGCCTCAAGTACGGAAAAGGTTGATGCAGTCCCATAGTGTCACCGCATCATGCCAAGTGTGTATTTGTCTTTAAACTTAAGTAAATTAGGTAAAATGCTAACATGCTAACGGGTACCATGCTAGCACCTAGCAAGAGAGCGTCAACTTTAGAAAGTGCCAAGGTTGTCCTATAACCTCCCTGCATCATGCCATGGGTGTATTTGCCTTTAAACATGAGTAAACTAGCTTAAATGCTAACATGCTAACAGTCATCATGCTAGCACCTAGCAAGAGGGCCTCAAGTTCAGAAACTGCCATGGTTGTCCTATAACCTCCCTACATCATGCCATGTGTGTATTTGCCTTTATACATGAGTAAATTAGCTTAAATGCTAACATGCTAACGGCTACCATGCTAGCACCTAGCAAGAGGGCCTCAAGTTTAGAAACTGCCAAGGTTGTCCTATAACCTCCCTACATCATGCCATATGTGTATTTGCCTTTAAATGTGAGTAAATTAGCTTAAATGCTAACATGCTAACAGCCATCATGCTAGCACCTAGCAAGAGAGCATCAAGTTGAAAAAGTGCCAAGGTTGTCCTATAACCTCCCTACATCATGCCATGTGTGTATTTGCCTTTAGACATGAGTAAATTAGCTTAAATGCTAACATGCTAATGGCTACCATGCTAGCACCTAGCAAGAGAGCCTCAAGTTTAGAAAGTGCCAAGGTTGTCCTATAACCTCCCTGCATTATGCCATGTGTGTATTTGCCTTTAAACATGAGTAAATAGCATGAATGCTAACATGCTAGCAATTAGCATGCTCGCACCTAGCAAGAGGGCCTCAAGTTTACAAAGTACCAAGGTTGTCCTATAACCTCCCTACATCATGCCATGTGTGTATTTGCCTTTAGACATAAGTAAATTAGCTTAAATGCTAACATGCTAACGGCTACCATGCTAGCACCTAGCAAGAGGCCCTCAAGTTCAGAAACTGCCATGGTTGTCCTATAACCTTCCTGCATCATGCCATGTGTGTATTTGCCTTTACACATGAGTAAATTAGCTTAAATGCTAACATGCTAACAGTCATCAGGCTAGCACCTAGCAAGTCAGCCTCAAGTTTAGAAAGTGCCAAGGTTGTCCTATAACCTCCCTACATCATGTCATGTGTGTTTTTGCCTTTAAATGTGAGTAAATTAGCTGAAATGCTAACATGCTAACAATCATTTTGCTAGCACCTAGCAAGAGAGCCTCAAGTTTAGAAAGTGCCAAGGTTGTCCTATAACCTCCCTACATCATGCCATGTGTGTATTTGCCTTTAAATGTGAGTAAATTAGCGTAAATGCTAACATGCTAACAATCATCATGCTAGAACCTAGCAAGAGAGCTTCAACTTTAGAAAGTGCCAAGGTTGTCCTATAACCTCCCGACATCATGCCATGTGTGTATTTGCCTTTAGACATGAGTACATTAGCTTAAATGCTAACATGCTAACAGGTACCATGCTAGCACCTAGCAAGAGAGCCTCAACTTTAGAAAGTGCCAAGGTTGTCCTATAACCTCCCTGCATCATGCCATGGGTGTATTTGCCTTTAGACATGAGTAAATAAGCTTAAATGTTAACATGCTAACAACATCATGCTAGCACCTAGCAAGAGGGCCTCAAGTTTAGAAACTGCCAAGGTTGTCCTATAACCTCCCTACATCATGCCATGTGTGTATTTGCCTTTAAATGTGAGTAAATTAGCTTAAATGCTAACATGCTAACAGTCGTCATGCTAGCACCTAGCAAGAGAGCCTCAAGTTTGGAAAGTGCCAAGGTTGTCCTATAACCTCCCTACATCATGCCATGTGTGTATTTGCCTTTTATACATGAGTAAATTAGCTTAAATGTTAACATGCTAACGGCTACCATGCTAGCACCTAGCAAGAGAGCCTCAAGTTTAGAAAGTGCCAAGGTTGTCCTATAACCTCCCTACATCATGCCATGTGTGTATTTGCCTTTAAACGTGAGTAAATTAGCTTAAATGCTAACATGGGAACAGTCATCATGCTAGCACCTAGCAAGAGAGCCTCAACTTTAGAAAGTGCCAAGGTTGTCCTATAACCTCCCTACATCATGCCATGTGTGTATTTGCCTTTAGACATGAGTAAATTAGCTAAAATGCTGACATGCTAACGGCTAACATGCTAGCACCTAGCAAGAAATTCCCAAGTTTAGAAAGTGCCATGGTTGTCCTATAACCTCCCTGCATCATGCCATGGGTGTATTTGCCTTTAAACATGAGTAAATTAGCTTAAATGCTAACATGCTAACAGTCATCATGCTAGCACCTAGCAAGAGGGGCTCAAGTTTAGAACGTACCATGGTTGTCCTATAACCTCCCTACATCATACAATGTGTGCATTTGGCTTTAGACATGAGTAAATTAGCTTAAATGCTAACATGCTAACAGTCATGCTAGCTCCTAGCAAGAGAGCCTCGAGGTTAGAAAGTGCCAAGGTTGTCCTATAACCTCCCTACACCATGCCATGTGTGTATTATCCTTTAGACATGAGTAAATTAGCTTAAATGCTAACATGCTAACGGCTACCATGCTAGCACCTAGCAAGAGGGCTTCAAGTTCAGAAACTGCCGAGGTTGTCCTATAACCTTCCTGCATCATGCCATGTGTGTATTTGCCTTTAGACATGAGTAAATTAGCTTAAACGCTAACATGCTAACAGTCATTATACTAGCACCTAGCAAGAAAGCCTCTAGTTTAGAAAGTGCCAAGGTTGTCCTATAACCTCCCAACATCATGCCATGTGTGTATTTGCCTTTAGACATGAGTAAATTAGCTTAAATGCTAACATGCTAACAGTCATCATGCTAGCACCTAGCAAGAGAGCCTCAAGTTTAGAAAGTGCCAAGGTTGTCCTATAACCTCCCCACATCATGTCATGTGTGTATTTGCCTTTAGACATGAGTAAATTAGCTTAATTGTTAACATGCTAACATGCTAGCAATTAGCATTTAGCCACACAGAGAGTTCAGAAGTTTATCTAAAAAATTAGCCATCAATCACGTTTCTGCGCGGCCGTATGGCTGAGCTACAAGGCTGTGAAATGTCTGTAAATTCTCAGTTTTTCTCTGCCATGTGCTGTTCTAAAAATAGAAAGGGTATACCTAATCTAGTGGCCCATTTTTTAACGTTTCGGTTAATAGCGTCGCCATGGTTACACAAAATGTTCCAAAAACTAAATACCGCTGTAGTCCCGAGCGCCACGATTCCGGCGGTGTAACATGTGTGGGGGTCCTTCTTGCGGTTTTTGCCGCATTACGCGCGCAAAAAAGGGAAGATTAAGATATACGGAATAATAATAACTAAACAGCAATAACAATATGGGCTGGCTCAGTAGCCAGCCCATAGACTGCTACTGCAAGTAGCAGTCTATGGGCTGGCTACTGGGCCAGTCCATAATAATAACTAAACAGCAACTGCTACTGCAAGTAGCAGTCTATGGGCTGGCTACTGGGCCAGTCCATAACTAGAAAATTCCCGCGGAAATTTTGATGGACTGGCCACCTGCGCTGTGAACCTCGGGACCGGTGTGCCAACGGCTACCGCGCTAGCACCTAGCAAGAAAGCCTCAAGTACGGAAAAGGCTGATGCAGTCCCATAGTGTCCCCGCATCATGCCAAGTGTGTATTTGCCTTTAAACTTGAGCAAATTAGCTGAAATGCTAACATGCTAACGACTACCATGCTAGCACCTAGCAAGAGAGCCTCAAGTTGAGAAAGTGCCAAGGTTGTCCTATAACCTCCCTACATCATGCCGTGTGTGTATTTGCCTTTAGAATTGAGTAAATTAGCTTAAATGCTAACATGCTAACAGTCATCATGCTAGCACCTAGCAAGAGGGCCTCAAGTTTAGAAAGTGCCAAGGTTGTCCGATAAACTCCCTACATCATGCCGTGTGTGTATTTGCCTTTAGACATGAGTAAATTAGCTTAAATGCTAACATGCTAACGGCTAACATGCTAGCACCTAGCAAGACAGCCTCAAGTTTAGAAACTGCCAAGGATGTCCTATGACGTCCCTGCATCATGCATGTGTGTATTTGCCTTTAAACATGAGCAAATTAGCTTAAATGCTAACATGCTAACAGTCATCATGCTAGCACCTAGCAAGAGAGTCCCAAGTTTAGAAAGTGCCAAGATTGTCCTATAACCTCCCTACATCATGCCATGTGTGTATTTGCCTTTAGACATGAGTAAACTAGCCTAAATGCTAACATGCTAACGGCTAACATGCTAGCACCTAGCAAGACAGCCTCAAGTTTAGAAACTGCCAAGGTTGTCCTATAACGTCCCTGCATCATGCATGTGTGTATTTCCCTTTAAACATAAGCAAATTAGCTTAAATGCTAACATGCTAACAGTCATCATGCTGGCACCTAGCAAGAGAGTCCCAAGTTTAGAAAGTGCCAAGGTTGTCCTATAACCTACCTACATCATGCCATGTGTGTATTTGCCTTTAGACATGAGGAAATTAGCTTAAATGCTAACATGCTAACGGCTACCATGCTAGCACCTAGCAAGAGGGTTTCAAGTTAAGAAAGTGCCAAGGTTGACCTATAACCTCCCTATATCATGCCATGTGTGTATTTGCCTTTAAACATGAGTAAGTTAGCTTAAATGCTAACATGCTAACAGTTATCATGCTAGCACCTAGCAAGAGAGCCTCAAGTTTAGAAAGTGCCAAGGTTGTCCTATAACCTCCCGACATCATTCCATGTGTGTATTTGCCTTTCGACATGAGTAAAATAGCTTAAATGCTAACATGCTAACGGCTACACTGCTAGCACCTAGCAAGATGGCCTCAAGTTTAGAAACTACAAAGGTTGTCCTATAACCTCCCTATATCATGCCATGTGTGTATTTGCCTTTAAATGTGAGTAAATTAGCTTAAATGCTAACATGCTAACAGTTATCATGCTAGCACCTAGCAAGAGAGCCTCAAGTTTAGAAAGTGCCAAGGTTGTCCTATAACCTCCCGACATCATGCCATGTGTGTATTTGCCTTTAGACATGAGTAAATTAGCTTAAATGCTAACATGCTAACAGGTACCATGCTAGCACCTAGCAAGAGAGCCTCAACTTTAGAAAGTGCCAAGGTTGTCCTATAACCTCCCTGCATCATGCCATGGGTGTATTTGCCTTTAGACATGAGTATATAAGCTTAAATGTTAACATGCTAACAGTCATCATGCTAGCACCTAGCAAGAGGGCCTCAAGTTTAGAAACTGCCAAGGTTGTCCTATAACCTCCCTACATCATGCCATGTGTGTATTTGCCTTTAAATGTGAGTAAATTAGCTTAAATGCTAACATGCTAACAGTCGTCATGCTAGCACCCAGCAAGAGAGCCTCAAGTTTGGAAAGTGCCAAGGTTGTCCTATAACCTCCCTACATCATGCCATGTGTGTATTTGCCTTTTATACATGAGTAAATTAGCTTAAATGTTAACATGCTAACGGCTACCATGCTAGCACCTAGCAAGAGAGCCTCAAGTTTAGAAAGTGCCAAGGTTGTCCTATAACCTCCCTACATCATGCCATGTGTGTATTTGCCTTTAAACGTGAGTAAATTAGCTTAAATGCTAACATGGGAACAGTCATCATGCTAGCACCTAGCAAGAGATCCTCAACTTTAGAAAGTGCCAAGGTTGTCCTATAACCTCCCTACATCATGCCATGTGTGTATATGCCTTTAGACATGAGTAAATTAGCTTAAATGCTAACATGCTAACGGCTACCATGCTAGCACCTAGCAAGAGAGCCTCAACTTTAGAAAGTGCCAAGGTTGTCCTATAACCTCCCTGCATCATGCCATGGGTTTATTTGCCTTTAAACATGAGTAAATTAGCTTAAATGCTAACATGCTAACAGTCGTCATGCTAGCACCTAGCAAGAGGGCCTCAAGTTTGGAAAGTGCCAAGGTTGTCCTATAACCTCCCTACATCATGCCATGTGTGTATTTGCCTTTAGACATGAGTAAATTAGCTAAAATGCTGACATGCTAACGGCTAACATGCTAGCACCTAGCAAGAAATTCCCAAGTTTAGAAAGTGCCATGGTTGTCCTATAACCTCCCTGCATCATGCCATGGGTGTATTTGCCTTTAAACATGAGTAATTTAGCTTAAATGCTAACATGCTAACAGTCATCATGCTAGCACCTAGCAAGAGGGCCTCAAGTTTAGAACGTACCATGGTTGTCCTATAACCTCCCTACATCATACAATGTGTGCATTTGGCTTTAGACATGAGTAAATTAGCTTAAATGCTAACATGCTAACAGTCATGCTAGCTCAGGGGTCGGCAACCTTTACTATGAAAAGAGCCATTTTACCCAATGCCCACTGAAGAAAAATAGCCTGGAGCCGCAAAACATATAGTATGTTTAAAACAACATTGGAGGGAATTTGGGGGTATCAAAGTAGTTCAGATAAGAAAAGACGAGTTGGAGTACTCTTGCTAGTTTTGGAGATAAACTTACATAAATGTATGTGTAAACTACTGTAAACGTAAAAACAAGTTCCCATGCCGCTGTTTTTAAATTATCTCAAATTTATTTTTTAGATTTGTAGGTAAGTATTACTTGTTTTTCTTCATGTACTGAACTGGATAGCAGTCAGAACTCACTCAGGATGCATTCATGGTCTCAGACAAAGTTGGATTTTTTAAAACTCATTACAAAAGACGTGCATTTTCCCCACTCGGGTGTTAAAAATATTCAAGCATCGCAAAGGGAGCCACAATAAAGAGTCTGAAGAGCCACATGCGGCTCTGGAGCCGCAGGTTGCTGACCCCTGTGCTAGCTCCTAGCAAGAGAGCCTCGAGGTTAGAAAGTGCCAAGGTTGTCCTATAACCTCCCTACACCATGCCATGTGTGTATTATCCTTTAGACATGAGTAAATTAGCTTAAATGCTAACATGCTAACGGCTACCATGCTAGCACCTAGCAAGAGGGCTTCAAGTTCAGAAACTGCCGAGGTTGTCCTATAACCTTCCTGCATCATGCCATGTGTGTATTTGCCTTTAGACATGAGTAAATTAGCTTAAACGCTAACATGCTAACAGTCATTATACTAGCACCTAGCAAGAAAGCCTCTAGTTTAGAAAGTGCCAAGGTTGTCCTATAACCTCCCAACATCATGCCATGTGTGTATTTGCCTTTAGACATGAGTAAATTAGCTTAAATGCTAACATGCTAACAGTCATCATGCTAGCACCTAGCAAGAGAGCCTCAAGTTTAGAAAGTGCCAAGGTTGTCCTATAACCTCCCCACATCATGTCATGTGTGTATTTGCCTTTAGACATGAGTAAATTAGCTTAATTGTTAACATGCTAACATGCTAGCAATTAGCATTTAGCCACACAGAGTTCAGAAGTTTATCTAAAAAATTAGCCATCAATCACGTTTCTGCGCGGCTGTATGGCTGAGCTACAAGGCTGTGAAATGTCTGTAAATTCTCAGTTTTTCTCTGCCATGTGCTGTTCTAAAAATAGAAAGGGTATACCTAATCTAGTGGCCCATATTTTAACGTTTCGGTTAATAGCGTCGCCATGGTTACACAAAATGTTCCAAAAACTAAATACCGCTGTAGTCCCGAGCGCCACGATTCCGGCGGTGTAACATGTGTGGGGGTCCTTCTTGCGGTTTTGGCCGCATTACGCGCGCAAAAAAGGGAAGATTAAGATATACGGAATAACTAGAAAATTCCCGCGGAAATTTTGATGGACTGGCCACCTGTGCTGTGAACCTCGGGCCCGGTGTGCCAACGGCTACCGCGGTAGCACCTAGCAAGAAAGCCTCAAGTACGGAAAAGGTTGATGCAGTCCCATAGTGTCACCGCATCATGCAAGTGTGTATTTGTCTTTAAACTTAAGTAAATTAGGTAAAATGCTAACATGCTAACGGGTGCCATGCTAGCACCTAGCAAGAGAGCGTCAACTTTAGAAAGTGCCAAGGTTGTCCTATAACCTCCCTGCATCATGCCATGGGTGTATTTGCCTTTAAACATGAGTAAACTAGCTTAAATGCTAACATGCTAACAGTCATCATGCTAGCACCTAGCAAGAGGGCCTCAAGTTCAGAAACTGCCATGGTTGTCCTATAACCTCCCTACATCATGCCATGTGTGTATTTGCCTTTATACATGAGTAAATTAGCTTAAATGCTAACATGCTAACGGCTACCATGCTAGCACCTAGCAAGAGGGCCTCAAGTTTAGAAACTGCCAAGGTTGTCCTATAACCTCCCTACATCATGCCATATGTGTATTTGCCTTTAAATGTGAGTAAATTAGCTTAAATGCTAACATGCTAACAGCCATCATGCTAGCACCTAGCAAGAGAGCATCAAGTTGAAAAAGTGCCAAGGTTGTCCTATAACCTCCCTACATCATGCCATGTGTGTATTTGCCTTTAGACATGAGTAAATTAGCTTAAATGCTATCATGCTAACGGGTACCATGCTAGCACCTAGCAAGAGAGTCCCAAGTTTAGAAAGTGCCAAGGTTGTCCTATAACCTCCCTACATCATGCCATGTGTGTATTTGCCTTTAGACATGAGTAAATTAGCTTAAATGCTAACATGCTAATGGCTACCATGCTAGCACCTAGCAAGAGAGCCTCAAGTTTAGAAAGTGCCAAGGTTGTCCTATAACCTCCCTGCATTATGCCATGTGTGTATTTGCCTTTAAACATGAGTAAATAGCATGAATGCTAACATGCTAGCAATTAGCATGCTCGCACCTAGCAAGAGGGCCTCAAGTTTACAAAGTACCAAGGTTGTCCTATAACCTCCCTACATCATGCCATGTGTGTATTTGCCTTTAGACATAAGTAAATTAGCTTAAATGCTAACATGCTAACGGCTACCATGCTAGCACCTAGCAAGAGGCCCTCAAGTTCAGAAACTGCCATGGTTGTCCTATAACCTTCCTGCATCATGCCATGTGTGTATTTGCCTTTACACATGAGTAAATTAGCTTAAATGCTAACATGCTAACAGTCATCAGGCTAGCACCTAGCAAGTCAGCCTCAAGTTTAGAAAGTGCCAAGGTTGTCCTATAACCTCCCTACATCATGTCATGTGTGTTTTTGCCTTTAAATGTGAGTAAATTAGCTGAAATGCTAACATGCTAACAATCAATTTTGCTAGCACCTAGCAAGAGAGCCTCAAGTTTAGAAAGTGCCAAGGTTGTCCTATAACCTCCCTACATCATGCCATGTGTGTATTTGCCTTTAAATGTGAGTAAATTAGCGTAAATGCTAACATGCTAACAATCATCATGCTAGCACCTATCAAGAGGGCCTCAAGTTTAGAAAGTGCCAAGGTTGTCCTATAACCTCCCGACATCATGCCATGTGTGTATTGGCCTTTAGACATGAGTAAATTAGCTTAAATGCTAACATGCTAACAGGTACCATGCTAGCACCTAGCAAGAGAGCCTCAAGTTTGGAAAGTGCCAAGGTTGTCCTATAACCTCCCTACATCATGCCATGTGTGTATTTGCCTTTTATACATGAGTAAATTAGCTTAAATGTTAACATGCTAACGGCTACCATGCTAGCACCTAGCAAGAGAGCCTCAAGTTTAGACAGTGCCAAGGTTGTTCTATAACCTCCCTACATCATGCCATGTGTGTATTTGCCTTTAAACGTGAGTAAATTAGCTTAAATGCTAACATGGGAACAGTCATCATGCTAGCACCTAGCAAGAGAGCCTCAACTTTAGAAAGTGCCAAGGTTGTCCTATAACCTCCCTACATCATGCCATGTGTGTATATGCCTTTAGACATGAGTAAATTAGCTTAAATGCTAACATGCTAACGGCTACCATGCTAGCACCTAGCAAGAGAGCCTCAACTTTAGAAAGTGCCAAGGTTGTCCTATAACCTCCCTGCATCATGCCATGGGTGTATTTGCCTTTAAACATGAGTAAATTAGCTTAAATGCTAACATGCTAACAGTCGTCATGCTAGCACCTAGCAAGAGGGCCTCAAGTTTGGAAAGTGCCAAGGTTGTCCTATAACCTCCCTACATCATGCCATGTGTGTATTTGCCTTTAGACATGAGTAAATTAGCTAAAATGCTGACATGCTAACGGCTAACATGCTAGCACCTAGCAAGAAATTCCCAAGTTTAGAAAGTGCCATGGTTGTCCTATAACCTCCCTGCATCATGCCATGGGTGTATTTGCCTTTAAACATGAGTAATTTAGCTTGAATGCTAACATGCTAACAGTCATCATGCTAGCACCTAGCAAGAGGGCCTCAAGTTTAGAACGTACCATGGTTGTCCTATAACCTCCCTACATCATACAATGTGTGCATTTGGCTTTAGACATGAGTAAATTAGCTTAAATGCTAACATGCTAACAGTCATGCTAGCTCCTAGCAAGAGAGCCTCGAGGTTAGAAAGTGCCAAGGTTGTCCTATAACCTCCCTACACCATGCCATGTGTGTATTATCCTTTAGACATGAGTAAATTAGCTTAAATGCTAACATGCTAACGGCTACCATGCTAGCACCTAGCAAGAGGGCTTCAAGTTCAGAAACTGCCGAGGTTGTCCTATAACCTTCCTGCATCATGCCATGTGTGTATTTGCCTTTAGACATGAGTAAATTAGCTTAAACGCTAACATGCTAACAGTCATTATACTAGCACCTAGCAAGAAAGCCTCTAGTTTAGAAAGTGCCAAGGTTGTCCTATAACCTCCCAACATCATGCCATGTGTGTATTTGCCTTTAGACATGAGTAAATTAGCTTAAATGCTAACATGCTAACAGTCCTCATGCTAGCACCTAGCAAGAGAGCCTCAAGTTTAGAAAGTGCCAAGGTTGTCCTATAACCTCCCCACATCATGTCATGTGTGTATTTGCCTTTAGACATGAGTAAATTAGCTTAATTGTTAACATGCTAACATGCTAGCAATTAGCATTTAGCCACACAGAGAGTTCAGAAGTTTATCTAAAAAATTAGCCATCAATCACGTTTCTGCGCGGCCGTATGGCTGAGCTACAAGGCTGTGAAATGTCTGTAAATTCTCAGTTTTTCTCTGCCATGTGCTGTTCTAAAAATAGAAAGGGTATACCTAATCTAGTGGCCCATTTTTTAACGTTTCGGTTAATAGCGTCGCCATGGTTACACAAAATGTTCCAAAAACTAAATACCGCAGTAGTCCCGAGCGCCACGATTCCGGCGGTGTAACATGTGTGGGGGTCCTTCTTGCGGTTTTGGCCGCATTACGCGCGCAAAAAAGGGAAGATTAAGATATACGGAATAATAATAACTAAACAGCAATAACAATATGGGCTGGCTCAGTAGCCAGCCCAAAGACTGCTACTGCAAGTAGCAGTCTATGGGCTGGCTACTGGGCCAGTCCATAACTAGAAAATTCCTGCGGAAATTTTGATGGACTGGCCACCTGTGCTGTGAACCTCGGGCCCGCCGTAGCACCTAGCAAGAAAGCCTCAAGTACGGAAAAGGTTGATGCAGTCCCATAGTGTCCCCACATCATGCCAAGTGTGTATTTGCCTTTAAACTTGAATAAATTAGCTAAAATGCTAAAATGCTAACATGATAACGGCTACCGTGCTAACACGTAGCAAAACAGCCTCAGGTCCTGAAAAGTTTGGGGCAGTCCTACAGTGTCCCCACATCATGCCATGTGTGTATTTTCCTTTAGACATGAGTAAATTAGGTAAAATGCTAACAGTCATCATGCTAGCAACTAGCAAGAGGGCCTTAAGTTTAGAAAGTACCAAGGTTGTCCTATAACCTCCCCACAACATGCCATGTGTGTATTATCCTTTAGACATGAGTAAATTAGCTTAAATGCTAACATGCTAACGGGTACCATGCTAGCACCTAGCAAGAGTGCCTCAACTTTAGAAAGTGCCAAGGTTGTCCTATAACCTCCCCGCAACATGCCATGTGTGTATTATCCTTTAGACATGAGTAAATTAGCTTAAATGCTAACATGCTAACGGGTTCCATGCTAGCACCTAGCAAGAGAGCCTCAACTTTAGAAAGTGCCAAGGTTGTCCTATAACCTCCCTGCATCATGCCATGGGTGTTTTTGCCTTTAAACGTGAGTAAATTAGCTTAAATGCTAACATGCTAACAGTCATCATGCTAGCACCTAGCAAGAGAGCCTCAAGTTTGGAAAGTGCCAAGGATGTCCTATAACCTCCCTACATCATGCCATGTGTGTATTTGCCTTTAGACATGAGTAAATTAGCTTAAATGCTAACATGCTAACGGCTACCATGCTAGCACCTAGCAAGAGGGCCTCAAGTTTAGAAAGTGCCAAGGATGTCCTATAACCTCCCTACATCATGCCATGTGTGTATTTGCCTTGAAATCTGAGTAAATTAGCTTAAATGCTAACATGCTAACAGTCGTCATGCTAGCACCTAGCAAGAGAGCCTCAAGTTTAGAAAGTGCCAAGGTTGTCCTATAACCTCCCTACATCATGCCATGTGTGTATTTGCCTTTAGACATGAGTAAATTAGCTTAAATGCTAACATGCTAACGGCTACCATGCTAGCACCTAGCAAGAGAGCCTCAACTTTAGAAAGTGCCAAGGTTGTCCTATAACCTCCCTGCATCATGCCATGGGTGTATTTGCCTTTAAACATGAGTAAATTAGCTTAAATGCTAACATGCTAACAGTCGTCATGCTAGCACCTAGCAAGAGGGCCTCAAGTTTGGAAAGTGCCAAGGTTGTCCTATAACCTCCCTACATCATGCCATGTGTGTATTTGCCTTTAGACATGAGTAAATTAGCTAAAATGCTGACATGCTAACGGCTAACATGCTAGCACCTAGCAAGAAATTCCCAAGTTTAGAAAGTGCCATGGTTGTCCTATAACCTCCCTGCATCATGCCATGGGTGTATTTGCCTTTAAACATGAGTAATTTAGCTTAAATGCTAACATGCTAACAGTCATCATCCTAGCACCTAGCAAGAGGGCCTCAAGTTTAGAACGTACCATGGTTGTCCTATAACCTCCCTACATCATACAATGTGTGCATTTGGCTTTAGACATGAGTAAATTAGCTTAAATGCTAACATGCTAACAGTCATGCTAGCTCCTAGCAAGAGAGCCTCGAGGTTAGAAAGTGCCAAGGTTGTCCTATAACCTCCCTACACCATGCCATGTGTGTATTATCCTTTAGACATGAGTAAATTAGCTTAAATGCTAACATGCTAACGGCTACCATGCTAGCACCTAGCAAGAGGGCTTCAAGTTCAGAAACTGCCGAGGTTGTCCTATAACCTTCCTGCATCATGCCATGTGTGTATTTGCCTTTAGACATGAGTAAATTAGCTTAAACGCTAACATGCTAACAGTCATTATACTAGCACCTAGCAAGAAAGCCTCTAGTTTAGAAAGTGCCAAGGTTGTCCTATAACCTCCCAACATCATGCCATGTGTGTATTTGCCTTTAGACATGAGTAAATTAGCTTAAATGCTAACATGCTAACAGTCATCATGCTAGCACCTAGCAAGAGAGCCTCAAGTTTAGAAAGTGCCAAGGTTGTCCTATAACCTCCCCACATCATGTCATGTGTGTATTTGCCTTTAGACATGAGTAAATTAGCTTAATTGTTAACATGCTAACATGCTAGCAATTAGCATTTAGCCACACAGAGAGTTCAGAAGTTTATCTAAAAAATTAGCCATCAATCACGTTTCTGCGCGGCCGTATGGCTGAGCTACAAGGCTGTGAAATGTCTGTAAATTCTCAGTTTTTCTCTGCCATGTGCTGTTCTAAAAATAGAAAGGGTATACCTAATCTAGTGGCCCATTTTTTAACGTTTCGGTTAATAGCGTCGCCATGGTTACACAAAATGTTCCAAAAACTAAATACCGCTGTAGTCCCGAGCGCCACGATTCCGGCGGTGTAACATGTGTGGGGGTCCTTCTTGCGGTTTTGGCCGCATTACGCGCGCAAAAAAGGGAAGATTAAGATATACGGAATAATAATAACTAAACAGCAATAACAATATGGGCTGGCTCAGTAGCCAGCCCATAGACTGCTACTGCAAGTAGCAGTCTATGGGCTGGCTACTGGGCCAGTCCATAATAATAACTAAACAGCAACTGCTACTGCAAGTAGCAGTCTATGGGCTGGCTACTGGGCCAGTCCATAACTAGAAAATTCCCGCGGAAATTTTGATGGACTGGCCACCTGCGCTGTGAACCTCGGGACCGGTGTGCCAACGGCTACCGCGCTAGCACCTAGCAAGAAAGCCTCAAGTACGGAAAAGGCTGATGCAGTCCCATAGTGTCCCCGCATCATGCCAAGTGTGTATTTGCCTTTAAACTTGAGCAAATTAGCTGAAATGCTAACATGCTAACGACTACCATGCTAGCACCTAGCAAGAGAGCCTCAAGTTGAGAAAGTGCCAAGGTTGTCCTATAACCTCCCTACATCATGCCGTGTGTGTATTTGCCTTTAGAATTGAGTAAATTAGCTTAAATGCTAACATGCTAACAGTCATCATGCTAGCACCTAGCAAGAGGGCCTCAAGTTTAGAAAGTGCCAAGGTTGTCCGATAAACTCCCTACATCATGCCGTGTGTGTATTTGCCTTTAGACATGAGTAAATTAGCTTAAATGCTAACATGCTAACGGCTAACATGCTAGCACCTAGCAAGACAGCCTCAAGTTTAGAAACTGCCAAGGATGTCCTATGACGTCCCTGCATCATGCATGTGTGTATTTGCCTTTAAACATGAGCAAATTAGCTTAAATGCTAACATGCTAACAGTCATCATGCTAGCACCTAGCAAGAGAGTCCCAAGTTTAGAAAGTGCCAAGATTGTCCTATAACCTCCCTACATCATGCCATGTGTGTATTTGCCTTTAGACATGAGTAAATTAGCCTAAATGCTAACATGCTAACGGCTAACATGCTAGCACCTAGCAAGACAGCCTCAAGTTTAGAAACTGCCAAGGTTGTCCTATAACGTCCCTGCATCATGCATGTGTGTATTTCCCTTTAAACATAAGCAAATTAGCTTAAATGCTAACATGCTAACAGTCATCATGCTGGCACCTAGCAAGAGAGTCCCAAGTTTAGAAAGTGCCAAGGTTGTCCTATAACCTACCTACATCATGCCATGTGTGTATTTGCCTTTAGACATGAGGAAATTAGCTTAAATGCTAACATGCTAACGGCTACCATGCTAGCACCTAGCAAGATGGCCTCAAGTTTAGAAACTACAAAGGTTGTCCTATAACCTCCCTATATCATGCCATGTGTGTATTTGCCTTTAAATGTGAGTAAATTAGCTTAAATGCTAACATGCTAACAGTTATCATGCTAGCACCTAGCAAGAGAGCCTCAAGTTTAGAGAGTGCCAAGGTTGTCCTATAACCTCCCGACATCATGCCATGTGTGTATTTGCCTTTAGACATGAGTAAATTAGCTTAAATGCTAACATGCTAACAGGTACCATGCTAGCACCTAGCAAGAGAGCCTCAACTTTAGAAAGTGCCAAGGTTGTCCTATAACCTCCCTGCATCATGCCATGGGTGTATTTGCCTTTAGACATGAGTATATAAGCTTAAATGTTAACATGCTAACAGTCATCATGCTAGCACCTAGCAAGAGGGCCTCAAGTTTAGAAACTGCCAAGGTTGTCCTATAACCTCCCTACATCATGCCATGTGTGTATTTGCCTTTAAATGTGAGTAAATTAGCTTAAATGCTAACATGCTAACAGTCGTCATGCTAGCACCCAGCAAGAGAGCCTCAAGTTTGGAAAGTGCCAAGGTTGTCCTATAACCTCCCTACATCATGCCATGTGTGTATTTGCCTTTTATACATGAGTAAATTAGCTTAAATGTTAACATGCTAACGGCTACCATGCTAGCACCTAGCAAGAGAGCCTCAAGTTTAGAAAGTGCCAAGGTTGTCCTATAACCTCCCTACATCATGCCATGTGTGTATTTGCCTTTAAACGTGAGTAAATTAGCTTAAATGCTAACATGGGAACAGTCATCATGCTAGCACCTAGCAAGAGATCCTCAACTTTAGAAAGTGCCAAGGTTGTCCTATAACCTCCCTACATCATGCCATGTGTGTATATGCCTTTAGACATGAGTAAATTAGCTTAAATGCTAACATGCTAACGGCTACCATGCTAGCACCTAGCAAGAGAGCCTCAACTTTAGAAAGTGCCAAGGTTGTCCTATAACCTCCCTGCATCATGCCATGGGTTTATTTGCCTTTAAACAAGAGTAAATTAGCTTAAATGCTAACATGCTAACAGTCGTCATGCTAGCACCTAGCAAGAGGGCCTCAAGTTTGGAAAGTGCCAAGGTTGTCCTATAACCTCCCTACATCATGCCATGTGTGTATTTGCCTTTAGACATGAGTAAATTAGCTAAAATGCTGACATGCTAACGGCTAACATGCTAGCACCTAGCAAGAAATTCCCAAGTTTAGAAAGTGCCATGGTTGTCCTATAACCTCCCTGCATCATGCCATGGGTGTATTTGCCTTTAAACATGAGTAATTTAGCTTAAATGCTAACATGCTAACAGTCATCATGCTAGCACCTAGCAAGAGGGCCTCAAGTTTAGAACGTACCATGGTTGTCCTATAACCTCCCTACATCATACAATGTGTGCATTTGGCTTTAGACATGAGTAAATTAGCTTAAATGCTAACATGCTAACAGTCATGCTAGCTCAGGGGTCGGCAACCTTTACTATGAAAAGAGCCATTTTACCCAATGCCCACTGAAGAAAAATAGCCTGGAGCCGCAAAACATATAGTATGTTTAAAACAACATTGGAGGGAATTTGGGGGTATCAAAGTAGTTCAGATAAGAAAAGACGAGTTGGAGTACTCTTGCTAGTTTTGGAGATAAACTTACATAAATGTATGTGTAAACTACTGTAAACGTAAAAACAAGTTCCCATGCCGCTGTTTTTAAATTATCTCGAATTTATTTTTTAGATTTGTAGGTAAGTATTACTTGTTTTTCTTCATGTACTGAACTGGATAGCAGTCAGAACTCACTCAGGATGCATTCATGGTCTCAGACAAAGTTGGATTTTTTAAAACTCATTACAAAAGACGTGCATTTTCCCCACTCGGGTGTTAAAAATATTCAAGCATCGCAAAGGGAGCCACAATAAAGAGTCTGAAGAGCCACATGCGGCTCTGGAGCCGCAGGTTGCTGACCCCTGTGCTAGCTCCTAGCAAGAGAGCCTCGAGGTTAGAAAGTGCCAAGGTTGTCCTATAACCTCCCTACACCATGCCATGTGTGTATTATCCTTTAGACATGAGTAAATTAGCTTAAATGCTAACATGCTAACGGCTACCATGCTAGCACCTAGCAAGAGGGCTTCAAGTTCAGAAACTGCCGAGGTTGTCCTATAACCTTCCTGCATCATGCCATGTGTGTATTTGCCTTTAGACATGAGTAAATTAGCTTAAACGCTAACATGCTAACAGTCATTATACTAGCACCTAGCAAGAAAGCCTCTAGTTTAGAAAGTGCCAAGGTTGTCCTATAACCTCCCAACATCATGCCATGTGTGTATTTGCCTTTAGACATGAGTAAATTAGCTTAAATGCTAACATGCTAACAGTCATCATGCTAGCACCTAGCAAGAGAGCCTCAAGTTTAGAAAGTGCCAAGGTTGTCCTATAACCTCCCCACATCATGTCATGTGTGTATTTGCCTTTAGACATGAGTAAATTAGCTTAATTGTTAACATCCTAACATGCTAGCAATTAGCATTTAGCCACACAGAGAGTTCAGAAGTTTATCTAAAAAATTAGCCATCAATCACGTTTCTGCGCGGCCGTATGGCTGAGCTACAAGGCTGTGAAATGTCTGTAAATTCTCAGTTTTTCTCTGCCATGTGCTGTTCTAAAAATAGAAAGGGTATACCTAATCTAGTGGCCCATTTTTTAACGTTTCGGTTAATAGCGTCGCCATGGTTACACAAAATGTTCCAAAAACTAAATACCGCTGTAGTCCCGAGCGCCACGATTCCGGCGGTGTAACATGTGTGGGGGTCCTTCTTGCGGTTTTGGCCGCATTACGCGCGCAAAAAAGGGAAGATTAAGATCTACGGAATAATAATAACTAGAAAATTCCCGCAGAAATTTTGATGGACTGGCCACCTGTGCTGTGAACCTCGGGCCCGCCGTAGCACCTAGCAAGAAAGCCTCAAGTACGGAAAAGGTTGATGCAGTCCCATAGTGTCCCCACATCATGCCAAGTGTGTATTTGCCTTTAAACTTGAGTAAATTAGCTAAAATGCTAACATGATAACGGCTACCGTGCTAACACGTAGCAAAACAGCCTCAGGTCCTGAAAAGTTTGGGGCAGTCCTACAGTGTCCCCACATCATGCCATGTGTGTATTTTCGTTTAGACATGAGTAAATTAGGTAAAATGCTAACAGTCATCATGCTAGCACCTAGCAAGAGGGCCTTAAGTTTAGAAAGTACCAAGGTTGTCCTATAACCTCCCCACAACATGCCATGTGTGTATTATCCTTTAGACATGAGTAAATTAGCTTAAATGCTAACATGCTAACGGGTACCATGCTAGCACCTAGCAAGAGTGCCTCAACTTTAGAAAGTGCCAAGGCTGTCCTATAACCTCCCCGCAACATGCCATGTGTGTATTATCCTTTAGACATGAGTAAATTAGCTTAAATGCTAACATGCTAACGGGTTCCATGCTAGCACCTAGCAAGAGAGCCTCAACTTTAGAAAGTGCCAAGGTTGTCCTATAACCTCCCTGCATCATGCCATGGGTGTATTTGCCTTTAAACGTGAGTAAATTAGCTTAAATGCTAACATGCTAACAGTGGTTATGCTAGCACCTAGCAAGAGAGCCTCAAGTTTGGAAAGTGCCAAGGATGTCCTATAACCTCCCTACATCATGCCATGTGTGTATTTGCCTTTAGACATGAGTAAATTAGCTTAAATGCTAACATGCTAACGGCTACCATGCTAGCACCTAGCAAGAGGGCCTCAAGTTTAGAAAGTGCCAAGAATGTCCTATAACCTCCCTACATCATGCCATGTGTGTATTTGCCTTTAAATGTGAGTAAATTAGCTTAAATGCTAACATGCTAATAGTCATCATGCTAGCACCTAGCAAGGGAGCCTCAAGTTTGGAAAGTGCCAAGGTTGTCCTATAACCTCCCTACATCATGCCATGTGTGTATTTGCCTTTAGGCATGAGTAAATTAGCTTAAATGCTAACATGCTAACGGCTACCATGCTAGCACCTAGCAAGAGAGCCTCAAGTTTAGAAAGTCCCATGGTTGTCCTATAACCTCCCTGCATCATGCCATGTTTGTATTTGCCTTTAGACATGAGTAAATTAGCTTAAATGCTAACATGCTAACGGCTAGCACCTAGCAAGAGAGCCTCAAGTTTGGAAAGTGCCAAGGATGTCCTATAACCTCCCTACATCATGCCATGTGTGTATTTGCCTTTAGACATGAGTAAATTAGCTTAAATGCTAACATGCTAACGGCTACCATGCTAGCACCTAGCAAGAGGGCCTCAAGTTTAGAAAGTGCCAAGGATGTCCTATAACCTCCCTACATCATGCCATGTGTGTATTTGCCTTGAAATCTGAGTAAATTAGCTTAAATGCTAACATGCTAACAGTCGTCATGCTAGCACCTAGCAAGAGAGCCTCAAGTTTAGAAAGTGCCAAGGTTGTCCTATAACCTCCCTACATCATGCCATGTGTGTATTTGCCTTTAGACATGAGTAAATTAGCTTAAATGCTAACATGCTAACAGCTACCATGCTAGCACCTAGCAAGAGGGCCGAGCAACATAGCATCAAGTCTTGAAAGTTGCCAGGCACTGCTGTGGTGTCTGTACATGTCATGTGATGTTTTCCAATTGAAAGCAGCACTTGCATTGCCATGGAGGACTAAAGAGCAGAGAGTGCCTGACATGCGGGTCGATACTGAACTATCGATTCCTGACATGATGATAACACAGCTCATTGCTGTATCATGGATTCTATAAAAATGTTGATATTTTGATACTTTGGTCTTTGAGGTGCCTGGAGTCACTGTGCTTAATTAGAAAAATCTAACTTTTAAAATCTACATAATAAATGAGCTGTATGGTATCAGCTGGGAAGGGAATCATTGTAATCCACATGTCAAGAGAAGGGGGTTTTTGAAGGGAGGGGCTGTGAGGAGGAGGAGGAGGTGGTGGCCATGGCAGTGAATGAGCACAGAGGGCTGAATCGCTCATGTCGAACAGAAGCTTCTTACGGCCAAACGATTCGAGATATGGACACCACGAGACGACCGTGAGCGGCCCGAGGGTCGGGGCTTTGCATAGATCTGCTCGTTTTGCATATCGGTTGAGAAATGACCGCAGGATGACGAGTTGAAAACACAGAAAATTAAAGATTTGGAGAAAGAAAAGACGGCGTCTTTAACATGGGAGTGAATGGGAGACATGCCGGCGCTCTTCTCGCTTCTGAGGGCCCAGAAGGCAATCCGTACATCTCTCAGACATAAGAGTGACATTTTTGGAAAGGGGACAAGATTTCCTACGTTTTCACCAAATTAAATCGAGCTGGCTAAAACGGTGTGGCCAGGAAGAGGAGTTGTTTGCAAAGCCAAAAAGTTTTCTTTTCGTCTCCCCTGCCACAGTGGAGTCAGAGTGGGAGACGCTGGCGAAGCGCACACCTCCTTCTGATGAAGATAGAGCGAAAACTAAACATCCTACGATAAAACTAGTTAGCCACAGAGAGAGTAGAGAAGTTTATCTCAAAAATGAGCCGTTAATCACGTTTCTACGTGGCAGTATGGCTGAGCTACAAGGCTGTGAAAAATGTGTAGATTCTCGTTTTTTTCTCTGCCTTGTGCTGTTCTAAAAATAGAAAGGGTATACCTAATCTAGTGGCCCATTTTTTAACGTTTCGGTTAATAGCGTCGCCATGGTTACACAAAATGTTCCAAAAACTAAATACCGCTGTAGTCCCGAGCGCCACGATTCCGGCGGTGTAACATGTGTGGGGGTCCTTCTTGCGGTTTTGGCCGCATTACGCGTGCAAAAAAGGGAAGATTAAGATATACGGAATAATAATAACTAAACAGCAATAACAATATGGGCTGGCTCAGTAGCCAGCCCATAGACTGCTACTGCAAGTAGCAGTCTATGGGCTGGCTACTGGGCCAGTCCATAACTAAACGCACATAGAATAACAATATGGGCTGGCTCAGTAGCCAGCCCATAGACTGCTACTGCAAGTAGCAGTCTATGGGCTGGCTACTGAGCCAGTCCATAATAACTAAACAGCAATAACAATATGGGCTGGCCCAGTAGCCAGCCCATAGACTGCTACTTGCAGTAGCAGTCTATGGGCTGGCTACTGAGCCAGTCCATAACTAGAAAATTCCCGCAGAAATTTTGATGGACTGGCCTGTGCTGTGAACCTCGGGCCCGGTGTGCCAACGGCTACCACGGTAGCACCCAGCAAGAAAGCCTCAAGTACGAAAAAGGTTGATGCAGTCCCATAGTGTCCCCACATCATGCCAAGTGTGTATTTGCCTTTAAACTTGGGTAAATTAGCTAAAATGCTAACATGATAACGGCTACCGTGCTAACACGTAGCAAAACAGCCTCAGGTCCTGAAAAGTTTGGGGCAGTCTTACAGTGTCCCCACATCATGCCATGTGTGTATTTTCCTTTAGACATGAGTAAATTAGGTAAAATGCTAACATGCTAACAGTCATCATGCTAGCACCTAGCAAGAGGGCCTCAAGTTTAGAAAGTACCAAGGTTGTCCTATAACCTCCCCACATCATGACATGTGCTTAGTAGCCTTTAGGCATGAGTAAATTAGCTTAAATGCTAACATGCTAACAGTCATCATGCTAGCACTTAGCAAGAGAGCCTTACGTTAAAAAAGTGCCTGGGTTGTCCTGTAACCTCCCTAAATCATGCCATGTGTGTATTTGCCTTTAAACGTGAGTAAATTAGCTCAAATGCTAACATGCTAACGGCTACCATGCTAGCACCTAGCAAGAGGGCCTCAAGTTTAGAAACTGCCAAGGTTGTCCTATAACCTCCCTACATCATGCCATGTGTGTATTTGCCTTTAAACGTGAGTAAATTAGCTCAAATGCTAACATGCTAACGGCTACCATGCTAGCATCTAGCAAGAGGGCCTCAAGTTTAGAAAGTGCCAAGGTTGTCCTATAACCTCCCGACATCATGCCATGTGTGTATTTGCCTTTAGACATGAGTAAATTAGCTTAAATGCTAACATGTTAACGGCTACCATGCTAGCACCTAGCAAGAGAGCCTCAAGTTTAGAAAGTGCCAAGGTTGTCTTATAACCTCCCTACATCATGCCATGTGTGTATTTGCCTTTAAATGTGAGTAAATTAGCCTAAATGCTAACATGCTAACAGTCATCATGCTAGCACCTAGCAAGAGGGTTTCAAGTTTAGAAAGTGCCAAGGTTGTCCTATAACCTCCCTATATCATGCCATGTGTGTATTTGCCTTTAAACGTAAGTAAATTAGCTTAAATGCTAATATGCTAACAGTCATCATGCTAGCACCTAGCAAGAGAGCATCAAGTTGAAAAAGTGCCAAGGTTGTCCTATAACCTCCCTACATCATGCCATGTGTGTATTTGCCTTTAGACATGAGTAAATTAGCTTAAATGCTAACATGTTAACGGCTACCATGCTAGCACCTAGCAAGGGAGCCTCAAGTTGAGAAAGTGCCAAGGTTGTCCTATAACCTCCCTATATCATGCCATGTGTGTATTTGCCTTTAGACATGAGTAAATTAGCTTAAATGCTAACATGCTAACGGCTACCATGCTAGCACCTAGCAAGAGGGCTTCAAGTTTAGAAAGGGCCAAGGTTGTCCTATAACCTCCCTACATTATGCCATGTGTGTATTTGCCTTTAGACATGAGTAAATTAGCTTAAATGCTAACATGCTAACAGCTACCATGCTAGCACCTAGCAAGAGAGCCTCAAGTTTAGAAAGTGCCAATGTTGTCCTATAACCTCCCTATATCATGCCATGTGTGTATTTGCCTTTAAACGTGAGTAAATTAGCTTAAATGCTAACATGCTAACAGTTATCATGCTAGCACCTAGCAAGAGAGCCTCAAGTTTAGAAAGTGCCAAGGTTGTCCTATAACCTCCCTACATCATGCCATATGTGTATTTGCCTTTAAACGTGAGTAAATTAGCATAAATGCTAACATGCTAGCAATTAGCATTTAGCCACAGAGAGAGTTCAGAAGTTTATCTAAAAAATGAGCCATCAATCACGTTTCTACGTGGCCATATGGCTGAGCTACAAGGCTGTGAAAAGTCTGTAAATTCTCGTTTTCTCTGGAATCTAAAAATAGAAAGGGTGTACCTAATCTACTGGCCCATTTTTGAACGTTTCGGTTAATAGCGTCGCCATGGTTACACAAAACGTTCCAAAAAATAAATACCGCTGTAGTCCCGAGCGTCACGATTGCTACTTGCAGTAGCAGTCTATGGGCTGGCTACTTGCAGTAGCAGTCTATGGGCTGGCTACTGAGCCAGTCCATAATAACTAAACAGCAATAACAATATGGGCCTACATCATGCCTGGCTACTGAGCCAGTCCATAACTAGAAAATTCCCGCAGAAATTTTGATGGACTGGCCACCTGTGCTGTGAACCTCGGGCCCGGTGTGCCAACGGCTACCACGGTAGCACCCAGCAAGAAAGCCTCAAGTACGGAAAAGGTTGATGCAGTCCCATAGTGTCCCCACATCATGCCAAGTGTGTATTTGCCTTTAAACTTGGGTAAATTAGCTAAAATGCTAACATGATAACGGCTACCGTGCTAACACGTAGCAAAACAGCCTCAGGTCCTGAAAAGTTTGGGGCAGTCTTACAGTGTCCCCACATCATGCCATGTGTGTATTTTCCTTTAGACATGAGTAAATTAGGTAAAATGCTAACATGCTAACAGTCATCATGCTAGCACCTAGCAAGAGGGCCTCAAGTTTAGAAAGTACCAAGGTTGTCCTATAACCTCCCCACATCATGACATGTGCTTAGTAGCCTTTAGGCATGAGTAAATTAGCTTAAATGCTAACATGCTAACAGTCATCATGCTAGCACTTAGCAAGAGAGCCTTACGTTAAAAAAGTGCCTGGGTTGTCCTGTAACCTCCCTAAATCATGCCATGTGTGTATTTGCCTTTAAACGTGAGTAAATTAGCTCAAATGCTAACATGCTAACGGCTACCATGCTAGCACCTAGCAAGAGGGCCTCAAGTTTAGAAACTGCCAAGGTTGTCCTATAACCTCCCTACATCATGCCATGTGTGTATTTGCCTTTAAACGTGAGTAAATTAGCTCAAATGCTAACATGCTAACGGCTACCATGCTAGCATCTAGCAAGAGGGCCTCAAGTTTAGAAAGTGCCAAGGTTGTCCTATAACCTCCCGACATCATGCCATGTGTGTATTTGCCTTTAGACATGAGTAAATTAGCTTAAATGCTAACATGTTAACGGCTACCATGCTAGCACCTAGCAAGAGAGCCTCAAGTTTAGAAAGTGCCAAGGTTGTCTTATAACCTCCCTACATCATGCCATGTGTGTATTTGCCTTTAAATGTGAGTAAATTAGCCTAAATGCTAACATGCTAACAGTCATCATGCTAGCACCTAGCAAGAGGGTTTCAAGTTTAGAAAGTGCCAAGGTTGTCCTATAACCTCCCTATATCATGCCATGTGTGTATTTGCCTTTAAACGTAAGTAAATTAGCTTAAATGCTAATATGCTAACAGTCATCATTCTAGCACCTAGCAAGAGAGCATCAAGTTGAAAAAGTGCCAAGGTTGTCCTATAACCTCCCTACATCATGCCATGTGTGTATTTGCCTTTAGACATGAGTAAATTAGCTTAAATGCTAACATGTTAACGGCTACCATGCTAGCACCTAGCAAGGGAGCCTCAAGTTGAGAAAGTGCCAAGGTTGTCCTATAACCTCCCTATATCATGCCATGTGTGTATTTGCCTTTAGACATGAGTAAATTAGCTTAAATGCTAACATGCTAACGGCTACCATGCTAGCACCTAGCAAGAGGGCTTCAAGTTTAGAAAGGGCCAAGGTTGTCCTATAACCTCCCTACATTATGCCATGTGTGTATTTGCCTTTAGACATGAGTAAATTAGCTTAAATGCTAACATGCTAACAGCTACCATGCTAGCACCTAGCAAGAGAGCCTCAAGTTTAGAAAGTGCCAATGTTGTCCTATAACCTCCCTATATCATGCCATGTGTGTATTTTCCTTTAAACGTGAGTAAATTAGCTTAAATGCTAACATGCTAACAGTTATCATGCTAGCACCTAGCAAGAGAGCCTCAAGTTTAGAAAGTGCCAAGGTTGTCCTATAACCTCCCTACATCATGCCATATGTGTATTTGCCTTTAAACATGAGTAAATTAGCATAAATGTTAACATGCTAGCAATTAGCATTTAGCCACAGAGAGAGTTCAGAAGTTTATCTAAAAAATGAGCCATCAATCACGTTTCTACGTGGCCATATGGCTGAGCTACAAGGCTGTGAAAAGTCTGTAAATTCTCGTTTTCTCTGGAATCTAAAAATAGAAAGGGTGTACCTAATCTACTGGCCCATTTTTGAACGTTTCGGTTAATAGCGTCGCCATGGTTACACAAAACGTTCCAAAAAATAAATACCGCTGTAGTCCCGAGCGTCACGATTGCTACTTGCAGTAGCAGTCTATGGGCTGGCTACTTGCAGTAGCAGTCTATGGGCTGGCTACTGAGCCAGTCCATAATAATAACTAAACAGCAACAATATGGGCTGGCTACTGAGCCAGCCCATAGACTGCTACTGCAAGTAGCCAGCCCATAGACTGCTACTGCAAGTAGCAGTCTATGGGCTGGCTACTGAGCCAGTCCATAACTAAACGCCACATAGAATAACAATATGGGCTGGCTACTGAGCCAGTCCATAATAATAACTAAACAGCAACAATATGGGCTGGCTCAGTAGCCAGCCCATAGACTGCTACTGCAAGTAGCCAGCCCATAGACTGCTACTGCAAGTAGCAGTCTATGGGCTGGCTACTGAGCCAGTCCATAACTAAACGCCACATAGAATAACAATATGGGCTGGCTACTGAGCCAGTCCATAATAATAACTAAACAGCAATAACAATATGGGCTGGCTCAGTAGCCAGCCCATATTGTTGCTGTTTAGTTATTATTATGGACTGGCTCAGTAGCCAGCCCATAGACTGCTACTGCAAGTAGCCAGCCCATAGACTGCTACTGCAAGTAGTAGCAATTTGGCATTCAGCAGTCTGATGGCCAGGGGGAAGTAGCTGTCTCTGAACCTGGTCGTCCTACAGCGGATGCTGCAGAGCCTTCTCCCCGATGCCAGGCGAGAGAACAGTCCATGCTGGGGGTGTGTGGGGTCAGAGCAGATCCGATGGGCTCTAGATACACACCGGCTGTTTGCTATGTCCTTAATGGGGGGGAGCTGGGTCCCGATGATCTTCTCCGCTGTCCTCACCACTCTCTGCAGTAACGTCCAGTCCGAGGCCTTGCAGCTCCCAGACCAGACGGAGATGCAGTTGGTCAGCAGGCTCTCGATGGTCCCTCTGTAGAAGGTGGTAAGGATAGGAGGGGAGAGGGAGGCTCTTCTCATCCGCCGCAAGAAGTGCAGTCGCTGCTGTGCCTTCTTCGCCAGAGCGGAGGTGTGGAGTGACCAGCCGAGGTTGTCCGTGATATGCACCCCCAAGTACTTGGTTGTGTTCACAACTTCTACGGCTCAAAATGTTTAATATCTATTTGATAATTAATTACATGTGTGGTTTTGGTGTACTGGTGCGCAGGTGAACAATTAGTTTATCGTAACACAAATGGGCAATATCACCTCTCTCTTGCAGCTTTCATCTCTGGCATTAGCTCTCTGCGCTTCCTTTTAACTGCGTCCGTGAAATCTTCATTAATGTATATACGTGAACCCTTTAGACGCTTTGCACTTTGCAAAATAGCTGTCCTTCCAGCGCAGTAACTTGGCGATGATGACTTGGCATCGCCAGGTTTTCCCACTTGGTGCGCCCTTTCCACTTCCACGGTGTGCTGAAACTGGAGCTTCTCAATCAGTACATTTCAAATTTTTTCCTCTGTATCGGCCCAGGTCTCCCCCGGCGTTTCCGTCACTCCCTCAAAGATTATTTCTGCGGCTCTGCCCCTCCAGGTATTCCATTTTGTCAGTAATAGTAAGCAGGCTATCGCATACTTTGTATACATCCACTTGTAATGTGTTGCTTCACTCAGTCATTTTTGTTGTAGCTTCCTTGAGTTTATCAACATCACTTTGCGTAAACTGCAGGCTTGTTTTAAGCTCCTGAATATCCCGTGTTAATGGCATCTAATCGTGTGTTTGTAGTTTCGACCATTATTTTAATAAAACCTTTAAAGTTCTCTTGTTGCTGTTTGAGTAACTTCTGAAACATATGTTTGTGCTGTTCCATTAGCTCCGTAACTCGGCTGAGACTTACTCCTCCTCTGCGGTTGGATCCGGATCTGCATGTTGTTGTCTTGTGTTTTTCGGCATTTTGTTCTGAATCCACTTGGCGTTAGTCCTCGTGTGTCAGTACTTTTAATCCTTGTTGGATAATATCCCGTCGGAATCCTTCAGCTAATGCTAACTAAAGCTAGCTGATGCTACTGCTTAGCAGCTTAGCGGCTGCTTATCAGTTGGATGTGGATGTTGTTTACAGCTCAAGACACAATGTCTTCAAGCTCCTTGTGTCTTGCTTTTTCTGTTTTCTCAAAACAAACTCTGCTGTGCTCCGTTGTGATTACGTAGCTACGAGGTGGCGACTTGTTTTCCTTTTCCTGAATTGTCTAATTAGCTAAAGTAATAATTAGCTCAAGTAAATTCAACTCACAAATAAATTGAAATTAATTGAAATAATTTGAAAATTAGTTTAGATTACTTGATTTATTGTTGTTATTTATTGTTGATACTCTGGATCGACCAATACATCGGCCGGCCGATATTAGCGTTCTTTACTTGAATCAGCATGTGAGTTGACCAACATATTTTTCCGCCGCATGATTTACAGACAGGCATCCGTTGGGCAAGTATGCAGTCCCGGCAGCCTGCCACCGTTTCATAACAAGGGTACGATTTCAACTTTTAATTAGCCTCTCATTGTAAGGCTTCGTTGAAATACTGCCACCTGTTTTGAAACAGGCAACAATAACGTCAAATAAAAGAATTTACTTGCCCTTGCATTTTACACCATATGTAGCCCTTCACATTTCACTGGGTGATCGCTGGGCATAACAGTTTAAGTCATGGTGTGACAACAAGAAAGCCCAAAAACATTACATACCAACGCAACAGACGAATAAAAGCACTCTCACTAGTTGAGCAGAACAAGAATGAACAACTATGCAACTTTAACTACAAACTGACAAACTATTTACATCAAAGCACGCTGGGAACCAGGAAGCGCTCCCAGCGACGCTACAATATACAGTAAAGTCTCGTTATATCGATATCGGTTATAACGAATTACTACTTATTACGATACTATTTTCATTTCCCGGCAAATTTCTAGTCTTTTATGATATAATTAGTTCCGTTAGTACGATACATGTTATTACATGTTATACGATGTTATTATGATAATCTGGTTACTAAGATGCCCTTTTCATCTCCCGCCAGCCAATTTGGTCTGCTTATATCGATACAAAAGCAGCTTAAATCAATCTTTGCTTAAGGATTTCAATACCAAAAAAGAACACGGCGAATGGCTGCTTCCAGTCAACTTTATTTTTCACATTTCCACCACCAGAGCGCAGCACACACACCGATTCCCGCACTTCCTGGTTCACAGGTCATGCTCAACCCGCCCCAGGGGTGGCCAAACACATGCCTGCAACAGAAGAACCAACTGACATAGCATACACACCTATTCCAACGAAGACACAAGCGTACAAATACATGTATTTAATTGTGTTGTATTCAGATATCTTTTTATCGCTTGCAATAATCACTGTTTTTCATATGTACATGTGTTTGCCCAGCTATGTGGGGCGGGTTGAGCATGACCTGTGAACCAGGAAGTGCGGGAATCGGCGTGTGTGCTGCGCTCTGGTGGTGGAAGTGTGAAAAATAAAGTTGACTGGAAGCAGCCGTTCGCCGTGTTCTTATTTGGTATTGAAATCCTTAAGCAAAGATTGATTTAAGCTGCTCGACATTGTTCTATACCAGGGGTCGGCAACCTGCGGCTCCGGAGCCGCATGCGGCTCTTTCATCCTTAAACTGCGGCTCCGAGTGGCTTGGGAAAATAAATTACTTTAAAAAAGTATTTATGTGTATTTTATTTGTGTTAGTTATTTTTTTAGTGTTTTAGTTCTAAATTGGAAGATCTTGATGCGATCTTGAAATATTAAATATTGAAATATTAATAAATAAGTATATTTAATTGTTTTTTGTCGCTCAAAAAACACGTCAGACTCGCGAAAGCCGGTATTCCCGCCCGAACGTCATACCAATTTTCAACCCCAACAAGGACAGATATGGAGAAATCTAAGAAAAGAAAGATATCAGAGGAAAATAGATCGTTCATTGATGCTTGGGCAGATTCATTTGCTTTCACCTCTAACGAGAGTGGCCTACCAGTATGCCTAATTTGTGGTGAAAAACTGGCCAACAATAAACGGTCAAATGTCGCAAGACATTTCAATAATACACACGCAGCCTTTGCTGAAAAATATCCCGAGGGAGAAGAGAGAAAAAAGGCTGTTAAGGAACTGGCACGGAAGGCTGATCTGACGAAAAATCAATTCAAGAGGTGGGTAAAGTCTTCAAATTCATCTACGCATGCAAGTTTTGTGGCCGCTATGGAAATAGTCAGGCATGGGAAACCGTTCACAGATGGAGAATATATGAAAGAATCATTCCTTAAGATTTCAGAACACCTATTCGCGGACTTTAAAAACAAGTCTGAAATTGTGCAGAAAATCAGAGAGATGCCTCTCTCTGCGAAGACCGTCAAAGACAGAACCATAAAAATGGCAGAAAATATCACAAAACAACAAATTAAAGACATCAATTCAGCTGCAGCGTACTCAATCGCCTGTGATGTGTCAAAAGACATAAATGATATTGAACAAATAGCGCTGTTCTGCCGATATGTGAACTCCACTGGACCGCAGGAAGAAATGGTTGAGCTGATACCACTAAGATGCCAGACACGAGGGGAGGATGTCTGTGAGGCTGTTTTTGAGTGTTTACGAGCCAAAAAAATAAAAACAACCCACCTAGTGTCAGTGGCTACCGATGGGGCACCAAGCATGACTGGAGCGCACAGGGGCTTTGTGGCGCTGCTGCAGAAATCACTGGATAGAAAGCTTCTGACTTTTCACTGCATCCTGCACCAAGAGGCATTGTGCGCGCAAACATTCCCTCCAGAATGCACAGAGGTCATGAATGTTGTCATTCAAATTGTCAATACAATTGTCATTACAAATTTCCCCACTGAGGGACGAATAAAGGCATATCTTAATAAAATATTGGCAAATGGTTTAAATCACCGCCAATTCCGTGCATTATTGGATGAGGTGGAGAGCACGTACTCTGATCTGCTGCTGCACAACAGAGTCCGGTGGCTGTCCAGAGGAGAGGTGCTGAAACGCTTTGCTGCATGTCTGGAAGAGCTGAAAAATTTCCTGAGAAGCAAAGGACTCTCCTTCCCTGAGCTAGAACAGCCAGAGTGGCTGGAAAAGCTGCACTTCATGGTGGACATGACAGCACACCTGAACACGCTGAACACGACTCTTCAGGGGAGAGGAGCCACAGCGCTGAACATGCTGGAGGAGGTGTTGGCGTTTGAGCGCAAACTGACAGTTTTATCCAGAGATTTGCAGAGAGGCACACTGTCTCACTTCCCCTCTTTAAGGGAGTTCAAACAAGATCACAAGCTGATCAATTCAGAGTATTTGCAGTCTGCAATCACCACAATGCAAGCGTCATTTGAAAAACGATTCCGTGAGTTCAGAGAGGAAAAAACAACACTGTCCTTCCCCGTCACTCCCCTAAACATCGATCCATCCCTGCTAAATGTGACTGCATTTCCAGGTGTGAGTCAACCTGATCTGGAGCTGGAGTTGGCTGACATAGCTGACAAAGACATGTGGGTATCCAAATTCAAACGCTTGACAGGCGATCTTGAAGATGTTGCCCGTCAGAAGGCCACTCTTGCTCAGAATCACAAATGGAGTGATATTAAGAACCTTCCAAGACCGGACAAACTTATGTTTGAAACCTGGAATGCCATCCCCGACACCTACATGAACATGAAGAAATATGCCTTTGGAGTCCTGTCGATCTTTGGATCCACATATGCATGTGAGCAGCTATTCTCCACCATGAACTACATTAAAAACAAACACCGTACACGCCTCGCAGATGACAGCTTACAGTACTGCGTAAAAATGAAAGTGACTTCGTACAGCCCGGATTTGCAGACGCTGAGCGCAGAGGTTCAGGAGCAGAAGTCCCATTAACAAGGTAAAATAAATATTTATGCAGATATTTTACAAATATTTATTTTTCATTGTTTAGTGACACAGTGCTTTTTTTCCCAATTTATTTTTTTTAATTCAGGTCAATGCCGCTACATGCCAATGTGGCAGTGGCTCAGGCTTTCTGGCTCAGAGAGGCTGTAAAAGCTTGGAGTGATCGTCATCTTGATTTCCAACTTTTATTTAATCATTTAAGTGATTTGATCAAGTTTATTGATTTATTGAACAATTAGATTTTTTCTTTCTTTCTTTCTGCTGAACAGTAAAAAAAAGTTTTTCAAGTTTGCTGTAACATTGGTGTAGGAATCTACAATCTGGACTCTGTTCGAATGAGCAATGTTTAATATAACTTTTTTTTTTAAGGAACCAGCAAAAAGTGCAAACTACAAAAAGTGCAAAAAAAGCAAAAGAATGTGAAGTGACTGAATGTCTGTACAAATATTATGCAGTTATTAAAAGATAAACAGATGGTGTTTGAATTTAAAATATGCTCGAAATCCAAGAAGCTTATGAGGACATTGTAGCACGTTTTTGCTTTTGTTTGCTACATGGATTATTTAAGTTCAGCCTTTTAATTTATTTGAAAGAGACATTTAGACATTGTTATTATTTTTCAAGAACTCAAAATGTGAATGTTCAAGAATGTTCAGAATGTTCAAAATGTGTTCATTAAAAAATAAATTTAATTTTCTCTGTAGCACTTTGTGGATTTCTTAAGCAACACTTTATAGCCCATCTTCAAAAGGGTAGTCAAAGCACTAATAAGTTTTAGTTTATTTTTTACTTTCTAATAAATGTGTTTTTTCCCCATTTTAGATGTCAAAATGTATTTGCGGCTCTCAGTGTTTTTTTAGGTGGAAACTGGGTTCAAATGGCTCTTTTGGTGTGAAAGGTTGCCGACCCCTGTTCTATACTATAGAACAATTCTATACTATATACTATAGAACAATGTTGAGTGCATTATTGCCCACTTTTAATGCAGTTCGGTGCAGGATCAGATGTATGGATAGTCCGGTTATATCGGTATTTTTTCCGACTCCCGAGAATATCGATATAACGAGACTTTACTGTAGTTTAGTTTGTGGGTCTGAAAACCAGGAATGCTGGTGAATACTTCATCTTTAAAAGTGCCTACCATTGGAATTAGGAGCTGTTGATGTAGTTGGAGGCTAATATGTACATGTGTATCGTGTTAAGTGTGCGCGCTCTGTCCGAGCATGCGCACACACGCACGCACGCACGCACACACACACACACACACACACACACACACACACACACACACAGAAGAAATTGGAGCAGCCGTGTCTGCTATCAGAGGTCTTTAAGCGTGTGTGATTCACGCAGTGATTCTCATCGCCTGCCTCTTACACCCATCAAATTGGACATTGACATGACAGCAATGTTATCTTAAAGAATCAATACCGTTGGCCACCTGCAGCTGACGAGGGGATGGTCAGCGAGAGTGTTGGAGGAATCTGACTCTGATTGGCCTACACCAGGGGTCGGGAACCTTTTTGGCTACGAGAGCCATGAAGGCCAGATATTTTAAAATGTGTATCTGTGAGAGCCATATACATTTTTTTAAACATTGAATGCAATAAAATGTGTGCATTTTTATGTAAGACCAACAGTTTTAGATATAATGGTGTCACGTTTCGGCATCACTGTGTTGCGGTGAGACCCCAGGATGCAGAGAGCAGGACCGAATGCAGGTAAAAATATTTATTTCTTTTTATAATAACTGCGGCAGCAGGAAAAAGGCAACACAGGTAGCAGTAGGACAAACGATAATGATCCCACGAAGGGAGAAGCGCACACCTGAACTATATACCCACACAAATTAGGGACAGGTGTGAACGATTACGGCAACCAAGGACGACAGGACAAAACAGGAAGTTAACTACAAAATAAGAGTTCCAAAACGGAAACCAAAACCTAAACCGAGAACATAAACCAACTGTCACGCAGGACTTCACGCAGGGCGTGACAGTACACCCCCCTCAAGGACGGATCCCAGACGTCCAAAACAAATAGTAGTCAAAGAGGGATGGGTGGTGGGGGGACCGGAGGTGGGTCGCCGACGGGACCCTTCAGGGGGCCGGCCGGGGCGGCAGGCCCGGCGGAGCCAGCAAGACCCCTCCACGTGATGGAGGGAATGGTTGGGTCAGTAAACACCCTCCGGGGGGCGCCCTCGACCAAACGCAAGGTAGGTGTCCTCAGGGGGGCGCCCTGGGTGCAAAACCAGGGCTCCGGCCGAAAGTCTAGAGGCCGTCCGGCCCCGACACGGAGACGGCAAAGAAGCAGGCGTCCAATCCCGACGTGAAGAAGCAGGCGTCCGATCCCGACGCGAAGAAGCAGGCGTCCGATCCCGACGCGAAGAAGCAGGCGTCCGATCCCGACGCGAAGAAGCAGGCGTCCGATCCCGACGCGAAGAAGCAGGCGTCCGATCCCGACGCGAAGAAGCAGGCGTCCGATCCCGACGCGAAGAAGCAGGCGTCCGATCCCGACGCGAAGAAGCAGGCGTCCGATCCTGACGCGGCGACGGCGAAGCAGCAGGTGTCCGACCCTGACGCGGCGACGGCGAAGCATCAGGCGTCCGACCCTGACGCGGCGACGGCGAAGCATCAGGCGTCCGACCCTGACGCGGTGACGGCGAAGCATCAGGCGTCCGACCCTGACGCGGTGACGGCGAAGCATCAGGCGTCCGACCCTGACGCGGCGACGGCGAAGCAGCAGGCGTCGTCCCTGCCAGAGCCTGTCCATCTGCTCCAGCAAGCCCTGCTGCTCGTCCTGCAGGTGGAGTGGGCTGTGCCTCCTCACTCCCCCAGCAGGTGGCGCCATCCTCCCCTTCCATCGGCGGGCTGGGCTGTGCTTCCACCGTAGCCCAGCAGGTGGTACTAGCCCCCCCTCTCGAAGGCGGATCCCAGACGCCGTAATCCGAGGGAGCCGAAACCAGGGCAGGGAGGAGGGAGGCTTGGAGGAGGGTCACTGGCTCCTCCAGGTCAGCAGTCCCGGCCACAGCCACTTGTTCGGGCCTGAAGCTGCGCGGCTTGGGCACGGGCGGGATCAGGGACGCCGCGCAGCTTGGCATGGGAGCCGGGTCTTGAGAACCCCTCGGGCTGCGCGGCTTGGGCACGGGCGGAATCCGAGACACCACGCAGCTTGGCACGAGAGCTGGGTCTTGGGGACACCTGGCGCTGCGTGGCTTGGGAACTGGCGGAATCTGTGAGGCCACGCAGCTTGGCATGGGAGCCGGGTCTTGGAACCCCCTGGGGCTGCGTGGCTTGGGAACTGGAGGAATCTGTGAAGCCACGCAGCTTGGCACGGGAGCCGGGTCTAGCGAACATCTGGGGCTGCGTGGCTTGGGAACTGGAGGAAACTGTGAGGCCACGCAGCTTGGCACGGGAGCCGGGTCTTGGGGACACCTGGGGCTGCGTGGCTTGGGAACTGGAGGAATCCGAGAGGCCACGCAGCTTGGCACGGGAGCCGGGTCTTGGGGACACCTGGGGCTGCGTGGCTTGGGAACTGGAGGAATCCGGGGAGCCTCGCCACTTGCCACGGGAGCCGTCAGGGAACGCCCGACGGGCTGAAACTCGGCAGCAGCGAGAGAGTTGAGCTGTGCCGTGGCGTGACATGGCGAGGCGGAAGAGGGCGGCCACACCTCTTGGCGACGTGCCGTGCGCCGGCGACGCCGCCGCGTCGGAGGGTGTGCAGCGGTTACCGGGAACACCGACGCCATGGGCACTAGGGTGCCGTCCGGCCCCCACACCATGGTTTCCAGTTCCTCCGGAGTATACCTTGCACATTCTTGCTCCATTGCCTTGAAGAACTGCCGGGTCCATTCGTCGAACTCCGCGAGGTCGTCATCGGGTCCGTCGAAGCCGGCAGGGCAAGAGGGCGGGTGCACCTCGACTTGGCGTGGAGGGGAAGACGAGCTAGGCGTCGCTCTGTGGCGCCGCGGCTTGCGTCGGCGTCGCGAAGGGTTTGGAGCGTCGTCGGCGGGTCCGGGATACAGCCACGCCGTAGCGACGAACGTGTCGTCCGGACCGCACACCAAATCCTCCATCTCCCATGGCGGCATCGCCATCTCCTCGTCCTCCATCGCCTTGAGGAGCTGCCAGGTCCAGTAATCGCTCTCCGCGAGGTCTTCGTCACTTGGTGGGATCATTCTGTCACGTTTCGGCATCACTGTGTTGCGGTGAGACCCCAGGATGCAGAGAGCAGGACCGAATGCAGGTAAAAATATTTATTTCTTTTTATAATAACTGCGGCAGCAGGAAAAAGGCAACACAGGTAGCAGTAGGACAAACGATAATGATCCCACGAAGGGAGAAGCGCACACCTGAACTATATACCCACACAAATTAGGGACAGGTGTGAACGATTACGGCAACCAAGGACGACAGGACAAAACAGGAAGTTAACTACAAAATAAGAGTTCCAAAACGGAAACCAAAACCTAAACCGAGAACATAAACCAACTGTCACGCAGGACTTCACGCAGGGCGTGACAAATGGGCTCTAATTATGTAGACCAGGCACACTACCCCATGACAATGGGGTGTGGCCAGCACACTTTCGTGAGCAGCGCAGTGTCTAATAATAAATCAAATACTTGCTGCCATTAATGCAACTTCTGCTGCTGCATAGTTTTGCACCATACTCAGTATATTTCATTCTTTTGGCCATCTTCGTCAGAAGGCTTGGTTCTGCAGCTTTAGCTAGGTAACTATTTGACTAAAGGAGGAAAGTTTACATTTACATGTTGATATCTCAATGACCGAGGTAGACTACCGCATTACCCAGTAATAATCGAGTTTTGGTGTTTGACCTGGAAAATATCATCAAGAAAGATGGATATGGTCGGCCGTATTGCAGTAGAAAATAGATGGACGGATTAAAATGCATAAGAAAGTTGTTGATTTTGAATATTATTTTTAACAGTCATTTCTGTGATGGTTTACTTTAAAATGTTAGCAAAAATACATTTTTATTGTGGTAAGAAATGCTTGAGAGCCAGATACAGTCATCAAAAGAGCCCTACCTGGCTCCCGAGCCATAGGTTCCCTACCTCTGGCCTACACCTTTACGACCTGTGTTGAAGGCAAACGGAAAAAGTTACAGGATGGCACACGATTTACGGTCCATCAATGATGTCACACGTACTCCAGCGCTGCCGGTCCCCGACCCATACAGGATTCTAACCTCCCTTTCACATACTTTACAGGTTCTTTACTGTGATTGATTTAGCGAACGCTTTCTTTTGTCTGCCACTACATCCTGACAGCCGCAAGTATTTTGCTTTCAGATTTAAGGGACGAGCATACCAATACACTCGTGTCCCACAGGGCTTCAAAAACAGTCCGGGTTTGTTCAACCATGCCTTACGTGACTCCCTGGCTGACCTTGTACTCCCAGTGGGGTGTGCTTTGGTCCAGTATGTGGACGACTTGTTACTTGCCTGTGACACAGCTGATGTGAGCCTGGAAGCCACCAAGAGGTTGTTGTTGAAATTGTATGATTTGGGTTTTAAAGTCTCCTGCAAGGAGTTGAAATGTTGTTGACGGTCTGTCACCTTCCTTGGTAGGGTGCCCTCCGGCTCTGGCCACTCCCTGTCGGATGAGCATCGTCGATCCATCTTGAAACATCCTAAGCCACAAACAGTAAAGGAAATGCAATCCTTTTTGGGACTTTGCGGGTACAGCAGGACACACATTCCTGTTATATTGAACAAACAGCACCCTTAGGGCCCTGATTAAAGCTAAAGGTCCCCGACATGGCAATTCCACTTTGGACTGGGTGACAGAGACCTCTGACTGTTTTATTCAACTTGTTCAAGCACTGGCCATGGCCTCTGCCTTGGCGGTACCCGATCCTTCGGCGCCATTCCATTTGGACGTTGCTATATCTCGTCCAGGGGTCGGCAACCTTTCACACCAAAAGAGCCATTTGAACCCAGTTTCCACCTAAAAAAAACACTGAGAGCCACAAATACATTTTGACATCTAAAATGGGGAAAAAACACATTTATTAGAAAGTAAAAAATAAACTAAAACTTATTAGTGCTTTGACTACCCTTTTGAAGATGGGCTATAAAGTGTTGCTTAAGAAATCCACAAAGTGCTACAGAGAAAATTAAATTTATTTTTTAATGAACACATTTTGAACATTCTGAACATTCTTGAACATTCACATTTTGAGTTCTTGAAAAATAATAACAATGTCTAAATGTCTCTTTCAAATAAATTAAAAGGCTGAACTTAAATAATCCATGTAGCAAACAAAAGCAAAAACGTGCTACAATGTCCTCATAAGCTTCTTGGATTTCGAGCATATTTTAAATTCAAACACCATCTGTTTATCTTTTAATAACTGCATAATATTTGTACAGACATTCAGTCACTTCACATTCTTTTGCTTTTTTTGCACTTTTTGTAGTTTGCACTTTTTGCTGGTTCCTTAAAAAAAAAAGTTATATTAAACATTGCTCATTCGAACAGAGTCCAGATTGTAGATTCCTACACCAATGTTACAGCAAACTTGAAAAACTTTTTTTTACTGTTCAGCAGAAAGAAAGAAAGAAAAAATCTAATTGTTCAATAAATCAATGAACTTGATCAAATCACTTAAATGATTAAATAAAAGTTGGAAATCAAGATGACGATCACTCCAAGCTTTTACAGCCTCTCTGAGCCAGAAAGCCTGAGCCACTGCCACATTGGCATGTAGCGGCATTGACCTGAATTAAAAAAAATAAATTGGGAAAAAAAGCACTGTGTCACTAAACAATGAAAAATAAATATTTGTAAAATATCTGCATAAATATTTATTTTACCTTGTTAATGGGACTTCTGCTCCTGAACCTCTGCGCTCAGCGTCTGCAAATCCGGGCTGTACGAAGTCACTTTCATTTTTACGCAGTACTGTAAGCTGCCATCTGCGAGGCGTGTACGATGTTTGTTTTTAATGTAGTTCATGGTGGAGAATAGCTGCTCACATGCATATGTGGATCCGAAGATCGACAGGACTCCAAAGGCATATTTCTTCATGTTCATGTAGGTGTCGGGGATGGCATTCCAGGTTTCAAACATAAGTTTGTCCGGTCTTGGAAGGTTCTTAATATCACTCCATTTGTGATTCTGAGCAAGAGTGGCCTTCTGACGGGCAACATCTTCAAGATCGCCTGTCAAGCGTTTGAATTTGGATACCCACATGTCTTTGTCAGCTATGTCAGCCAACTCCAGCTCCAGATCAGGTTGACTCACACCTGGAAATGCAGTCACATTTAGCAGGGATGGATCGATGTTTAGGGGAGTGACGGGGAAGGACAGTGTTGTTTTTTCCTCTCTGAACTCACGGAATCGTTTTTCAAATGACGCTTGCATTGTGGTGATTGCAGACTGCAAATACTCTGAATTGATCAGCTTGTGATCTTGTTTGAACTCCCTTAAAGAGGGGAAGTGAGACAGTGTGCCTCTCTGCAAATCTCTGGATAAAACTGTCAGTTTGCGCTCAAACGCCAACACCTCCTCCAGCATGTTCAGCGCTGTGGCTCCTCTCCCCTGAAGAGTCGTGTTCAGCGTGTTCAGGTGTGCTGTCATGTCCACCATGAAGTGCAGCTTTTCCAGCCACTCTGGCTGTTCCAGCTCAGGGAAGGAGAGTCCTTTGCTTCTCAGGAAAGTTTTCAGCTCTTCCAGACATGCAGCAAAGCGTTTCAGCACCTCTCCTCTGGACAGCCACCGGACTCTGTTGTGCAGCAGCAGATCAGAGTACGTGCTCTCCACCTCATCCAATAATGCACGGAATTGGCGGTGATTTAAACCATTTGCCAATATTTTATTGACAATTTGAATGACAACATTCATGACCTCTGTGCATTCTGGAGGGAATGTTTGCGCGCACAATGCCTCTTGGTGCAGGATGCAGTGAAAAGTCAGAAGCTTTCTATCCAGTGATTTCTGCAGCAGCGCCACAAAGCCCCTGTGCGCTCCAGTCATGCTTGGTGCCCCATCGGTAGCTACTGACACTAGGTGGGTTGTTTTTATTTTTTTGGCTCGTAAACACTCAAAAACAGCCTCACAGACATCCTCCCCTCGTGTCTGGCATCTTAGTGGTATCAGCTCAACCATTTCTTCCTGCGGTCCAGTGGAGTTCACATATCGGCAGAACAGCGCTATTTGTTCAATATCATTTATGTCTTTTGACACATCACAGGCGATTGAGTACGCTGCAGCTGAATTGATGTCTTTAATTTGTTGTTTTGTGATATTTTCTGCCATTTTTATGGTTCTGTCTTTGACGGTCTTCGCAGAGAGAGGCATCTCTCTGATTTTCTGCACAATTTCAGACTTGTTTTTAAAGTCCGCGAATAGGTGTTCTGAAATCTTAAGGAATGATTCTTTCATATATTCTCCATCTGTGAACGGTTTCCCATGCCTGACTATTTCCATAGCGGCCACAAAACTTGCATGCGTAGATGAATTTGAAGACTTTACCCACCTCTTGAATTGATTTTTCGTCAGATCAGCCTTCCGTGCCAGTTCCTTAACAGCCTTTTTTCTCTCTTCTCCCTCGGGATATTTTTCAGCAAAGGCTGCGTGTGTATTATTGAAATGTCTTGCGACATTTGACCGTTTATTGTTGGCCAGTTTTTCACCACAAATTAGGCATACTGGTAGGCCACTCTCGTTAGAGGTGAAAGCAAATGAATCTGCCCAAGCATCAATGAACGATCTATTTTCCTCTGATATCTTTCTTTTCTTAGATTTCTCCATATCTGTCCCTGTTGGGGTTGAAAATTGGTATGACGTTCGGGCGGGAATACCGGCTTTCGCGAGTCTGACGTGTTTTTTGAGCGACAAAAAACAATTAAATATACTTATTTATTAATATTTCAATATTTAATATTTCAAGATCGCATCAAGATCTTCCAATTTAGAACTAAAACACTAAAAAAATAACTAACACAAATAAAATACACATAAATACTTTTTTAAAGTAATTTATTTTCCCAAGCCACTCGGAGCCGCAGTTTAAGGATGAAAGAGCCGCATGCGGCTCCGGAGCCGCAGGTTGCCGACTCCTGATCTAGTCCAATTGCCAACGGAGTGTTTTATCAGAAGCAGACGAAGGCAGACAGGTCCTGATGTATGCAAGCATGACCCTTGACCCCATTGAAGATCATTCGTGTCATCTTTTGTGGCCTCCGCTGCCTTCACCATGTCACCGCTGCGTCAGTCGCGACTCTACAGGCGCCAAACATCCAGTATGTTCATAGTGGGGTGAACATGGCTGACCTTGTATCCACACGAATGTGAGTTCCCTGTGGTCCCCGACAGTAAGGTCAGACCTGACTTACAGACTACACCGTTGATCTTCTTTACAGGCCGTCAGACGATTCCTTACGGGCTGTTCAGTGGTCCGCTTTGATCCGTCCTGGAACTCTTTTACTTTGGTTATGTCTGACTCATCTTTCTCCTCCCCTTCTGCTCAGGCGGCAGAGTTGAAGGCTCTTTCCCTGGCCCTCAGCACACAGCGGGCTCTCCTGTTACTGTCTATTCTGATTCTGCTTATGCATCCACCTATAGGTGACTCCCTGTCCCTTGATGTGGTTCGCGAACATCAAGCTGCGGCCTCACCGGAAGAACGCTCCTTCTGGCTGGCTCAGGGGGCTGCACGTTCCTCTGACGGCATCTGGATCGGTCCTTCCGGCTGTCCTGCCCTTCCTATGGGTAAGTTGTCCAACGATTCTTTGGTGGAGGCACATGGTCCCTCCCACATGGGTCCCCAAGCCATGACATATCAGCTCAAACGTTGGTGGCACCCCAATATGAAAGCTTTGATTCGGAATTTTTGTCATTCTTTTCAAGTGTGTGCTTACTTCAATGTGTGCCCGAAGTTGAAGCCCACACCTGGTCATCTCGCCGTCGCCTTATGGCCAGGGGCTGAGATCTCTTTGGATTTTACCGACATGGGCACTCGTGTGGCTGGCTACGTTATCTGCTCGTCATTGTCAACTCTTTCACTGGCTGGCCTGAGGCCTACCACTGTGGCTGGGAGGACGCCATTGGTCATCTTGGCTTTAGTGAACCATTACATTCCAGCTCATGGGTTCCCGGCCCGCATCCGCTCTGATAACGGCTCTCATTTCACTTCTTCTTCCCTGACTTTGGCCGAATCCATGCTTGGTTTGCGGCACAGTTTCGGTTCCGTGTACCACCCCCAATCCCAAGGGCAAGTGGAGCGTATGAACCGCAGCCTTAAGGACAGTCTTGCCAAGATTATGTCCTCTACTGGCATGTCCTGGCTTCAGGCCCTCCCTTTGGCTCTTTTTTCCATATGGCAGAGCATTTTGGCTCGCTCTGGTCGCTCTCCTTACGAGATGTCGACCAGCCGCCTCATGCTGGGCCCACACTAGACTGTTGGATGAAGTTCCCCTACAACTACGACGATAGAAAGAGACAAGCAGTTAACTTTGCAATACATCCCTCCTGGTTTGGGTTGTCATAATTTCACCCCCTACATACATTGCCACTCTCCTGAATGTTTTCCGGTGCGAATATGTTTTGATGAAGTCTCAGGTACCCTGAAGCAGACTCAATCGGTACGCTGGGGTCTGAGGGCGATAAGTGGGGACCTGGTGGACACCTTGTTCATCCTTCTCAGACTCGCATGGCAGTTGACATGCTATTGGCAGAAAAGGGTGGTGTGTGCACCATGATCGGAGGTGAGTGTTGCACATTCATACCCAATAATACAGCTCCGGGTGGTAGGTTGTCCCATGCCATCGAAAGGCTCAAATTATTAAACGAACGAATGAAAGAATACTCAGGTGTGGATACCAGCCCGTGGGACCAATGGATGAGCTACTTTGGTAAGTGGAAAGAACTTGTTTCTGGCATTTTTAGTGCAGGGTTTATTTGCTTGCTCCTTCTGAGAGTGTTTGCCTGTTGGTGCATTCCCTGTTTAAGATGCCTGATCGAGAGAGTCACCTTGGGGCTTTTTGGGGACGTACGGGGTCAGTACCAGCTGGTCCGTCTCCGGGGAGATCCTGAGGAAGACTCTATTGGCTGTTTGGAGGACCGTCCGATTCCTGTTGAATAAAACAAAGATCGGAGTGTGTCTCATTGCTTCTCTTACCTCTAGGGTTCTGTTTCTTTGTGTGGCCTCTGTCGAGGCCATGAGGGGGAATGAATCATTATATTGTTTTAGTTTATTATACTCATCTCACAGTTTGGCTTGATACACCCACATGCCCGGATATAGACAACACTTAGTCACGGAACACATCAGACTGATTACTTTATTATAACCCGTTTACTGGTTTAGTTACACACAGATATGGAACAAAGAGTGTCTGTGCAAAACAGACATGCACCCCTATGAGTTACTGGATAGGGGGAGATATCTCTTTCAGTTTGTTTGCAGGTCAGGAGGTCACCAGCGGCATCCACCTACAGGAGGATTTGGGGGCCCTTCTCTGGACGACATCTGCCGCTGTCCAGGGCAGTGGCAACTTCTTATTGGCCGGCCAATGCCGCATCTGCACAATCTGAAATATGTAAAAACAGTCGGGCAGGGAGAGAAGGGGCTTTCGCAGCTGCGCTGTTCTAAGACACGCTTAAAATGGTAGGCTGACAGGGACTGTGATAAGCCTGGACGTCTGTATTAGTTTTGTGGTGTCAGGAATAAATCTTGGGCATGTTATATCTTGGTTTGTGTATAGATCTCTCCCACCCTCCATTCGACACCCACCAGGAACTCGCCTCAAAGTACAGGGAGGCTGTGAGTTTCCTTTGACATGCGTAGAGGCTTGCATATTGTGGCTCAATTAGCAAACATTTTGAACAATGTCACATCAAATATGTTTCCTGCCCCTGAATTCCCTTTTCAGACCCACAACATTTTCAACATCAATCTGTGTATTATGTTATCTATCATACTTTCTTCCAAAGGCAAAACATTTTCTGTGATGTTGTTCTACTACAATGTAGTATAGTATAATATAATATAATATAATAGTATAATAGTATACAGTGATTATTTGTCCATTCTGCAACAGCACAGTGAAGCGGTTTGTTTTCACTACCCTTGTGAATGCCTGTGAGTAATACAGCGCTCCACTGACTAGAAGTCGGTTGAATATTTTCACAACTGTATCTGTGGTGACTGAAAGTTTCTCCCTCATGACCAGTCTCTCTTCAGTAGAAAGTTTTTGAGAATAATGCAGACCAAGGGTGACAAGTTAATCGCAGGTTCTTTCCAACTGCTTCAGTCTTTTTCGGCCAGTTAAATTTAATTTGATTTTAATTGAGGCAGGGCAAGTTAATGAGTTATTATTGCATTGCATAATTATTATTTTATCATGCATTAATGCAGTTTTTACACTGCGTGTGCGCAGGAGCTCAATAACTACATTCAACGAGTTTGCCTGTGAGACAAGGCTGAGGGCCATCTGAACCCAAAATAGCCGCGACACGGCAGTTTGTGCCGTCCAAATGTGGTCTGACGCTACTAATAAGCTTACTCTATTTCGAAAGCCCTTAACAATATGATATGTTTGAATTACTTCCCTTCACGTATTATGAGTTTACAGAGATTGTATTTGTTACTTTTACCAACAAGTGACCTGTAAGGACAGATATGGGTGGACAGCAGTGAGGACACGGAGCAGCAACTTCTTCGTCCAGATTGCGTCTGAGCGTTGGCGGAAGTCCACGTCCCAAAGCAATCCTGGCACAACAGCTCCCGAGACAAAGGTTCCACCTGAGTACTGTCCCCACTGTGTGTGTGTGTGTGTGTGTGTGTGTGTGTGTGTATACTATATATATAGAAAATATTGTAACGGGGCGGCCAGCGAGGGCGGGGCTGAAAGCCCACCGGTCTGCGAGTCCCACAGAGTGTGACCTATTACATCGTGTACAGGAACAACTGGCAAACGAATACAAAAGACCAGCGGCTGGTTGGCAAATACATGGTATTTTTTATTTTACAATCAAGAAAATTTAAAACAGTGATTTTATTAGCTAGGAAATATAAAAGACTGGACACATTAAGACACTAATTGGGAGGGGGGGTGTAGAAATAAAACAACAACACAGCAAACAAATAACAAAACCACAAACTCCCAATTGGACCAAGTAAAAGTGCATACATGCGATGGTTGTTGGCCCTCCCCTAAAGTGCATACAATAAGCCCGTTGAGACAGCACAACCCCAGAGCGGCATCTACTGCCTAAATTGAGCCCAACACGCGTTCAGAGGTTCACAGAAAAAGGCAAGAGTAGTGTGCGCAACAATGGCTTAATATAACGAGCGAAACAAAAGCATAACAAGACAGCAGTGGCTTACTGAAACACAAAATGATGAAACACGTTAACCACTGCAAACTGAATATAACAAAAGAAACCGTGGTGAAGTTAGTTTTACGTTGGACGTTGGATATTCGCCTCCGTAGAAATGGCGGTCGTTCCCCTCACTGTGCCGGGCTGCTCTCTCCTGCTGCGGGGAGCTCACACGGAAGTCCCACCCTCTGAACTGCTTGTTCGGACTAGGGACCGTCAATAAATTTCCATTCATTTCTATTCCATTGAAGAGTGTTTGCTTAAAAAAAAATAAAAATCACACCATAAATTGATCCATAAAGGTGTTAAATAATTAGTCATACCCTAAAAACATTTGGACCGCCGGTTTTTAATTTTTTTATATTTTATTGGGCTTCATATGACATTTTAACATGAAAAAATTGAAAGATTTTGTATTATAGCATGCAGCCCATGCGACCTTGGCACTTAAAATCATTTTATGTTAATCACTTTATATTAATATTACAATGCATACCTTAAACTGTTGGTGAGCTATAACAGAGTGGTGTTCTCGCTGCTTTAGGAAAAAGACACTGGTCTATTTGCTCCAGGGCCACCAGACTGGTCGACAGCCTGTATCCTCAACGCAACTGGAACTGCTAAAGGGACACCATTTGTCGGATTGTTTGCATTGTCCTCATCTCATGTCCTGCTCTGCCCTGTCCAGTCAACTGCTGAACGTTGGGTTACTGTGGTATTACTTTCTGCACAAACGAGTGTTGGAGTGTTAAAAAGTAGTATTTCTTAACTCCATCTGTGCACTTTGACTGTTATACGAGTGCTATGCTGCATAAAAAGTCATTGAAAAATGTATTGATTTAATTGTTGGGCTAATAATTTTAATGACTTACAATAAATCCTTTTCATATGAAAACTGGCCTTGTAGTACTATGCACATCTTTTTGTTTTTCAAATAATGTTTAAGCAGATTTATGTGACCTTTGACCTACAAACCACTTTGTATCAGTAGGAATTGTCTGCTAGTACTATACACGCCTTTTTGCTTTGCTACTTAACTTTGCTAGGATTATATATGAATTTTTTTACACAAATCATTACCAATAGCTTCCAGGTCATGTGACCTTTGACCTCTGAACCACTTTATATCAGTAGGACTTGTCTGCTAGTGCTATACATGCCTTTTTGCTTTGTTGCTCAACTTTGCTGGGATTTTATATGATTTTTTTAAATGAAATATGATCAATAGCTTCCAGGTCATGTGACGTTGATCTCCAAACTACTTTGTATCAGTAGGCTTTGTCTGCTAGTACTATACACGTCTTTTTGCTTTGCTAATTAACTTTGCTAGGATTTTTGATTAATTTTTTTACACAAATCATTACCAATATTTTCCAGGTCATGTGACCTTTGACCTCCAAACTACTTTGTATCAGTGGGCCTTGTCTGCTAGTACCATACATGTCTTTTTGCTTTGCTACTTAACTTTGCTAGGATTTTTGATGAATCTTTTACACAAATCATTACCAATATTTTCCAGGTGATGTGACCTTTGACCTCCAAACCACCTTGTATCAGTAGGAATTGTCTGCTAGTACCATACACGCCTTTTTGCTTTTCTATTTAACTTTGCTAAGATTTAATATGATTTTTTTACACAAATCATTACCAATAACTTCTAGGTCATGTGACCTTTGACCTCCAAACCACTTTGCGTCAGTAGGACTTGTCTGCTAGTGCTATACACGCCTTATTGCTTTGTTACTCAACTTTGCTGGGATTTTATATATATTTTTAAATGAACTATGATCAATAGCTTCCAGATCCTGTGACCTTTGACCTCCAAACTACTTTGTATCAGTGGGCCTTGTCTGCTAGTACTATACACGTCTTTTTGCTTTGCTACTTAACTTTGCTAGGATTTTTGATGAATTTTTTACACAAATCATTACCAATATTTTCCAGGTCATGTGACCTTTGACCTCCAAACCACATTGTATCAGTAGGAATTGTCTGCTAGTACCATACACGCCTTTTTGCTTTTCTATTTAACTTTGCTAAGATTTTATATGATTTTTTTACACAAATCATTACCAATAACTTCTAGGTCATGTGACCTTTGACCTCCAAACCACTTTGCGTCAGTAGGACTTGTCTGCTAATGCTATACACGCCTTATTGCTTTGTTACTCAACTTTGCTGGGATTTTATATATATTTTTTAAATGAACTATGATCAATAGCTTCCAGATCCTGTGACCTTTGACCTCCAAACTACTTTGTATCAGTGGGCCTTGTCTGCTAGTACTATACACGTCTTTTTGCTTTGCTACTTAACTTTGCTAGGATCTTTAATGAATTTTTTACACAAATCATTACCAATATTTTCCAGGTCATGTGACCTTTGACCTCCAAACCACATTGTATCAGTAGGAATTGTCTGCTAGTACCATACACGCCTTTTTGCTTTTCTATTTAACTTTGCTAAGATTTTATATGATTTTTTTACACAAATCATTACCAATAGCTTCTAGGTCATGTGACCTTTTACCTCCAAACCACTTTGCGTCAGTAGGACTTGTCTGCTAGTGCTATACACGCCTTATTGCTTTGTTACTCAACTTTGCTGGGATTTTATATATATTTTTAAATGAAATATGATCAATTGCTTCCAGGTCATGTGACCTTTGACCTCCAAACTACTTTGTATGAGTGGGCCTTGTCTGCTAGTACTATACACGTCTTTTTGCTTTGCTACTTAACTTTGCTAGGATTTTTGATGAATTTTTTACACAAATCATTACCAATATTTTCCAGGTCATGTGACCTTTGACCTCCAAACCACCTTGTATCAGTAGGAATTGTCTGCTAGTACCATACACGCCTTTTTTCTTTTTTATTTAACTTTGCTAAGATTTAATATGATTTTTTTACACAAATCATTACCAATAGCTTCTAGGTCATGTGACCTTTGACCTCCAAACCACTTTGCGTCAGTAGGACTTGTCTGCTAGTGCTATACACGCCTTATTGCTTTGTTACTCAAGTTTGCTGGGATTTTATATATATTTTTTAAATGAACTATGATCAATAGCTTCCAGATCCTGTGACCTTTGACCTCCAAACTACTTTGTATCAGTGGGCCTTGTTTGCTAGTACTATACACGTCTTTTTGCTTTGCTACTTAACTTTGCTAGGATTTTTGATTAATTTTTTACACAAATCATTACCAATATTTTCCAGGTCATGTGACCTTTGACCTCAAACCACATTGTATCAGTAGGAATTGTCTGCTAGTACCATACACGCCTTTTTGCTTTTCTATTTAACTTTGCTAAGATTTTATATGATTTTTTTACACAAATCATTACCAATAACTTCTAGGTCATGTGACCTTTGACCTCCAAACCACTTTGCGTCAGTAGGACTTGTCTGCTAGTGCTATACACGCCTTATTGCTTTGTTACTCAACTTTGCTGGGATTTTATATATATTTTTTAAATGAAATATGATCAATAGCTTCCAGGTCATGTGACCTTTGACCTCCAAACTACTTTGTATCAGTGGGCCTTGTCTGTAGTACTATACACGTCTTTTTGCTTTGCTACTTAACTTTGCTAGGATTTTTGATGAATTTTTTACACAAATCATGACCAATATTTTCCAGGTCATGTGACCTTTGACCTCCAAACCACCTTGTATCAGTAGGAATTGTCGGCTAGTACCATACACACCTTTTTACTTTTCTACTTAGCTTTGCTAGGATTTTATATGATTTTTTTACACAAATCATTACCAATAGCTTCCAGGTCATGTGACCTTTGACCTCCAAACCACTTTGTATCAGTAGGACTTGTCTGCTAGTGCTATACGCGCCTTATTGCTTTGTTACTCAACTTTGCTGGGATTTTATATAATTTTTTTAAAATGAACTATGATCAATAGCTTCCAGATCATGTGACCTTTGACCTCCAAACTACTTTGTATCAGTGGGCCTTATCTGCTAGTACTAAACATGTCTTTTTGCTTTGCTACTTAGCTGTGGTAGGATTTTATATGAATTTTTTAGACAAATCATGACCAATGTTTTCCAGGTCATGTGACCTTTGACTTCCAAACCACCTTGTATCAGTAAGACTTGTCTGCTAGTACCATACACGCTTTTTTACTTTTCTACTTAGCTTTGCTAGGATTTTATATGAATTTTTTACACAAATCATTACTAATAGCTTCCAGGTCATATGACCTTTGACCTCCAAACCACTTTGTATCAGTAGGACTTGTCTGCTAGTACTGTGGGAGCAGGGCAGAGCAACAACACAGATCATGACAGTTGTTTTATGTAACATGGTAATTGTAGCTTACACTATTCCCTGTTATAGTAAATCTGTTTAGCATGTAGGGGTATCTAGATCTGCCGTAAAGGCTGGACAAGACACAAAAACACTTAAAACACAATGTTCTGCCAACATCAACTTTTATTGGCACAGAGGACACAGCCAGTCATGATCTTCAGCCTTCTTGAGATCGTCAATTTTCATTCCAACGCATTCCCCGTGAAACCACCGGTCACATATGTCACATTGAATCTGTCATATTGGGAAAAAAATTTAACTGTCAAAATCAACAATTAATGTCCTGTAAATGTAATTTCATTCTGCATTATCAATCTTACCCAGCTAGTATCACTTTTCCTAGCCGATGTAGCTGTGGCAGCAGTAGATGTAGGTGGGTCTTTGGAGGCACAGATCCCACACCAGGAATCCATTTGGAAAACTACAAGATCATTATATTTTCAATGAGTGCATTAAAAATGTACTTTATAAATTGATGACCTATTAGCTACCTGATCCCTGCAGAAGTTCAAGGGCCATTGTTTTTCTTTCAGCTCTCATGCTGTCTGTCGTTGTTGAAAACGTAATATTGGGGATCCTTGCATACGACTGAATAATTTCCTTTGCCATCTAGACATAATTTTGTTAATAGAGCAGGTTTCAAGTACAATTATGCTCAATTGTATTCTGTAAATTACCTTGGCTACGATGACACCACAACTGCTTCCATCCTTTTGCAGTGGATGTTTGATCACCGCCCCTTCCCAATCAATATCAATCCAGTCCTTTGCTTTGTGGCGCTCTTCTCATGTGCAGGTATTCCCTGGAAAAACATTTATTATTTTACATTTTACATAATGTGAGTTGTAAGCATAAATATTTACTTGAGTTTTTTCGCAGCCATTTTTGACGCCTTCTTTTCTGCAGCGTGTCCACTGGGATCTAACAGGTACACTGTTTTTTGTTCCACATGAACAAACTGCAACAAAAAGGCAGTATATAAAGTCAGTTTAGTCAGCTAATGTAATGCAAAGTCTTCTGTGTCATTGAAACAATTACAAACCAGCAAATTCCAGTGATTGCTGTTAACATTGACAGCTGCAAGAACTGCGTCGTAACTTGCCAGATCAACCTATTAAAAGAATAAGGAAATCATTACACAAATAATTGAGCAACGACTTCAAAAAATGTATGTGTACACCTACATGCAACTACACAGAGGACTAGGGAGAGGACAAGGGAGAGGGCTAGGGAGAGGACTTGGGTGAGGACTACGGAGAGGACTAGGGAGAGTACTAGGGAGAGTACTAGGGAGAATAGGTAACATATTGTATCAACATACTGTGTGACACCCCTTCACCAGATGGTGCCATCTGCTGTGCGTTAGAGGAAGCACAATCTGCTCCCTTTCTTGTTGGTCAAGACGCAGGGCTCACTGCAGCAAGCCAGAAGAAACCATTTGCCTCTTCTGCTGCTTCTTCGGTGTCTGGTGGAAAAGACGCCCCCTGCTTCTGCTCCATGTCATCCAGTTTCCATCCAGGCCAAGGCAATGCTCTAATTGGCTCCATCTCCAGTTTGTCTCTTAGTTGCACGTTATCCACCTGCGCTCCTGTGTCAATGCCATGTTTCTGTGTTGCCCTGTTCTGTGCTTGCCTGCCGTATGTTTCTTGTTTCATGCATCCGCTGGTAATTTTAGTTTTCATGTTGGTTCCTTGGCTTGGTGGGGCATTGCCATTGTAGTGCTCATTGCTGTGTCGCTGCTGTTCACTACAACTATTATTATTAAAATATACAGTACATGTTACCTGCAATCGAGTGTCATTCCTCGCATCCTTGTTTAATAAACAAGGTGAAGGAAGGGTTAATATTAATTACAATCATACCTTTTTACAAGGTACTCAAAGTTCTTCACAATGAAGTGAACCCATTATCCATTCACTTCTCAGTTACACACATGTGGTGGAATCAACATCCGTAGCCACAGCTGCCCTGTAGTACACTGCTGGAAAAATGGTTTCCAGTTTACGCCTATGGCCTCTTCGACCACCAAGAAACATTCATTCACATTCATACACCAGTGTGGGCCGCACTAGAGACAAGGTGAGTGAAGTATCTTCAGGGTCAAAGAGGGACACAAGAGTGACGACTGGGTGGAGGGAGCAAGGATCTAACCTCCAATATTCCAGTTTCTGGTTGACTGACTAGCTCTACTTCCTTAGTCAATGACACCCAGCAAAAAATATCATCAATGATTTGCTGATTTTCAAAAAGTATTCTTTTTGTCCACTAGAGGCCGCCAGAGTACCGAGGAGTAGAAAAAAGGTTCATATACTGTTTAGCGGTTCTCTGTCTTATCACCATGTGCCACCTGAAAAAGCCCACATTTGCCTCAAAGTGGACTGTACCTTTGACGGAAATAGTTAAGACGGACAGCCACACCCCACTAAAGATTATATAAATTGGAACGTGCTTCCAATGCCTCATTTGGACTTAGAATTTCATTTGGCTTGCAACAAAATTTCACCGACTGTCTCTGGGACTTCACTCTGAACTTTTGTTTTCTACTAGGAGAAACTTTAACCTGGACTTTAATTATATTATGAGGAAAAATTAATGCTAGATTTTACAAATAGAACAACTTGAGAAGGGCTGAAAAGAAGACAGTGTGGGCTCATCCACAGGCAGGCCTAGACGCCCACGTATCGCATCAGGCCGCCCAGATCAGATGCGCCATCACTTACACCCCCAGCACAGCACTGAAAATGCACAGAAAACCCAGTGCAGCCACGAATTATCATGACATTTAAAATTTTCACTTATTTGATTTACTTTGCTATGATTGTAGGTATGTCCTTGGGATCCTTAAAATCTTACAAAAGAAAATGCAATATTACAATTTCCTGTAATGTGTAATAGTACATTACATGTCATAACCATTAATTACCTTTGATAACAGGTTTCTTTCCACCTGATGTTGCTCTCCAAACAATATTACCCCAGCCGTGAAGTGGTCCATCATATAAATGTGGTCCAGTACCCCTTTCTTGTGGGCAGCAAGGTGGAGCATAGCCTCAATTACCTGAGAAATATGCAATTAATGTCTGTCCATCAATGTATATGCAGAAAGAGATCCATACAAACATAAACATGTATACCTCTCCAACCAGCCATTCATGCGGTCTGAGGGTCTGGAGCTCACTCTGGCGAATAAGGATACTCGATCCTACATTTTGAGAAGGGATGGCGGCCACAACGATCTCTGTTTCCTTTTTTTGCCACAATTTTTTTAACTGTAAAACATAAACAGAATTTTTTTATTGATGAATACCATATTCAAGTTGTGCATTTTTGATAATGTGCACACTGTTAGAATTACATTTCTATACAATGTAATACAGCAATTACAGAGTTACATTGGCTTGCATTGAAAAAAGTTTACCTGTGCCTCGGTTTCTTTCCTCAGTTGTGTTTTTATTTTTGGTTTTGGCAATATCCTGGGGGGGTTGAAATACTTTGACCTGGCAGACTTGGCAGTACTGCTGCGTTTATTCCAGGCCTCCTGATGGTCATCCTCCGGCATTAAATGAGAGTCTTTTCCTCTGTACAGTATTTCTATTGGTAGGTTGTGCTCGTTTAGATGTTCGACATACCGTCCCTGCAGTGCACTGTACATGATGTTCACAAATTCCGCTGGTCTTAAATGCCGTCTTCTCTGTAAAACAGAGTTTTTGACCAATCCAAACCACATCTCCACATAACAGTTGGTTTCTCGGCTTTTTTTGGTTTGATTTGTTTTTTTGACAGTCTTATCGTATCTTTTGAGATCGCCGAGTGCAATTCCACTCCAGAGAGGAAAGAGGCCCATGTATTTCCTCAAAAGAATTTCCACAACACCTGGGCAGAAGTATGCATTGGCCTGTCCATTTTTTTCTTGATGAGAGATGTCCGACTCAGCTTGGTCCCTTTTTTGACAGAAGGCTTTGGTAAAGGGTGACTGATCCACAAACTGATTCGCTGATCCAGGGTCTCCCTTCTCACAGACCTCAGTCAGAGACTCAGCTTTGTGGATCTTCATGACCTTGTGAAGATGCTGTAGACTCCCCCGAAGCAAGTTGTTTTCTTCTTCACTGAGGAAAACAACGCACATATGATAAAAGATTTGTAGCGCTGTTTCAACATCCGTGCTGTTTTGGACAGCAGCAAAACAGTAGGTAGCAAATTCCTTAGTTTCTTTGCATTTGGTTTTGCTGCCGATTGCCTGGCTGACAGCTTTTAAAATATGGGCTGCACAGAGATGAAGGACAGTGAAGGGTCGGTTGAAGTCACCTTGATGGTGGACAATGGCGTACACTTTCCGGATATAAGCTGAGACGTCTTCTTTATTGAAGGCCAGTAAAACACTGTTTATAAGTGCCCAACTGAAGTCTGTCTCCATCTGACTTATTTTCCTTTTGGTGATGTGTGACAGCTGTCGATGAAAGTTCATGAGCCAGTGTGTGATTGAAGGGACGGCATGGTCATTTGTTATTAGCTCCGAAACTGGCAAGGGGGGTTTGTTTTTCCCCATGCCTGGTAATACCAGAGCATAATATAAAATGCGCTTCCCTTTAGGTATTTTTTGGATAACGCCTCCTGTTGCATCCAAATGCAGGGTTACGCTTTTTTTTTTAAAATGCTCAGCCAGAATCTGAAGTCCAGAATGGGTTTGCAGGTGTATTGCCAGGGGATCGACTTGTAAATTTGTTACATATCCTTTTGATGTTGGGTGACTACCACTCTCCTTTATGATTTTTTGAGTGAGCATGAGCTCAAGCAGCGTATCGTTATGCAACCTATTTGCTTGTTTGACCTCTGCACTGATGGTTTTTAGAACATCCTTGGTCAGACTCTTGGTGATGTTCCCGGCAAGAAGCTCTTCTTTGGGGGTTTTTTGGAGTTCCGAATAGTAGTAATTACTTATTCCTTTTCTCACTGCTTTGGCAATAGCTCCTCTTCTGCTGTATTTTGCTGGACGGAATTTTCTTTCTTTTTTTTGGTGTGTAACCTCACCAATTCGTGTTACTTTAAATGCAATTTTTTTGAAGGAAGATGATGGTTCAAATTTTCTTTTAAAGTGGTAAACAGCATTGCAGCTGTCAAAAGCACATATTGCTGATGCATGAAAGTAATTGCTGTTTTTTTTTCTGCTTGATGTTTTCTGGATATGTTGGTATTTGAAGGACAAAGGACAGCAGGGGTTTGTTTGAACAAACTGGTTATAAAACATGTCTGTCCATGGGGCTCTTAACTTGTTTGCCCCGGATCCTGGTTTTATTTTGGTCCACTGCTCTTTCTTGATAAATATTGTAAAAGACTGCGGCCCAGAATTACATCGTCGGATATTTGTCTTCTGCACATTTGTAATTTTTGGCTGTGGTGACTGATGTGAGGAGACATTATGTGGCTCTGGTGAGGATGGTTGAGGCCATTCGGGTGTAGACGGCAGCTGTGGCTGAGGAGGTAGTGGTGAGGGCGGTTGAGGCCATTCGGGTGTAGACGGCAGCTGTGGCTGAGGAGGTAGTGGTGAGGGCGGTTGAGGCCATTCGGGTGTAGATGGCAGCTGTGGCTGAGGAGGTAGTGGTGAGGGCGGTTGAGGCCATTCGGGTGTAGATGGCAGCTGTGGCTGAGGAGGTAGTGGTGAGGGCGGTCGAGGCCATTCGGGTGTAGATGGCAGCTGTGGCTGAGGAGGTAGTGGTGAGGGCGGTTGAGGCCATTCGGGTGTAGATGGCAGCTGTGGCTGAGGAGGTAGTGGTGAGGGCGGTTGAGGCCATTCGGGTGTAGATGGCAGCTGTGGCTGAGGAGGTAGTGGTGAGGGCGATTGAGGCCATTCGGGTGTAGATGGCAGCTGTGGCTGAGGAGGTAGTGGTGAGGATGGTTGAGACCATGCGGGTGTAGACGGCAGCTGTGGCTGAGGAGGTAGTGGTGAGGGTGGTTGAGGCCATTCGGGTGTAGATGGCAGCTGTGGCTGAGGAGGTAGTGGTGAGGGCGATTGAGGCCATTTGGGTGTAGATGGCAGCTGTGGCTGAGGAGGTAGTGGTGAGGGCGGTTGAGGCCATTCGGGTGTAGATGGCAGCTGTGGCTGAGGAGGTAGTGGTGAGGGCGGTTGAGGCCATTCGGGTGTAGACGGCAGCTGTGGCTGAGGAGGTAGTGGTGAGGGTGGTTGAGGCCATTTTGGTGGAGATGGCGGCTGTGGCTGAGATGGATGTTTTCTTTGTCTCTTTGTCTGCCTTTCTTCATCTGTGCCATTTCCCTCTTGTATTCCTAAAATAATAAATTACGTTAAATTTTTGTATTTGGCTTTCCCCTCAAACACCCTCAGTCACAGTAGCAAATCCATTGTATCATATATACAAATTATGAAGCCCTACTAAAATTGTGCAGTAGTAATGACAGTAATTGCACAACATATAGCTATAATGAATGTATTTTCTAGATATTTGAATTTTATTTAATACAAAATGTCCCCACTAATACTGTGTCCCATGAGAGCTACATTCCAGATATGACACATATATGTGATGCTTGCAAGTGTGCTTATGCAAATGGATGATGTATATCGCCATAACCTCCCTGGTAAATAAAAAAGGGTCATCTTTTTTGCACGGCCCACTCAAATGTGTGTTTGGCATGGTTAATGTTTGGGCTTTTTTTATATGAAACTGTTTTTATAAAATTGCACCCTTACCTACATGTAAATCAATGCATGTTTGGTGTATGACTTCATACTACAAGCTCATAAAAAGCTCATATTCAACAACAACAGCCTGTTAAGAGATCCCCATAGGTGATCACTCAGCAAAACAGTCTCAGTCATGGTGTAACTAAAATTAAAACAAAACATAACACAGCAACACAACAGATGAATAAAAACCAACGAGACACTCTTTCAGGTTATGAAGAACAATAACTAACAACAGAGTGACTCTCAACAATCAACTGAAGAGCTATTTATATATAGACAGTGAACCAAAAATTGCTCCCAGCGACGCCACTATAGCTTAAGTGTGTTTTGGGGCAGAAGGGGAAAAAATACTTTTGGCCTTACATTGCTTGTCTTTACTAGCTGCCGGCTTACATTTACCTGATAAGTTAAAGAGTTAGAAACAAGTAAACATGTAAACGTAAATATTAAAAAAACTCTGCGGATGGGCACAATAACATATCGGGATACCCCAAGATTTGCACCCTCATAAAAGTTCCTTTATGTTAAGAAAAAAACATCTTAAGCATTACCTTCTTGATTTTGAACGTCACTTCGAATTCCTCTTCGGTTTTCAAACCAAATAGTTTTTACCCATTTCTGAAACTGTGGCTCAGATTCCCCAAAAAGATCGCGAGTAATGGCGGCCCACTTCTCCGAGCAAGGGGCGTTGGGCCCTGCGAATCCATTCGCCACAAATGAATGTGTCACAGAAGCTTTGCCTCCGGCCCTTGCCCAAAGGTCTGTATTTTTTCTTTTTTGTCCTTTTCTATAGCGCCCCATTTTAAATGTTTAACGAGATGCACAAAATGAAATCTTTGTTTTCCACACCTGTCTGTCTGCCTGTAGGTCGCTATAAGTTTGCTAATAAAATCACCCCCTGCAGGTTTTTGGTACGTGTAGAAAAACATTTAAAGAAACATGCAACTGAGCTGTATGAAGCCAACCAAAAACACACTGAATAGCCTGAATCCAAGTTAAATCAGCAAGGTTAATGCCTGATGTTGTGGGAATTCTATTTTTAAGTAAGTAATTAGTAGTGACATGTTACTTCTGAAAAGTAACAAAATCAGTAACTAATGTACTATATACTATATAATTAAAGTAACTACTTACTAGACAAAGTACTTAAAACGCTACTATGTATACTAGTGTTATATGTTATGTACAATATGTATATGTAGGCCTATATCTATAGAATGAGTCCTCTCAGGCCTGAAAGGTGACCGATTATGCTTTTTCCACTTTTCTGACCTATACATGTAGTTAGAATGTTGTATTCTCGTCTTAAATGATCCCAAAGTTTCAGATAATCAGCTTTGTGTACTTCGAAGTGAATCCTGAAAGAAGTTTAGGATGGCTCAAAATGCTCAGTTGTAAACGTCATGGTAAAACTGCCCCTTAGTGATGTCACAGAGGGGCGAACTTCCTTACATGGTTCATAGTTCAGCCGCACTTTGGCCGTGTGACCAATCGCAGCGTAATGGGCATGCCTGGAGGCAGGCCGTAGGTGGAATAAATGACAACACATCATTTGGGCAGGAAGCACAAATCAAAGGTAATACAGCTGGAATAGGTGCAGATTCTGCTAAATCTAAAAAGTTTTCTGTGCGGGTTATTGTGTTTGCTGCTCTGTAGGAGACCACAACTCAATATAAAGGGTTGCAAAATTAGCATAAACGGTCCCCTTTAAAGGGGAACTGCTTTTTATTTTATTTTACCCATCATTCACGATCCTTCACATCATTCACAATGTGAAACATGAACACATATTTCTTTCCATTTTCTGTGCATTCTAGCATGAGAAAATGAGTTAAAATGAGTTAGCTCACAACAGACATCATGGGAAATATCTATTTTGACCACAACAATGTCCATTTACAGAACTGCCTAGCATATTAACCAAGCCACAGCCATATTGTTATTATGGCAGTTAAAATTTAAAACAATATTTATCTTGGGGACAAACACGGCGTGTCACTAATCGCTGGTCTCAGCATAATTCACAGACAAAAGAGTGGATACTTCGCTCTAAGTTCCACTACAAAGACTCAACAAGATGCCCTGAGGCCAATTATCCCCTGGACTACTTAAGCTGCACTCAGAGACCAGCACACCACCAGATTGTTCCTCAAGCTTCTTTCAAAGTGCTGTCCCCCTTTAAAGTGTTATCACAAGTCTTATTGTTGTTTGCAGAACTCTGCTGCTGCTTCTTGGCTTCGGTTACAGCCACCAGCACCCAGGAGGTATGTGAGCATCCTACAGGCCAGCGACAGTCTATTAGATTGTGGCTGTAGCAGGGTCTGAGAATGGAAACCGCTCAATGTGACGACTCTCATAAATGAGAAACACCTGGAGGATTGATGCAGAAAAAAACTTAATGTTGAAATGGTAACAGCCTTATTAAAAATAATTAAAAGTGAGTTCAAAGCAGAATTGGAGGAAATACATTCAGGTTTCACAAAGGTTGTCAAGATTAACCAAATGAACTCACTCAATACTTCTCTTTGTCAGTCGCCCTCCTGCAGCAGGACTGGTATGTCATGGGAAGCAGCATCTGTCATCACCATGGTTACCGCGCTGACCGCACCAGACTCTGCTGCATATACAGTGTAGAAATGCCTGGAGAAATTGGAGATAATTTATCAATAAAATACCTCTACTACTAACAAGATTATTTGATGTGGAAAACAGCCATGTTACCATCACTCAGGTGAGAAAGGTAGTTGAGCTATTAACGCTGCTAGCCCAGACTGTATTGGAGCAAAGTAAGAAACACTAACATTGGTCCTACACAGTACATCCCTGATCCCTCTGCTTCACTGCACAGGCCACTGGCAATCTAAGAACTAGCTTACCAACTCCAGTCACAAATCATCACCTAACGGCCGTACTGCTCTGAGCTTTTTTACTTTTACACTCTACAGTCTGGTCAGGTCAGCTGATCAGTTGCTCCTGAGGAAGCCTAAAACAAAGCGGAAGCTTAGGGGGGATCGTGCCTTTGCTGTTGCAACCCTAAAACTTTGGACTAATCTGCCACAGTGTATCAAACAGGCCTCCTCTCTGTCTGTTTTTAAATCTTAAGACCCACCTCTTCTCCATGGGTTTTAACACTTAGTCGGAGGCTGACTTTTGACTGTTTTGGGGGTGGGGGTTATTTTTTATGGCTTTGATCGTACTGTATTATATCTTAGTTTATTTTATGGATTTTATATTTTTATGCTTTATATTTTTATATTTATTTTATTTTTTATATTTTATTTTATCTTATATTACTCTAATTTTACCAGACTGACATTTTCATTGTCCTTGTTGTGCTTGTGCAGCACTTTGGAAACCTTGTGTTTGTTTAATTCTGCTACATAAACAAAATGGATTGACTTGGACATTGCATGGGTTATGATCCTCCAATTACACGCCTGCCTCAGTATCAACTTGAAGAAAACTAAAAAGATAGTTGCAGATTTCAGGAGGACCATAAAAAGGGAGTGTATGGTGCCAGCATGGGAGTATAAAAGATTCAAAGTGACTTGGAGGTCAAGGGTCATATGACCTGGAGCTATTTATAGTATATAATAGCTATATAATAGTATAACTATATAATAGTTCATATAAAAATATCACATGCAATCTTATGAAAGTCAAGTAGAAAAGCAAAAAGATGAGTATGGTAGTAGCAGACAATTACTATTGATACAAGGCAGTTTGGAGGTCAAAGGTCACATGACCTGGAACCTACTGGTAATGATTTGTGTAAAAAATTCATATATAATCCTAGCAAAGTTGAGTAGCAAAGCAAAAAGGCGTGTATAGTACTGGCAGACAAGTCCCACTGATACAAAGTAGTTTGGAGGTCAAAGGTCACATGACCTGGAAGCTATTCATAATATTTAATTTAAAAAATTATATAAAATCCCAGCAAAGTTGAGTAGCAAAGCAATAAGGCGTGTATGATACTAGCAGACAAGTCCTACTGATACAAAGTGGTTTGGAGGTCAAAGGTCACATGACCTGGAAGCTATTGGTAATGATTTGTGTAAAAAAATCATATAAAATCCGAGCAAAGCTAAGTAGAAAAGTAAAAAGGCATGTATGGTACTAGCAGGCAATTCCTACTGATAGAAGGTGGTTTGGAGGTCAAAGGTCACATGACCTAGAAGCTATTAGTAATGATTTGTGTAAAAAATTCATATATAATCCGAGCAAAGTTGAGTAGCAAAGCAAAAAGGCGCGTATACTACTGGCAGACAAGTCCCACTGATACAAAGTAGTTTGGCGGTCAAAGGTCACATGACCTGGAAGCTATTGATAGAATTACATTTCAAAAAATTATATAAAATCCCAGCAAAGTTGAGTAGCAAAGCAATAAGACGTGTATGATACGAGCAGACAAGTCCTACTGATACAAAGTGGTTTGGAGGTCAAAGGTCACATGACCTGGAAGCTATTGGTAATGATTTGTATAAAAAATTCATATAAAATCCTAGCAAAGCTAAGTAGAAAAGTAAAAAGGCGTGTGTGGTACTAGCAGACAATTCCTACTGATAACAGGTGGTTTGGAGGTCAAAGGTCACATGACCTAGAAGCTATTAGTAATGATTTGTGTAAAAAAATCATATATAATCCGAGCAAAGTTGAGTAGCAAAGCAAAAAGGCGCGTATAGTACTGGCAGACAAGTCCCACTGATACAAAGTAGTTTGGCAGTCAAAGGTCACATGACCTGGAAGCTATTGATAGAATTTAATTTCAAAAAATTATATAAAATCCCAGCAAAGTTGAGTAGCAAAGCAATAAGGCGTGTATGATACGAGCAGACAAGTTCTACTGATACAAAGTGGTTTGGAGGTCAAAGGTCACATGACCTGGAAGCTATTGGTAATGATTTGTATAAAAAATTCATATAAAATCCTAGCAAAGCTAAGTAGAAAAGTAAAAAGGCGTGTGTGGTACTAGCAGACAAGTCCTACTGATAACAGGTGGTTTGGAGGTCAAAGGTCACATGACCTGGAAAATATTGGTCATGATTTGTGTAAAAAATTCATCAAAAATCTTAGCAAAGTTAAGTAGCAAAGCAAAAAGACATGTATAGTACTAGCAGACAAGTCCTACTGATACAAAGTAGTTTGGAGGTCAAAGGTCACATGATCTGGAAGTTATTGATAATATTTAATTTCAAAAAATTATATAAAATCCCAGCAAAGTTGAGTAGCAAAGCAATAAGGCGTGTGTGATACAAGCAGACAATTCCTACTGATACAAAGTGGTTTGGAGGTCAAAGGTCACATGACCTGGAAGCTATTGGTAATGATTTGTCTAAAAAAATCATATAAAATCCTAACAAAGCTAAGAGCAAAGCAAAAAGACGTGTATAGTACTAGCAGACAAGGCCCACTGATACAAAGTAGTTTGGAGGTCAAAGGTCACATGACCTGGAAGCTATTCATAATATTTAATTTAAAAAAATTATATAAAATCCCAGCAAAGTTGAGTAGCAAAGCAATAAGGCATGTATGATACTAGCAGACAAGTCCTACTGATACAAAGTGGTTTGGAGGTCAAAGGTCACATGACCTGGAAGCTATTGGTAATGATTTGTGTAAAAAAATCATATAAAATCCGAGCAAAGCTAAGTAGAAAAGTAAAAAGGCATGTATGGTACTAGCAGGCAATTCCTACTGATAGAAGGTGGTTTGGAGGTCAAAGGTCACATGACCTAGAAGCTATTAGTAATGATTTGTGTAAAAAATTCATCAAAAATCTTAGCAAAGTTAAGTAGCAAAGCAAAAAGACATGTATAGTACTAGCAGACAAGTCCTACTGATACAAAGTAGTTTGGAGGTCAAAGGTCACATGATCTGGAAGCTATTGATAATATTTAATTTTAAAAAATTATATAAAATCCCAGCAAAGTTGAGTAGCAAAGCAATAAGGCGTGTGTGATACAAGCAGACAATTCCTACTGATACAAAGTGGTTTGGAGGTCAAAGGTCACATGACCTGGAAGCTATTGGTAATGATTTGTCTAAAAAAATCATATAAAATCCTAACAAAGCTAAGTAGCAAAGCAAAAAGACGTGTATAGTACTAGCAGACAAGGCCCACTGATACAAAGTAGTTTGGAGGTCAAAGGTCACATGACCTGGAAGCTATTGATAGAATTTAATTTAAAAAAATTATATAAAATCCCAGCAAAGTTGAGTAGCAAAGCAATAAGGCGTGTATGATACGAGAAGACAAGTCCTACTGATACAAAGTGGTTTGGAGGTCAAAGGTCACATGACCTGGAAGCTATTGGTAATGATTTGTATAAAAAATTCATATAAAATCCTAGCAAAGCTAAGTAGAAAAGTAAAAAGGCGTGTGTGGTACTAGCAGACAATTCCTACTGATAACAGGTGGTTTGGAGGTCAAAGGTCACATGACCTGGAAAATATTGGGCATGATTTGTGTAAAAAATTCATCAAAAATCTTAGCAAAGTTAAGTAGCAAAGCAAAAAGACATGTATAGTACTAGCAGACAAGTCCTACTGATACAAAGTAGTTTGGAGGTCAAAGGTCACATGATCTGGAAGCTATTGATAATATTTAATTTCAAAAAATTATATAAAATCCCAGCAAAGTTGAGTAGCAAAGCAATAAGGCGTGTGTGACACGAGCAGACAAGTCCTACTGATACAAAGTGGTTTGGAGGTCAAAGGTCACATGACCTGGAAGCCATTGGTAATGATTTGTGTAAAAAAATCATATAAAATCCGAGCAAAGCTAAATAGAAAAGTAAAAAGGCATGTATGGTACTAGCAGGCAATTCCTACTGATAAAAGGTGGTTTGGAGGTCAAAGGTCACATGACCTAGAAGCTATTAGTAATGATTTGTGTAAAAAATTCATATATAATCCGAGCAAAGTTGAGTAGCAAAGCAAAAAGGCGCGTATAGTACTGGCAGACAAGTCCCACTGATACAAAGTAGTTTGGCGGTCAAAGGTCACATGACCTGGAAGCTATTGATAGAATTTAATTTCAAAAAATTATATAAAATCCCAGCAAAGTTGAGTAGCAAAGCAATAAGGCGTGTATGATACGAGCAGACAAGTCCTACTGATACAAAGTGGTTTGGAGGTCAAAGGTCACATGACCTGGAAGCTATTGGTAATGATTTGTATAAAAAATTCATATAAAATCCTAGCAAAGCTAAGTAGAAAAGTAAAAAGGCGTGTGTGGTACTAGCAGACAATTCCTACTGATAACAGGTGGTTTGGAGGTCAAAGGTCACATGACCTGGAAAATATTGGGCATGATTTGTGTAAAAAATTCATCAAAAATCTTAGCAAAGTTAAGTAGCAAAGCAAAAAGACATGTATAGTACTAGCAGACAAGTCCTACTGATACAAAGTAGTTTGGAGGTCAAAGGTCACATGATCTGGAAGCTATTGATAATATTTAATTTCAAAAAATTATATAAAATCCCAGCAAAGTTGAGTAGCAAAGCAATAAGGCGTGTGTGACACAAGCAGACAAGTCCTACTGATACAAAGTGGTTTGGAGGTCAAAGGTCACATGACCTGAAAGCTATTGGTAATGATTTGTCAAAAAAAATCATATAAAATCCTAGCAAAGCTAAGTAGCAAAGCAAAAAGACGTGTATAGTACTAGCAGACAAGGCCCACTGATACAAAGTAGTTTGGAGGTCAAAGGTCACATGACCTGGAAGCTATTGATCATAGTTCATTTAAAAAAAAAAATAAAATCCCAGCAAAGTTGAGTAACAAAGCAATAAGGCATGTATAGCACTAGCAGACAAGTCCTACTGACGCAAAGTGGTTTGGAGGTCAAAGGTCACATGACCTAGAAGCTATTGGTAATGATTTGTGTAAAAAATAATATAAAATCCTAGAAAAGTTAAGTAGAAAAGCAAAAAGGCGTGTATAGTAGTAGCAGACAAAGCCCACTGATACAAAGTAGTTTGGAGGACAAAGGTCACATGACCTGGAAGCTATTGATCATAGTTCATTTAAAAAAATTATATAAAATCCCAGCAAAGTTGAGCAACAAAGCAAAAAGGTGTTTATAGCACTAACAAACAAGTCCTACTGATACAAAGTGGTTCAGAGGTCAAAGGTCACATGACCTGGAAGCTATTGGTAATGATTTGTGTAAAAAATTCATATAAAATCCTAGCAAAGCTAAGTAGCAAAGCAAAAAGATGTGTATAGTACTAGCAGACAAGTTCTACTGATACAAAGTGGTTTGGAGATCAAAGGTCACATGACCTGGAAGCTATTGGTAATGTTTTGTGTAAAAAAAATTATATAAAATCCTAGCAAAGTTGAGTAGCAAAGCAATAAGGCATGTATGGTACTAGCAGACAATTCCTACTGATACAAGGTGGTTGGGAGGTCAAAGGTCATATGACCTGGACAGTATTTATAATGACTTGTGTAACAAATTCATATTAAATCAGATTAAACATTATTTGAAAAACAAAAAGATGTGCATAGTACTACAAGGCCAGTTTTCATATGAAAAGGATTTATTGTAAGTCATTAAAAATATTAGCCCAACAATTAAATCAATACATTTTTCAATGACTTTTTATGCAGCATAGCACTCGTATAACAGTCCAAGTGCACAGATGGAGTTAAGAAATACTACTTTTTAACACTCCAACAATCGTTTGTGCAGAAAATAATACCACAGTAACCCAACGTTCAGCAGTTGACTGGACAGGGCAGAACAGGACATGAGATGAGGACAATGCAAACAATCCGACAAATGGTGTCCCTTTAGCAGTTCCAGTTGCGTTGAGGATACAGGCTGTCGACCAGTCTGGTGGCCCTGGAGCAAATAGACCAGTGTCTTTTCCCAGCGAGAACACCACTCTGTTATAGCTCACCAACAGTTTAAGGTATGCATTGTAATATTAATATAAAGTGATTAACATAAAATGATTTTAAGTGCCAAGGTCGCATGGGCTGCATGCTATAATACAAAATCTTTCTATTTTTTCATGTTAAAATGTCATATGAAGCCCAATAAAATATAAAAAAAATTAAAAACCGGCGTTCCAAATGTTTTTAGGGTATGACTAATTATTTAACACCTTTATGGATCAATTTATGGTGTGATTTTTATTTTTTTTAAGCAAACACTCTTCAATGGAATAGAAATGAATGGATATTTATTGACGGTCCCTAGTCAGAGGGCGGGACTTCCGTGTGATCTCCCCGCAGCAGGAGAGAGCAGCCCGGCACAGTGAGGGGAACGACCGCCGTTTCTACGGAGGCGAATATCCAACGTCCAACGTAAAACTAACTTCACCACGGTACAAAAGAAAACAAAAACTACCTCCACCGTGATCTCCACAGCTAAACCAAATCAGGAGCAATCGGCACTTCTCCGCTGCAGGTGACCCGCTGATAGAGAGGAAACAAGGTGCCATTTAAATAGACCGCCTGATTAGTGCAGTTGCGCACCGTGGCTGCCCATGATACGTTTGGGGGAGTGCTGACCGTCGGACTTTCAAGTAGAGCCGGAGCTGAATCACCAAAATCACCCCATTACATGTTATTAGTATTACATTTTCTACCGTAGTCATCCAAGTCATCCAAAAAATATATGTGTATATTTGCATTTTGGGTGTATGACAAATGCAGTCCTTTTACCAGTCCATATTTTATCATATATACAGTATATATATATATATACAGTATATATATATATATATATATATATATATATATATATATATATATATACACAGTGCATCCGGAAAGTATTCACAGCGCTTCACTTTTTCTACATTTTGTCATGTTACAGCCTCATTCCAAACTGTATTAAATTAATCTCTTACCTCAAAATTCTACACAAAATGACAATGTGAAAAAAGGTTTTTGTTGACATGTTTTGAATTTATTAAAAATAGAAAACAAAAAAAATCATATTTACATAAGTATTCACAGCCTTTGCTTAATACTTTGTTGATCCATCTTTGGCAGCAATTACAGCCTCAAGTCTTTTTGAATATGATCCCACAAGTTTAGCACACCTATTTTAGGCAGTTTTGCCCATTCTTCTTTGCAATAAGTCTCAAGCTCCATCAGGTTGGATGGGAGACGTCTGTGCACAGCCATTTTCAGATCTCTCCAGAGATGTTCGATCGGATTCAAGTCTGGACTCTGGCTGGGCCACTCCAGGACATTCACGGAGTGGTTCTGAAGCCAATCTTTTGAGATCTTGGCTGTGTGATTCGGGTCGTTGTCCTGCTGAAAAATGAACCTTCGCCCCAGCCTGAGGTCAAGAGCACTCTGGAGCAGGTTTTCATCCAGGATATCTCTATATATTGCTGCATTCATTTTCCTTCTATCCTGACTAGTCTGCCAGTTCCTGCTGCTGAAAAACATTCCCACAGCATGATGCTGCCACCACCATGCTTCACTGTAGGGATGGTATTGGCCTGGTGATAAGCAGTGCCTGGTTTCCTCCAAACATGGCGCCTGGCATTCACACCAAAGAGTTCAATCTTTGTCTCATCAGACCAGAGAATTTTGTTTCTCATGGTCTGAGAGTCATTCAGGTGCTTTTTGGCAAATTCCAGACGGGCTGCCATGTTCCTTTTACTAAGGAGTGGCTTTCGTCTGGCCACTCTACCATACAGGCCTGATTGGTGGATTGCTGCAGAGATGGTTGTCCTTCTGGAAGGCTCTCCTCTCTCCACAGAGGAACGCTGGAGCTCTGACAGAGTGACCATCGGGCCTTGGTCACCTCCCTGACTAAGGCCCTTCTTCCCCGATCGCTCAGTTTAGAAGGCCGGCCAGCTCTAGGAAGAGTCCTGGTGGTTCCAAACGTCTTCCATTTACGAATAATGGAGGCCACTGTGCTCATTGGGACCTTCAAAGCAGCAGAAATGTTTCTGTATCCTTCCCCAGATTTGTGCCTCAAGACAATCCTGTCTCGCAGGTCTACAGACAGTTCTTTTGACTTCATGTTTGGTGTTTGTGCTCTGACATGCACAGTCAACTGTGGGACCTTATATAGACAGGTGTGTGCCTTTCCAAATCATGTCCAATCAACTGAATTTACTGCAGGTGGACTCCATTTAAGCTGTAGAAAGATCTCAAGGATGATCAGTGGAAAAAAGATGCACCTGAGCTCAATTTTGAGCTTCATGGCAAAGGCTGTGAATACTTATGTAAATGTGATTTCTTAGTTTTCTATTTTTAATAAATTCAAAAAAAGTAAAAAAAAAACTTTTTCACATTGTCATAATGGAGTATTTTGTGTAGAATTTTGAGGTAAGAGATTAAATTAATACAATTTGGAATGACGCTGTAACATGACAAAATGTGGAAAAAGTGAAGCTGTCACGGGGTGTCAAGGGTTGGGCCCCAGATGCAGAGGAAGGCCAACAGGAGTTGCAGTAAATGTCCTTTAATAGGCAAACACAAGGTGGTGGCGAGGAAAGACACGATGAAGAAACCAAAAATCTCGCCACAGAGTACAGCTAACATAAACTACTAAATAGAACAACAGGAGGCTGGCTGGACGGCTAGGGAGTGCTGGGTAGACCGAAGCACCAGTAGGTCAGCAGGAAACGATACGAGGAACCAGCGACTCCCGCTGCAAACGGCGGCCTTAAATGGGCAGTAGATTAGATGGGCTTCAGGTGTGCCCAGTCCTCCTGCCTCCAGCCCGCTCCAGGACATCTGGAAAACATGGAGAAGCAGACCAGGAGAAGGCAGGAACAGAACTGTGACAGTACCCCTCCCTCTAAAGGTCGCCACCTGGCGGCTTACCTGGCTTCTCAGGAAAACATCTATACAAATCAGAAAGGAGGGTGGGGTCAAGGATGAGGGAGCGGGAAATCCAGGAACGTTCCTCCGGCCCGTACCCCTCCCAGTCCACCAAATACTGGAAACCCCTGCCCCTTCTTCTCACGTCTAAAATGGCCTTGACTGTAAAAGCGGGGTGGCCATTGACCAGTCTGGGTGGAGGGGGAGGCACCTCCGGGGGGCTGAGGGTACTGGAGGCAACTGGCTTGAGGAGGGAGACGTGGAAGGCTGGGTGTATCCGGAGAGATTCAGGGAGGCGGAGCTGCACAGAGGAAGGGCTAAAGACACGTACTACTGGATATGGGCCGATGTACCTGGGTTGGAGCTTCTTTGAGTCCGTGTGGAGCGGTAGGTCCCGAGACGAGAGCCACTCTGGGGCGGCCGAACGGTGGCGGTTGGCCAACCGGTGGTTCCGCTCGGAGGTGCGGCCCAGCGCGGCCCGGGTGTTGTGCCATGCCCGGCGAGCACGTCTAAGGTGGGCTGCCACTGAGGGGACAGCAGACTCTGATTCCAGTGAGGGAAAAGCCTGGGGTTGGTATCCGTATGCCACATGGAATGGTGAGAGGCCCGTGGCTGAGCTGACCAGCGAGTTGCGAGCGTATTCAATCCAAGGGAGATTAAAGGACCAGGAGGCGGGTTGCTGATGGCAGACGCAACGGATGGCCGCCTCCAGGTCCTGGTTGGCTCTCTCCGTTTGGCCGTTGGTCTGGGGGTGGTAACCTGAGGACAGGCTGGGTGAAGCACCAAGGGACTTGCAAAAAGCCTTCCAGACTGCTGACGTGAATTGGGGGCACCTGTCCGATGTCCAAGGGGATACCATGCAGTCTGAAGGCATGGTGGACCAACAGGTCGGCCGTCTCCAGGGCAGACGGGAGTTTGGGGAGGGCGACGAAATGAGCCATCTTTGAGAACCTGTCGACCAGCGTGAGTATGACAGTGTTGCCATTGGATGGAGGGAGGCCAGTGACGAAGTCCAGAGCCACATGGGACCACGGGCGGGAGGGAATGGGTAGTGGTTGCAGCAACCCAGCTGGAGGCTGATGGGAGGACTTGTTCCGAGCACAGATGGGACAGGCTGCCACAAACTCCCGTACGTCCGCTCGGAAGGAAGGCCACCAGAACCGCTGTGCCAAGAGGAAGGCGGTGCACGACGCCCCCGGATGGCACGCCAGCTTGGACTCGTGTGCCCAGCTGAGGACCTCAGGTCGGAGTCCTGGGATGACGAACAGGCACCCCGACGGGCAGCCGTTGGGCGGGGTGACCTTCTCCATGGCGTCGGCCACTTGCCTCTCCACGTCCCACTGGAGGGCACCCAGAATCCGGGATTGTGGGATGATGGTCTCCGGGGGGGACTCCTCCGAGGGTGAAGAGTGCAGTCTGGAGAGGGCGTCCTGCTTGCTGTTCTGTGAGCCTGGACGAAAAGTCAGGGTGAAATTGAACCGTGCGAGAAAGAGCGCCCACCGTGCCTGTCGGGGGTTGAGCCTCTGGGCAGAGCGGAGGTAGGCCAGGTTCTTATGGTCCGTGTGCACGATGAAAGGTGGTTCCGCGCCCTCCAGCCAGTGCCTCCATTCCTGCAGAGCGAGTACAACGGCCAGCAATTCCCTGTTGCCGATGTCATAATTCTGTTCGCCCCCGGTCAGGCGACGAGAGAAGAAGGCGCAGGGGTGCAGTTTCTGGTCGGAGGTGGAGCGCTGGGAGAGGACCGCCCCAACGCCCGTATTAAAAGCGTCAACCTCGACAAAGAATTGGGCAGCAGGGTTGGGGTGAATGAGTACCGGAGCGGAGGTGAATAGACCCTTAAGCTGGTTGAAAGCCGACTCAGCCTCGGGGGTCCAACTAAACGACTCCTTCACCGATGTTAGCCTTGTGAGGGGTCCAGCGACCCGACTAAAATTCTGAATGAATCGCCGGTAGAAACTGGCGAAGCCCAGGAACCGTTGGAGGTGCTTCCTAGTTGTAGGAGCAGGCCAGTCGGCCACAGCCTGGATCTTGGCAGGGTCGGGTTTAATCTGACCATGCTCCATGATAAACCCCAGGAACGCGACTGAGGAGGTGTGAAAGGCACACTTCTCAGCTTTGATGAACAGCCTATTCTCTAGGAGTCTTTGGAGGACCAACCGGACTTGTTGCACGTGTTCAGCGAGGGAGGAGGAGAAGATGAGTATGTCGTCCAGGTAAACGAAGACGAACCGACCCAACATGTCCCGCAGGACATCGTTTATCAAGTTCTGAAAAACGGCCGGGGCATTGGTTAGGCCGAAGGGCATGACCAGGTACTCAAAATGCCCGAGGGGAGTATTGAATGCGGTCTTCCACTCATCCCCCTCTCGTATGCGCACCAGATGGTAAGCGCTACGCAGGTTGAGCTTAGAAAAAAACTTGGCGGAGTGAAGCAGGTTGAAAGCGGAGTCCATAAGCGGCAGAGGGTACTCTTAACCGTAATGTCGTTGAGCGCACGATAGTCTACGCAGGGACGGAGTGATTTATCCTTCTTTTCTATAAAAAAGAACCCAGCGGCTAACGGTGATGAGGAGGGCCGGATGAGACCAGATGCCAGGGACGAGGAGATATACTGTTCAAGTGCCTCCCTCTCAGGCCGGGAGACATTGTACAGCCGTGACGACGGCAGCACTGCTCCTGGGAGCAGATTAATGCCGCAATCATACGGCCGATGAGGTGGGAGGGATTGGGCTCGATCCTTGCTAAAAACCTCCCGCAAATCGTGGTAGGCGTCAGGAACGGAGGAGAGGTCGATCTTCTCGGGAGGGGCAGAGCAGGAGGACGTGGTACGAGGCCACGCTGATTTGAGGCAGTGTGTGTGGCAGAACACACTCCAGTTTAAGATGGAGGATTTGAGCCAATCGATATGCGGGTTGTGCTTGAGTAACCTAATACGACCGGAGCGGAGCGTGACGGGAAAACAAAAAAACTCATGGACTCGTGGTGGTTACCGGACACATGTAGTGAGAGAGGCGCGAGAGATATTAAGATACACTTGTAGTCAAGATGATTAATGACCCTGATGATTAATGACCCTGATGATTAATGACCCTGATTGATGACCTGTCATGACGTCATCACCATGTGCCGGAAGTGGCGTCATCACCGTGTGCCGGAAGTGGCGTCATCACCGTGTGCTGGAAGTGGCGTCATCACTCTGTACCGGAAGTGGCATTATCACTCTGTACCGGAAGTGGCATCATCACCGTGTGCCGGATGTGACGTCATCCCCGCGCTCCGGATGTGATGTCATCACCGTGCGCCAAAGTGCCGGACATGGCGCCATCGCCACGTGGCGGCCGTGACGACGTCGCCACGTGCCGAACATGGCGCCATCACCGCGCAGCGGCCTACAAAATACCCGAGATCGATTTATCGACTAATTTGGATTAAATATTGGTGTAATTAATACAATAACATATATTATTTATAATTAATTGTAAACCACTCCTACCCCTCCCGTCAGTCCTCACACAGCCCTTCTTTGTCGATCCATCGGGCCGGTTTTCTCTTATGTGTTTTCTGTATGTGAATCAATTTTAAAAAACATGTGAACGAATTAAATAATGAACGCCTTACCTCGTAGATCCACCGGCATCTCCGTCCGTCCATCAGGCGTGTGGGTATAAACTCTGATAGAACCGCTTTTGGAGATCCTCAGAGTCTAACCTCAGATCCCCCGTCCTCATCACACATCCCTAGTCACAGTATTTTAACAAATGGCCGTCCGCTTCTTCAGGGATGTGTGTGCGTGTGGGCTGCCTAAGGCAACCCGTGAATGTGCGACCGGGTGGTTTAATTTGTTAAAAAACATAGACGTTTGACCCCCCCTCGTACTTTATCAAACGGTCGACAGCTTCTCCGGATGTGTGTGAGTGTGCGGCCTAAGGCATCCCGTGACCGCGCGACCGGGGGTTTTATTTGTTAAAAAACATACATTGTTAAAAAACCTCGACGTGCGAGGGGACGACTTAGACATGTACGGGCATGTCCGGATTTTAAAAAACTACCGCTGTGTCAGCATGCCGTATCGGGGGGATGTGGGGGCGTGGAGTACAATAAGCCACAAAACCTAGCTCCAGACAGGACGCCCTCGCTGTATTCAAAACTCGACCGTCTTCATGAAAGCATTCTACCCCATCAACAGTATGATCAGTGAAACTTCGGTCTCTATTTACCATCACGATGAAGATGACGACAAAAATGCTTCACGTAAAACCCTCATGTTTCTGCAACGGAGGCAGAAGCTTCCGAATTACCCTCTGGAGGCGAGATGGAGTCTGGAGGATTATGGCCAAAGTGGTTTTTGGGGTTACAAGTTCCACTACGGTCTGGGAGAGTTGTCCTTTTTTCAAACCGAAGATGTTCAAATAACAACATTCCCCGACGTGGCAACGCTGAATTCCAATGACTGGGGTGTGTTCGATTGTATCATTCCATTGATCATACAGCAACAAACGGCTTTCAGCGCTGTGTGGATGTCTCGGAAATCTGCGAGCGGACGCTGGTTCTTCAGAGTAAAGGTATCCAAGAAAACTAAAAAGCCAGAGATGGATGATGATGCGGACGATGCAGAGTTCATGTTAGAATCATACAACTCAGATTGTGGAGTTTTTTTTAACATTTTGAAATTACCCTTGAGAGCCTGGATCGAGATAATTACCCCCTTGAAGGAGGAGCTCACCAAGCTATATTATCAGGCCCGCCTATGGCAGAATTTGGTCCAGGTCGTGAAAACGCTTTAGGGGGTTGTCGTTTCACATCACACACCCCCCAACACGTAACCTCTTGTGAAGATGGGGTATAAAAATGGTCACTCACAAACAGAGACACACGCCTGGACACAGACAGCTTTTCCTGCCGATCGCTTTTTTGGGAGGTCATGGTTGAATCTGAGCTAAAGATCTCAGGGGCATCGGCGATTGAGACAGCCGCCCGCGGGCCCGATTCCCCGCCAATGCCTCCACCACCGGCGTACCCCTGGACAGCGACAGAGGGTTCAACTTTACCACGGCCAATGCCCGATTCACCCAGACCGCCGACATTGCCGAATAACCGGCCGAGAGAAGGTATTAACAGAGTCCTACTAGAGCCGATTGAGGGGGAGGAAGAAGAGGCGAGCGTCATCGCCCCACCCAACTCACCGGAGAGAGAGGTCGGAGAGATTGAAGATGATGATGGTCTAAACATTGTAAAGACCGAGGCGGATGAGGATGGTCCCGGAGCACGTCCTTTTTTCAACTTTCCATCCCCCTACACTATGTACCTCGTTAAAAGGGCAACCCGCCACATTTTCAAGCGTGTAATGCGGGGATATGTGAAAGACGAGTGTTACGGATGCCTAGTGAACCACCCCAGCCAGACCGAGCACATGTGTCTTTATGTGGACCGCCATTTTTGGATCAGAGATCACTTTTATCCTTTGATGAAGAGGGTCTGTACACCAAGATTTCTACCGGCTATTCACCACATGATCCGTCTGGGCGACAGCCAAGCCGACCCCGCTACTGTGAGAAACCTTGCCGAATTCTACCTAGCTCTGCTTCAGTTTGAGGTAGATATTACAGACGTCGAGACCGATGAATGTGACGAGCATCGCCACATCCTTGAAGAGGTCTACAGATTTTATCAGAACTAAATTATGGGTGGTTACTTTACAACGCTTTACAACCGGCTCGAAAGCCGGTACATATCGCAGCGGTGGATGGACGTTTTGGACAGAGCATTAAGACCCACCTCGGACGGGGATGCCGTCGTTGAAAAACTGGAAAAAACCATGCAAAAAGTCAGATCTCTCGATCTGTCGGAGCTACCATGGGACGCGTTGGTCTTACAACTTGTTTACATGTCTGAAACAAGTCTGTCTGACACAATTCAAGATATACTTGTACACTGGCAGAACGATTTTAATGTCGGTCATTTATTTACAATTTACACCTTGTTTGTGGATGCTGTAAGATACCGTATGCAAAACAACCTGCCTTTAAACATTCTTTCAGAGTTGAAATCATTACAATCTTTTCTTGATACGAATGTAAAACGTTCAATTTTGATTCAAGGTTTAACGCTCATTAGATCGTAGAAAATGTATGTTTTGTGAGAATTTAATAAAATATACAAGTTGTATCCTGTTGGTTGTGTATTGATTCATTTGCATTTAAACCAAGTTAACGTGCGACCACATGCCAGCTCCTTGTGGGTGTGGGCGGGGTGTGTGTGTGTGTCACATCATTGGTAAATTAGGGTGTTAAATCAGAAATACATCATTTCCATTATGAGTGACCGTCACATGCGTAAAATGTTTTATGATCCCGCACACCCCGCTGGGTTTAGCGGTGTAAACCGATTACATCAAGCCCTGCAGGATGAAACGGGTCGCAAAGTCAAAATCGCCAAAGTTAAAGATTTTTTATCCAAGCAAGACGCTTATACTCTGCAGGAATAAAGTTTTTGTACCAAGACCTTTAAACCAATTTCAAGCAGATCTTTGCGATATGCAGGCGTTCGCCGATCACAACGACTGTTATAAATATTTATTAAACGTCATAGACGTGTTTTCAAAAAAAGCCTACGTGCGTGTGCTGAGAGACAAGACCGCGACAGAAGTCGCGGGAGCTTTTCGATCCATCTTTTTAGAAAGCCAAATACCCAAGAAGCTGCAAACGGATCGAGGCAAAGAATTTTTCAATAAACGGTTATCCGCTCTGTTAAAAAAGCACAACATCGATCATTTTGCCACAGCCAGTGATCTGAAAGCGTCGGTTGTCGAACGCTTCAACAGAAGTCTAAAGACCAGGATGGCTAAATTCCTCACGGCTAACAACACGCAGCGATACATCGATGTCGTACAGGATTTAGTCAATAGCTACAATGACGCATACCATAGCAGTATGAAAATGAAACCCAATCAAGTTAATTCAGAAAATACTCTGCAGGTTTTTCAAAATCTGTACGGAGCCATCCCCCTCAGGTATCAAAAACAATTAAAAATGAATTTCAAAAAAGGGGATCTCGTAAGAATCTCTAAACAGAGGGGTGTATTTGATAAGAAATATGAGCAGAGTTTTACAAATGAATTGTTTACAATAGCCGAAACCATACATAGGTTTCCCCACGTGTACAAGCTTGTGGATTACGACGGGGAACCCATTGAAGGCTCATTTTATGAGGCGGAACTACAAAAAGTTAAAATATCAAAAGATAAGGCGTTTCACATTGAAAAAATTCTTAAAAGACGTACGTTTAGAGGTCAGAAGCAGTGTCTGATACGCTGGAAGGGTTGGCCTGAAAAGTTTGACTCGTGGGTCCCAGCCGCTGAGATAACGGATATATAAAGCTCACCCTACAGTAGAAACCCCCGCAGAAGCGGTCATGGAGTCCAATTCGGAGGAAGGTTTTTATGTGACTTTACCGTCAAACTCCAGCTACGACGTGTTTCCAGGGAATACAACAGCCGCTTACAGAGTAAATTTAGCTCAACATATTCACCTCCAAGGAAAATGGCAGGTGGCTCTCACAGAGATATGCTACCCCCGTACGTGGTTCAATGTACAACGAGGGTCCGGGGTATTTCACATCGTTGACATGTGGCAACACGGAGCCCCCGAACTCAAGACAACCGAGATCAAACCCGAAGACTTTAACGTACGCCATGGGCGTGGGGATACTTACATCGATGAGACGCTGCAATACGAGTCCCCCGAAACTTTTGATGAGAATCGATTTAAAATCCAAACTCTAACCACGGATGCCGGATGTTATAACACGGTAGAAATCATTACGAAAGAGATAAACCATGCTATTAAAAAAATTGCTCCAGAAATTGGTCTATATTACAACACGCTCAAACGCAAGTTCACATGGAAGGGGAGCGGTCGTTTTAAATTAAGGTTTTCCCCACCGGTGGCGTACATACTCGGTTTGAACCCCGGACGGTGGTTTACGTGCGGTCCGTTTGCGGTCGAATCACCTCACACAGCCGATATAAACGCGGGGTTTTATAATTTATTCATTTATACCGACATCACCTCGCATCAGATAGTCGGAGACGCGTTCGCTCCGCTTTTAAGGACGGTTCTGGTTCAAGGGGAATACGGAGAGATCGTATCTCGTTCTTTTAACCCGGCTTACTATATACCTATTTGTAGAAGGCATATTGAAAACATAGGCGTTGAAATCAAGACCGACCAGAACCAACCCGTCGACTTTAGACACGGAAAAGTGGTTGTGACGTTACATTTTAAAGCATCTAAATAAATAAAAGATGGTGATGGTCGAGGTTCGTCCGGATCTATACCGATTCGTCCATTACTATGAAAATCAAGCCGGGGGGTCAACTCCGGGGTTTCACGGAGCACCTGTGCAATACGGTCGCGGCTTGGGCTCGGTCTTTGCTAAATTATTTCGCTTTATCATGCCGCTGGTTAAGAAGGGCGTCGGTCTGGCACAACCCCACTTAAAAACAGCGGCCAAAAATATTGTAACCGATGTGGCCGGGCGCGTGTTGGAAAAAATGCATCGAAAAGAGGAGGGGCAAGAAGGCTCGGGTCTGATGGTTTTAGCATGAAGAGCAACCAAGAGACCTATCGGATTACGCATCGACGGGTATAAAAAACGCAAAAGCGCTTCAAAAAAGAAATCAGTATCACGCAGAAGACGTCCAAGAAGCAGCGTCGACATTTTCTCTTAACTCCAAAAAAAAGATGGCGTTGTTACACCACAAATCACAGGAATGCGCCTTGACCGAGTTGGATCTGTTTTCATCCCCCATGACCCAGCTCTCCATAGAGCACACCCAGTATGTTGAGATTCTACCTTTGTCGGCCCTGACTAACGACGGACCTATTGAATTCTTTATCCCCGGCGATGGAAGTAAATATCTCGACCTCTCGGACACACTGCTTCACCTGCGACTGCAGGTGACCGACGGGGATGGGGGTCGTTTGGATCCTAACGCCCGCGTGGGTATTATCAATTACCCCATCAATACAATTTTCTCACAAGTGGATGTGACCCTCGGTGACAGGCTGATCTCCCAGTCCAGCGCCACACACTCTTACAGAGCCGTAATAGAGACGCTGTTGAACTTTTCAGAGGATTCGCTAAAAAGTCAATTCACAGCCGGTATGTTTTATAAAGACACGCGAGGTTTCATGGACTCGACGGCGATCGCCGGCGATGACGTTAATGAGGGCCTGGTCAAAAGAGCCCGAGTGATTGCGGGGTCGAGAGAGTTTCAAGTGCTCGGTCCTATCCACGCCGATATTTTTTTCTGCGAAAGACTGCTTTTAAACAAAGTGGATCTCAGACTCAAACTCATCAAAGCCAGCGATAGTTTTTGTTTAATGAGTCCCCCGATGCAAATTTCCGTCTAAAAATACTGGGGGCCTCGCTTTTTGTGAAAAAAGTGACCGTCTCACCCGCCGTCAGCTTAGGACACGCAGCCGCTTTGACTAAAGATAACGCTCTTTATCCTCTATCCAGAATTAACGTAAAAACATTTTCTATACCCCAACACTCCCGCATATGCCATCAAGATAATCTTTTCCTCGGTAATACACCCAGGTATGTGGTTTTGGGGCTTGTAAACCACAACGCGTTTGTAGGGAGAAGAGATCTTAACCCTTTTAACTTTGCCCATCACGATGTAGAATATTTAGCTCTGTGTCAAGATGGCCGCCAGATCCCCTCCAAAGCTTTCCAGCCTCAATTTAATGAAGGGAATGCGATTCGTGAATTTCATAACCTGTTTACATCCACAGGAAGACATTTAAAAGATATACCGCTCTGTATAGATCACGAGGATTTCAAACAGGGTTACGCTCTATTTGTTTTTAATTTGAATCCCAACGAAGATTCCGGGGCTCTTGCGCCTGTATCCAGCGGCACGGTCAGACTGGAGATGCGGTTTAGAGTCCCCCTCCCCCACACCACCACCCTCATTGTGTACGCCTGTTACGACTCCATTCTGGAAATTAATTCAAAGCGACAGGTTTTGGTGGACTATTACTGACGTCATGAACGGAAAAGAGATTGAAACCCTCATGAAACGTCTCCAGGGCAAACTATTTCAGGGTGTTTACGCCTCAGACGAGCTACAAGCGCTACATCCCAAACCGCCGTGCTTTTACATCGTCAATACGCATCCGCGTAGCTTACCCGGAGAGCACTGGCTCGCCTTGTCCTTGGAAAAGGGTGGTAACTGCAGTTTCTTTGACTCTTTTGGATTCCCCCCGGATTTCAAATATTACCCCCAAAGTATAGTGACATTTTTGGAGAATAATTCTGACCGTATAGTGTATCATAACCAACAACTTCAACACGAGCTATCTACCACATGCGGCCAACACTGTGTGTACTACCTATGCAGAAGAGGGTGCGGTCTGTCTTATCAAGACGTCATAGACAGTTACACAGACGATGTGCTTAAAAATGATGCTATGGTCTCCGCATTTGTTGAATGTGATTTTTTAAACTGCGGGGGGCAGCGGGCGTGTTCTTTTCACAAGTTTAAAGATTGTCGGTGTTTGTGACAATATAATAAACACTTCATTAAAGACGCGCGAATGCTTTTGTGTGATTATTATATATTTTATTTATCATATCGAACACGTTTTTCATTCAAAAAGACGTCCACTTTATACTCGCGGATGTCTTTCTCCTCTTCTTCTTTTTGACGACTACATCCTGATGCGCCTCTTGGTTAGGCGATCCGTTTTTGACGGTCCTAAATTGTTCACGAGCTTGAGGGTTAGATACGGTTGTTGTAGGAACATTGACTTCAGAGAGCACATGGAGAAACTCGTTCCAACCTCTAGGCGGGGGTTCCTGTTTTTTTTTCCATAGTCTATTGTGAGGTGTTTGAGTAGATCCGTCATATGCGACCCTTTTATAGGTTTTCCTTGAAAAACACTCACTCATCGGGGTCCACGCTGTTCTATCGACGGATAATTTCTTCAAAACATATTCAGCATTTCTGCGTCGGCGTGCGGGGATATTTTGTAAAATGTCCGTCCAACCGCCGACCTCGCGACCGGCACCCATTACCCCCTCCTCCCCCGGTTGCTCTTTTTTCCTCTCGCTCTCCCCCTTCTGGATAAGGTCATGAATAGGATCCTGAGGCACGGTTAAGGTTAGCGAATGACGCTCGTTCTGATCTTGTTTAAGGAATTCCAGGTAGCGCTCCAACAAAGCCTCGTACTTTTTAACCTTATCGTACTGATTCAACGTCCGATCTTCTAACACGGCCCTCATTTTTAAATCCAAATCATGTTCCGCGTCTTGTCGGATGGATGGCTCTGTTCTACCCAGCCGCTCCAATTGTTGCGGCGAAACAAGAAACATCTTCTGCGTCGTCCTCAGAGACATCTTTTTTAAATATTATTAATCTCTCCTCAATAGTCCCCCCAAAAGACTACCCAACGCAGGCACAACCGTGGCAAGCAGGGGGAGAATAAAGCCACCTCTCTGACTGAGAGCGGTTCTTTTTCTTTTCAGACTGGTTTTTTTATTTGCCAGTAAGCGTATAATATTCTTTTGTTTTTTAAATTTTTTCTACTGAGACGACGACAGCGGTATGTGACCTCTTAAGAGATTTAACGCAATCTCGCATAGAGCCTTCACCAAGTCTGAGGAGCCGTGAGCCAAGATATCTTTACGCTTTCTCGGTGTTGCGTGAAACAGGGCTTTGAGCTGCGGGGCGTTTCTTTTTAAAAGCTTAGACATGATATCAGCCTTTAAAACGGTAGGCCAGTGGTGGGGTAGTAACCCCGTCCTCAGTCTATATTGTTCTGGACATGCGGGGGGCAGATCCAGTAATAAATACCCGTGCGGCTCTTTGGTGGCGTCCTCAAAACTCTCTAAAAAATATTTCTTTCTCATGGGGAAAATCTGGTGAGCTAAAACTCTTGTTTGAAGCATATCTCTAGGGTTTTTAAACAGCACCATATAATTTGTCACGCGGTGTCGTGGGTTGGGCCCCAGACGCAGAGGAAGGCCAACAGGAGATGCAGTTAGAGTCTTTTAATAAGCAAAGTCCAATAAATAAACGGCCCAGGGGGCAAACACAAGGTGGTGGCGAGGAAGGGCACAAAAAAAACAAAACTCTCGCCACAGGGCTCAGCAAACATAAATCACTTAACAGAATAACAGGAGGCTGGCTGGACGGCTAGGGAGTGCTGGGTAGACCGAAGTTCCCTTTGGGTAGCAGGATACGAAGCGAGGAACCAGCGACTGTCGCTGCAAGCGGCGGCCTTAAATAGGCAGTAGATTGGATGGGCTTCAGGTGTGCCCAGTCCTCCCGCCTCCAGCCCGCTCCAGGACATCTGGAAAACAAGGAGAGGCAGACCAGAAGGCAGGAACGGAACTGTGACAGTACCCCTCCCTCTAAGAGTCGCCACCTGGCGGCTTACCTGGCTTCTCTGGAAAGCATTTATAGAAATCGGAAAGGAGGGTGGGATCAAGGATGAGGGAGCGGGAAATCCAAGAGCGTTCCTCCGGCCCGTATCCCTCCCAGTCCACCAAATACTGAAAACCCCTGCCCCTTCTTCTCACGTCTAAAATGGCCTTGACTGTAAAGGCGGGGTGGCCATCGACCAGTCTGGGCGGAGGGGGAGGGACTTCCGGGGGGCTGAGGGTACTGGAGGCGACTGGCTTGAGGAGGGAGACGTGGAAGGCTGGGTGTATCCGGAGAGCTTCAGGGAGACGGAGCTGCACAGAGGACGGGCTAAAGACCCGTACTATTGGGTATGGGCCGATGTACCTGGGTTGGAGCTTCCTTGAGTCCGTGTGGAGCGGTAGGTCCCGAGACGAGAGCCACACCCTCTGTCCAATCCTGTATTCCGGGGCGGCCGAACGGTGGCGGTTGGCCAACCGCTGGTTCCGCTCGGAGGTGCGCCCCAATGCGGCCCGGGTGTTTTGCCATGCTCGGCGAGCCCGTCTGAGGTGGGCTGCCACAGAGGGGACAGCGGACTCTGACTCCAGTGAGGGGAAAGCCTGGGGTTGGTATCCATACGCCACATGGAACGGTGAGAGGCCTGTGGCTGAGCTGACCAGCGAGTTGCGAGCGTATTCGATCCAAGGGAGATTAAAGGACCAGGAGGCGGGTTGCTGATGGCAGACGCAACGGATGGCCGCCTCCAGGTCCTGGTTGGCTCTCTCAGTTTGGCCGTTGGTCTGGGGGTGGTAACCCAAGGACAGGCTGGGTGAAGCACCAAGGGACTTGCAAAAAGCCTTCCAGACTGCTGACGTGAACTGGGGGCCCCTGTCCGAGACGATGTCCAGGGGGATACCATGCAGTCTGAAGGCATGGTGGACCAACAGATCAGCCGTCTCCAGGGCAGACGGGAGTTTGGGGAGGGCGATGAAATGAGCCATCTTAGAGAACCTGTCGACCAGCGTGAGTATGACAGTGTTGCCATTGGATGGAGGGAGGCCAGTGACGAAGTCCAGAGCCACGTGGGACCACGGGCGGGAGGGAATGGGTAGTGGTTGCAGCAACCCAGCTGGGGGCTGATGGGAGGACTTGTTCCGAGCACAGGTGGGACAGGCTGCCACAAACTCCCGTACGTCAGCTCGGTAGGAAGGCCACCAGAACCGCTGTGCCAAGAGGAAGGCGGTGCGCGACGCCCCCGGATGGCACGCCAGCTTGGACTCGTGTGCCCAGCGGAGGACCTCAGGTCTGAGTCCTGGGATGACGAACAGGCGCCCTGAGGGGCAACCGTTGGGCGGGGTGACCTTCTCCATGGCGTCGGCCACTTGCCTCTCCACGTCCCACTGGAGGGCACCCAGAATCCGGGATTGTGGGATGATGGTCTCCGGGGGGGACTCCTCCGAGGGTGCCGAGTGCAGTCTAGAGAGGGCGTCCGGCTTGCAGTTCTGTGAGCCAGGACGAAAAGTCAGGGTGAAGTTGAACCGTGCAAGAAAGAGCGCCCACCGTGCCTGTCGGGGGTTGAGCCTCTGGGCCGAGCGGAGGTAGGCCAGGTTCTTATGGTCTGTGTGTATGACGAATGGTGGTTCCGCACCCTCCAGCCAGTGCCTCCATTCCTGCAGAGCGAGTACAACGGCCAGCAATTCCCTGTTGCCGATGTCATAATTTTGTTCGGCCCCGGTCAGGCGACGAGAGAAGAAGGCGCAGGGGTGCAGTTTCTGGTCGGTGGTGGAGCGCTGGGAGAGGACCGCCCCCACGCCAGTATTGGAAGCGTCAACCTCGACAAAGAATTGGTTAGCAGGGTTGGGGTGAATGAGTACCGGAGCGGAGGTGAATAAACCCTTAAGCCGGTTGAAAGCCGACTCCGCCACGGGGGTCCAACCAAACGACTCCTTTACCGACGTAAGCCTAGTGAGGGGTCCAGCGAAAATTCCGAATAAATCGCCGGTAAAAATTGGCGAAGCCCAGGAACCGCTGGAGGTGCTTCCTAGTTGTAGGAGTAGGCCAGTCGGCCACAGCCTGGATCTTGGCTGGGTCGGGTTTAATCTGACCCCGCTCCACGATAAACCCCAGGAACGCGACTGAGGAGGTGTGAAAAGCACACTTCTCAGCCTTGACGAACAGCCTATTTTCTAGGAGTCTTTGGAGGACCAACCGGACCTGTTGCACATGTTCAGCGAGGGAGGAGGAGAAGATGAGTATGTCGTCCAGGTACACGAAGACGAACCGACCTAACATGTCCCGCAGGACGTCGTTTATCAAGCTCTGAAAGACGGCCGGGGCATTGGTAAGGCCGAAGGGCATGACCAGGTACTCAAAATGCCCAAGGGGAGTATTGAACGCGGTCTTCCACTCATCCCCCTCTCGTATGCGCACCAGATGGTAAGCACTACGCAGGTCGAGCTTAGAAAAGAACTTGGCGGAGTGAAGCAGGTTAAAAGCGGAGTCCATAAGCGGCAGAGGGTACTTATTCTTAACCGTTATGTCGTTGAGTGCCCGATAGTCTACGCAGGGACGGAGTGATTTATCCTTCTTTTCTACCAAAAAAGAACCCAGCGGCTAACGGTGACGAGGAGGGACGGATGAGACCAGACGCGAGGGACGAGGAGATATACTGTTCAAGTGCCTCCCTCTCAGGCCGGGAGACATTGTACAGCCGTGACGACGGCAACACTGCTCCTGGGAGCAGATTAATGGCGCAATCATATGGCCGATGAGGCGGGAGGGATTGGGCTCGATCCTTGCTAAAAACCTCCCGCAAATCGTGGTAGGCGTCGGGAACGGAAGAGAGGTCGATCCTCTCGGGAGGAACAGAGCAGGGGGACGTGGTACGAGGCCACGCTGATTTGAGGCAGTGCGTGTGGCAGAACACACTCCAGTTTGAGATGGAGGATTTGACCCAATCGATATGCGGATTGTGCTTGAGTAACCAGGTAAGCCCTAATACGACCGGAGCGGAGCGTGACGGGACAACAAAAAAACTCATGGACTCGTGGTGGTTACCGGACACACGTAGAGAGAGAGGCGCGGTTTGGTGAGTAACCGTGGCCAGGTGACGCCCGTCGAGGGAGTGCACAACTTGTGCCGCAGACAGTTTAATAACAGGAATGGCGAGGCGGTTAACAAAGGACTCGTCCACAAAACTATCATCAGCTCCAGAGTCAATAAAGGCTGAAATGTCAACGTGTCTGTCGCGCCAGGAGAGCGTACCTGGGAGTTGTAGTCTGTTGACTGCCGCGTCTGCTAGTGACGTCATCCCAGCCGGCGGTTCCACCGTTGCGCCACGAGGAGGCGATGCTTGCGAGCGTGGGCGATCTGGGCGGACCGGGCAGCGAGAGATAGTGTGGCCCGCCTGCCCACAGTAAAGGCAGAGCCGCAGCCTACGACGACGGTCCTTCTCGGCCGGGGTGAGGCGACTTCCTCCCAGCTGCATGGGCTCGTCGTATCTTGGCGCCTGTGCCGGCTCGATGGCGGGGAGGGGCCGCAGCGACGACGGCGGCGAGCGGTCCCCGTGCGCGCGGAGATAGCAGCCGTCAGGGAGGCGTCCGTGCTGGAGGAGGCGGTCCTCCTTGTGGTCGTTGCTGCGCCTCTCGATCCCGATGGCCAGGGCGATGAGCTCGTCGAGGTTGGATGGAGTCTGCAGAGGAATCATACGTTCCCGGATGTTGTCCGACAGGCCCAGGAAGAAAGCGTCCGCGAGGGAGGACGGGTTCCAGTCGCTCTCTGCCGCCAGAGCCCGGAACTCGGACGCGCTGCGGCGGCCTTGGCGTAGCCGTAGGAGAGCCCGGGACGCCTCGCGCCCCGGCGGGGTCCGCTGGAAGATCTGCTCCATGGCCTGGGAGAAGGCGGCATATGACGAGCAGACGGGAGAACGGCGGCTCCACTCAGCAGTGGCCCAAGCTCCAGCCCTTCCAGTAAGGTGGGAGGTGACGAAAGCCACTCGCGCTCGCTCCGAGCGAAAAGCCGCTGCCTGCAGTTCGAAGTGGAGCTCGCACTGGGTGAGGAACGGCCGTACTTCCCCTGAATCACCGGAGAATTTCTCCGGCTTGGAGAGCAGCGCGCCAAGAGCAGGTAAGGAGACGTCCGACGTCGGCGGGAGGTCGGCGGGCTCCTCGGGGGGTGCCGGGGGGGTGGTGACGGGAACGTCGCGCTGCCAGGCGGACACCAATGCGCTTAGCTGGGCCTCAAGTGCCTTCATGCGTGCGTCTTGCTGGTCGGCCAGGCCCTGAACGCAGGAGCCCAAGACGTTGAGCTGCTCCTCCTGTTTCCCCAGACGTTGTGCCTGGTGGCGTAGAGCCAACTTAATCGGCTCTGGCTCCGCGGGGTCCATATCTTATGGCTGGTTCCTTCTGTCACGCGGTGTCGTGGGTTGGGCCCCAGACGCAGAGGAAGGCCAACAGGAGATGCAGTTAGAGTCTTTTAATAAGCAAAGTCCAATAAATAAACGGCCCAGGGGGCAAACACAAGGTGGTGGCGAGGAAGGGCACAAAAAAAACAAAACTCTCGCCACAGGGCTCAGCAAACATAAATCACTTAACAGAATAACAGGAGGCTGGCTGGACGGCTAGGGAGTGCTGGGTAGACCGAAGTTCCCTTTGGGTAGCAGGATACGAAGCGAGGAACCAGCGACTGTCGCTGCAAGCGGCGGCCTTAAATAGGCAGTAGATTGGATGGGCTTCAGGTGTGCCCAGTCCTCCCGCCTCCAGCCCGCTCCAGGACATCTGGAAAACAAGGAGAGGCAGACCAGAAGGCAGGAACGGAACTGTGACATAATTACTGTTTAAATTGTCCGGCTATATTTACCTTGGTGGAAGACGTTTTGAGTCATCAAAATGACACTCATATTCCTATGATGTCTGTACTGCGTAAATATTTTTACAACCTCGGGGTGATCCGAAGCTTGGAAGATCAAATCATCCAGGATGATGAGATGCGTCTGGTCACGTGGAAAGAGGTTTTCATCGTCAAAGGAATCAGGCAATCCCTCCACAAACTTGAGTCTTTTATTCCTTTTTTGCATTTCATCGTACATGGGTTGGTAAGAGGTGTAGATCCACACCACATTTTGCGGTACACATTTCATGACATGTTCACAGTTTTCTAAAATACTTTTTACAAAAAAGGTTTTTCCACAACCGCTGGGACCTGAAATCAGACATGAAAACGGTAGCTCTAACCTAGGGTCAAAATTAACCCGCCCCATATCCATTTTTGTGCTAATAGCCAAACGGGAGCGTTGTCCCGTCAGGCAAGAGCCGTCTTTTGTCGTACACCACCCTGAACTTTTTCATGAATGTTGTGTTTTTCAAATGAAACCCCCTTTTATCACGTATGATGCTATGCTGGGGTGTTTCAAGAGCTGCGGCCTGTGTGCGGTCTGATTGAATGTAACCCTCCACCAGTGTTTTGACGCTGTCAAAATTGACTCGTTCGCAGCACTCTTGCGTTTGTGTGATACCTTTCACCTTCAACACAGTTTTCCCGCTGTCGCGGGTTTGGTAAGCGTAGCTTTTAGGACCGGCTGCGACAAACTCCTGAATGCTGTCACCGTTCAGTTCGTCCGTCAAATCACCCAAGTAATCCCCCAGCGGGAGAGGTGTCTCCCCCTCTTTAACGACGTAAATAAGGCTGTCTGTGTCAGTGTAAAGAACCCGCGTCTGTAGCTGCTCCAGGTACCTGTACATTAACATCCTGGCGTACGCCGTTGTAAAACAGGCGTAAAAGATGTTGGAGGATTTACCGGAGGGCTTGATGTAACGCCGATTGTAATTATACTGTATCATCGCCACATCATCGTTGAGGAAGGAAAAGTACTTGAGTTCATATTTACCCGAAAACATGAGGTTGAAAAAATCGTCAGGGTTTCTGACAAGTTGGGTTTGGGCTAAATTATCCCTCTGTCCTAGTTTTCCCCAAAGAGAATTCAGAAAGAGTTTAGACATCTGTCTCTTTGCCGGGTTTGGTTTGATTTTAGACGGGTCTAAGCGGATACCCTGATGGGTTTGGTAGTCGCGTAGGTACTTTTCTCTGCTTTCGTCATCAACCACACCGGGGGGGTACCCGGAGGCCTCCTGTTTCCCCTTCAGAAAAGTATGCATATAATCCACAAAGATGGCGTCGCTAGACCTTTCAAAATGCCACACCTCCATAATCGCGGCCACCCTGTAACCTAATTCAACGGCTTTGTTGAATTCAACCGTGACCCACACACCGGTCAGAGCCCTCTTGTCATCATCATGGGAACACGACCCCTCCTGGTTGTTTGTTTCGGCACATGTACGACATAGTGGAAACACCAGTTTCCCCTTGGATGTTTTGTGCGGAAGAACAGGAAAGAAAAGGCCTCTAGGCGGGTAAATTTTCGCTTTAATGAGACCGTAATAGTTTCGCGGGTCATCAAAGTCTCTGTGGATAACGCGGGGGTGACCTAGCGGGTAAGCAAAGTTGCTGTTCACATAAGGATACAGGGAAGTGACATCAATGTACATCACGCGTTCGTTTTGCGCAGCCGTATACCTTAGAGTAAACGCACTCGTTCGACCCCCGAAAAAGGCCTGCCGCGGTGAAAGAGGCTCCGGAGGGTTATAGTTACGCAGGAATGCCTGCACCCCCGGATGCGTCTTTTTCATGTTATCCCACTCGTGCTCCTTCATTACCGTGACACGCGTCCCGTGTTTGGTCTTTAACGCCTCTAATTTCTTCTCAGTTTTGTCAAGCAGCTCCTGAAAGGGGCTCTTCGTCAATGGACAAATCTCAGACGGTTGAAAACAATCGGAGCATCCGTGAAAAAAACACCCCAGGAACTCCCAGACATATTTTATACCCCCTGACTCGGCATAACCGTCTACAAAGTACTCGCCAATCTTTTTTTCACCAGAGTTCAGCGCGTGTTTAATGAACACTTTTGCGCTGTGAGCAACCCATTCCAAATATTGGATGCCCGCTTGTGAGTATGATTTGTGTTGACGCGCATAATTGTCTGGCGGCGGTATAGCGACCGTGTTAGGTTTTAAGAACCTGGTCCTGAACACTTTCATACAGGCTGAGGCTATGGTGATGCAGCTCATCGGGTCTACATCCGTCTCGCTAAGAAATTCATCTCTGAATCTAGAGCACGCCTGGAACAAAATGTCAACATCGTTTTTGCAATAGAGCAAAGCTTCCTTCTCAAAGTTAAATGTGCCACCGCACTCTTTACCGTACCAAGCAAGAAACAACTCTTTCTCAGCGGGAGCCATACGTTGTAGGCCGTAAGCGTCGGGCGGCGGGTATGGGCCTACGTACTTTAGATGCTCCATGGAGCTGAACTCGTGTGGAAAATAACCTTTAGTTTGATTTTCAAACCCTAAGGCTTTGGGCATGGCACTGAGTCGCATGGTGAGGAATGACAGCGAATCGATGTACTTTAAATTGTAATCTTGGTCTGTAAAACTCAGAACTTTACTCCCCGTCATGATAATGGATGGCGTGAGTTTCATCTCTATCATTTGATTGAGGATCAAATAGCTGTCAAATCCTCTTGCGTTGTGAGCTATTAAAGTCGACCCTTTAAACTTATCTCTCCTGAAGTGGAGGAGAAATTTTTTGACGCAGTCCACCCCAAACCAACTCAACTCAGTTCCGCCCAATGTTTTTGTACACACCAGGTAAGGGACGTGTTTGTTGTTTTGATCAACGTAGGTTTCAAAATCATAGAATATCAGGCTATCGCATGGTTTTTCTGTCGTTAGCGGTTGCATGAAACACAGGTGGGGGGTTGCATCATTATCACGAGGCATTTGTTCGTTGCAGGTCTGACATCGTCTAACAGGACATACATGCTTTCTGGGGGGTTTGTTCTTGTTGACGTAGTACGTCATATTGCATTGATCACACCTTTTCCACAAGTCGCACGTGCTAACGCAGACCCCGCTTTTGGTCGTGTGTTTGCGCTCCTTGTGTTTGGCAAAACAAACTTTGGTGCGGCATACTTTGCGACAATCGGAGCAGTAAACTCCAGCCATCTCCTGCCGCATGCAGTCGTGTGTGGTGCAAACGGGGCAATGCCATTGACATCGATGTGTGTTGAGATTGTCGTGACCTTTGTAGCAAAAATGGCAGAAATACCTGTGCCCGACAAAAGCCGCTGCTGATTTTACACCGTAGTAGTGATTCTGCGCCAAAAACAAAAACAATGTGTCTGTCGATTTGGTGAAATTTGTCTCAAAATGACAAAGCGGTGTAAATCCCTCATTTCTGTACAAGACAACAATTTTACGATTCAGAACCGTCTCAAATTTATGGATGTCATTAAAACCCACCGGGGTATGTTCGCTCAAGCCTACACAATGCTGTAGGTGCCGACCCCGTTGCCTGGCAGACTCTACCGTCTGATGGCTATCTAGCATCAGAGCTATAATGGTGGCGAAGCATAATTGATCTCTATTGTACAGAGTGTACAAATGCCGTTTTTTCTTTTGGATGATTTCACAATCAAGTGTATTCTCCAACTTGCGTTTTCCCCCTCCTCTCTGGTCGCGTACCACCTGCACGACGAGTTCTAAACCAGCATCGGTCATGACTTCTAGATTGGATTTTACCAATCGATCCAGTAAATCTTGAAACGCGGTTCTGATATCGTTAGGGTCATCCGTCGCTGGGACGACTATGTGTTGTCTCAATCCCTCCCCCATCAACTCCAGCTGCACAACATCCCCCGGTGCTGAAACACCTATAGCTCTGTCGACTAAATCATTCACATGTTCCATAACACCTACGTAGAAGGTCGCAAAGTTAGGTACACGCTCAGGAGGGGGAATGTTTAGCACACGTCTTATTTCCACATTGTTGAAACGGTCTCTGTTCACAATCTGTGGCTCGGCCAGACCTCCCCCGGCTTGTGAGGACGGCTCGTCGTGTATACAACCAGACGCTGATGGCTGATTAAGCCGCTCGAGTGCTCTTTCAAGTGGATTAAAAAAGTCTTCAAAGTCTGCGATTTGCCTGATAGCAAAAAAAGGATCATCACCAGCATCATAATGATCGTTTGTTTCTGGTAGTGGGTCATTTTGCTCGTTGGGCATTCTATTTAACTCGTTTATGACATCCGCCAGTTCACACGGTACATCAGCGGGGTAACCCTCATCCATATTAAAATCCATAGGTCTGACAAAAACAAAAAAACGCTCCACATTACCAGACTTCAGCTAAGATGTGAAGCACGTGAGTGAGAAGACTTTTCATCAACAACTTTCGAGCTCTGATTCTTTTCTTTCGATCCGCCGCTCCTCTGCTTTGTCGTTTACCCTGACCTCTGCTTCTTTCTGCGAAGGAATAATATCACCGTCGTTATTATAATGATCGGATATCACCATATTATAATGATCGGATATTGTATTGCATCATCAATTACACACATTACCGGGTTTATCATCAGGGTCTTGGTCACACCCCCCTGACTCTGTCACCACAGACTCTGTCACCACAGAAGCCAGATCTTTCTCACGACCTCCATCCGCTTCTACACACTCCTTTGCGATGTTGCTTAACCCTGTAATTCATGTTTAAATGTCATCACGAGCCTCGTTGTTAACTTGATGTAGATCGATACATACCCAAGTCCCGTCGATGCGCTTCAACACTCATTCGGTGACCATGTGGTTCAAAATCATTCTCCTTCTCTCCGGTCTTTGAACGTTCCGCAAAATTGCCCTTCCGCAACTTTGTGTAGCGCTGTAATTGATGTTTTTAAAGTCATACATCTTGTAACACATAGCTCTGTAGCTGATGTTTTAAAATAAGCTTTACTAGGCTTATGATCCAAACTTAATGCAAATCAGTACTTACCAACTTCCACCTGTGGCAACTCCTCATCAAAGTCCGCTACAAGTCATAACGCCG